>NC_090444.1:1004620232-1004928391 GCF_031143425.1 Pleurodeles waltl
AGTGTTTGCATTGTTCAGCACTCCGTCCATCATCCTTTTGTGTTGCTAAAGTTGCCGTAAGTGGGAAGGGTATGCCCAGACGTGGGTCCCGAGCTCACTGTGCCACTGGATTCCAGCTAGCCTGGCTGTTGAAGGGTGATACCCAAAAACTGATCCCAGGATGCTTGTTTCTGGTCCAGGGAGGATCTGGCTTGGCAGTTCGGGCTGGACTGTTCCCTTGAGGAACAGGATCAAGTCTGATTTGCATATAGCTGGGTCCAAACTGGCGTGGCATGTGAGCAAAAGAACGATGGATTAAACCCAGATCTGTGACTGGGGGTGAGTGTTTGCATTGTTCAGCACTCCGTCCATCATCCTTTTGTGTTGCTAAAGTTGCCGTAAGTGGGAAGGGTATGCCCAGAGGTGGGTCCCGTGTTCACTGTGCCACTAGATTCAAGCTAGCCTGGCTGATGAAGGGTGATACCCAGAAACCGGTCCCAGGATGCTTGTTACCCTGCATTCAAGCTAGCCTGGCTGATTAAGGGTGATACCCAGTAACCTGTCCCTGGATGCCTGTTTCCAGTCCAGGGAGGACCTGGCTTGGCAGTTTGGGCTGGACTGTTCCCTTGAGGAACAGGGTCAAGACTGATTTGCATGAGCTGGGTCCAATCTGGGGTGGCATGGTGAGCAAAAGAACGATCGATTAAACTCAGATCTGTGACTGGGGGTGAGTGTTTGCCTTGTTCAGAACTCCGTCCATCATCCTTTTGTGTTGCTAAAGCTGCCCTAAGTGGGAAGGGTATGCCCAGACGTGGGTCCCGTGCTCACTGTGCCACTGGCTTCAAGCTAACCTGGCTGATGAAGGGTGATACCCAGAAAGTGGTCCCAGGATGCTTCTTTCCGGTCCAGGGAGGACCTGGCTTGGCAGTTCGGGCTGGACTGTTCCCTTGAGGAACAGAGTCAAGACTGATTTGCATATAGCTGGGTCCAAACTGGAGTGGCATGGTGAGTAAAAGAATGATGGATTAAACTCAGAACTGTGACCGGGGATGAGTGTTTGCATTGTTCAGCACTCCGTCCATTATCCTGTTGTGTTGCTAAAGTTGCCCTAAGTGGGAAGGGTATGCCCAGACGTGGGTCCTGTGATCACTGTGCCACTGGCTTCAAGCTAACCTGGCTGGTGAAGGGTGATACCCAGAAAGTGGTCCCAGGATGCTTCTTTCCGGTCCAGGGAGGACCTGGCTTGGCAGTTCGGGCTGGACTGTTCCCTTGAGGAACAGAGTCAAGACTGATTTGCATATAGCTGGGTCCAAACTGGAGTGGCATGGTGAGTAAAAGAATGATGGATTAAACCCAGAACTGTGACCGGGGATGAGTGTTTGCATTGTTCAGCACTCCGTCCATCATCCTTTTGTGTTGCTAAAGGTGCCCTAAGTGGGAAGGTTTTGCCCAGACATGGGTCCCGTGCTCACTTTGCCACTAGATTCAAGCTAGCTTGGCTGATGAAGGGTGATACCCAGAATCCGGTCCCAGGATGCTTGTTTGCGGTCCAGGGAGGACCTGGCTTGGCAGTTCGGGATGGACTCTTCCCTTGAGGAACAGGGTCAAGACTGATTTGCATATAGCTGGGTGCAAACTGGGGTGGCATGGTGAGCAAAAGAATGATGGATTAAACCAAGATCTGTGACTGGGGGTGAGTGTTTGCATTGTTCAGCACTCCGTCCATCATCCTTTTGTGTTGCTAAAGTTGCCGTAAGTGGGAAGGGTATGCCCAGACGTGGGTCCCGAGCTCACTGTGCCACTGGATTCCAGCTAGCCTGGCTGTTGAAGGGTGATACCCAAAAACTGATCCCAGGATGCTTGTTTCTGGTCCAGGGAGGATCTGGCTTGGCAGTTCGGGCTGGACTGTTCCCTTGAGGAACAGGATCAAGTCTGATTTGCATATAGCTGGGTCCAAACTGGCGTGGCATGTGAGCAAAAGAACGATGGATTAAACCCAGATCTGTGACTGGGGGTGAGTGTTTGCATTGTTCAGCACTCCGTCCATCATCCTTTTGTGTTGCTAAAGTTGCCGTAAGTGGGAAGGGTATGCCCAGAGGTGGGTCCCGTGTTCACTGTGCCACTAGATTCAAGCTAGCCTGGCTGATGAAGGGTGATACCCAGAAACCGGTCCCAGGATGCTTGTTACCCTGCATTCAAGCTAGCCTGGCTGATTAAGGGTGATACCCAGTAACCTGTCCCTGGATGCCTGTTTCCAGTCCAGGGAGGACCTGGCTTGGCAGTTTGGGCTGGACTGTTCCCTTGAGGAACAGGGTCAAGACTGATTTGCATGAGCTGGGTCCAATCTGGGGTGGCATGGTGAGCAAAAGAACGATCGATTAAACTCAGATCTGTGACTGGGGGTGAGTGTTTGCCTTGTTCAGAACTCCGTCCATCATCCTTTTGTGTTGCTAAAGCTGCCCTAAGTGGGAAGGGTATGCCCAGACGTGGGTCCCGTGCTCACTGTGCCACTGGATTCAAGCTAACCTGGCTGATGAAGGGTGATACCCAGAAACTGGTCCCAGGATGCTTGTTTCCAGTCCAGAGAGGACCTGGCTTGGCAGTTCGTGCTGGACTGTTCCCTTGAGGAACAGAGTTAAGACTGATTTGCATATAGCTGGGTCCAAACTGGAGTGGCATGGTGAGTAAAAGAATGATGGATTAAACCCAGATCTGTGACTGGGGATGAGTGTTTGCATTGTTCAGCACTCCGTCCATCATCATTTTGTGTTGCTAAAGGTGCCCTAAGTGGGAAGGTTTTGCCCAGACATGGGTCCCGTGCTCACTGTGCCACTGGATTCAAGCTAGCCTGGCTGATGAAGGGTGATTCCCAGAAACCGGTCCCAGGATGCTTGTTTGCGGTCCAGGGAGGACCTTGCTTGGCAGTTCGGGCTGGACTCTTCCCTTGAGGAACAGGGTCAAGACTGATTTGCATATAGCTGGGTGCAAACTGGGGTGGCATGGTGAGCAAAAGAACGATGGATTAAACCCAGATCTGTGACTGGGGGTGAGTGTTTGCATTGTTCAGCACTCCGTCCATCATCCTTTTGTGTTGCTAAAGTTGCCCTAAGTGGGAAGGGTATGCCCAGACGTTGTCCCGTGCTCACTGTGCCACTGGATTCAAGCTAGCCTGGCTGATGAAGGGTGATACCTAGAAACTGGTCCTAGGATGCTTGTTTCCGGTCCAGGGAGGACCTGGCTTGGCAGTTCGGGCTGGACTGTTCCCTTGAGGAACAGGATCAAGACTGATTTGCATATAGCTGGGTTCAAACTGACATGGTATGTGAGCAAAAGAACGATGGATTAAACCCAGGTCTGTGACTGGGGGTGAGTGTTTGCATTGTTCAGCACTCCGTCCATCATCCTTTTGTGTTGCTAAAGTTGCGCCCAGACGTGGGTCCCGTGTTCACTGTGCCACTAGATTCAAGCTAGCCTGGCTGATGGAGGGTGATACCCAGAAACCGGTCCCAGGATGCTTGTTTCCCTGCATTCAAGCTAGCCTGGCTGATGAAGGGTGATACCCAGTAACCTGTCCCAGGATGCTTATTTCCAGTCCAGGGAGGACCAGGCTTGGCAGTTTGGGCTGGACTGTTCCCTTGAGGAACAGAGTCAAGACTGACTTGCATGTAGCTGGGTCCAATCTGGAGTGGCATGGTGAGCAAAAGAACGATCGATTAAACCCAGATCTGTGACTGGGGGTGAGTATTTGCATTGTTCAGCACTCCGTCCATCATCCTTTTGTGTTGCTAAAGCTGCCCTAAGTGGGAAGGGTATGCCCAGACGTGGGTCCCGTGCTTTCTGTGCCAATGAATTTAAGCTAACCTGGCTGATGAAGGGTGATACCCAGAAACTGGTCCAAGGATGATTGTTTCCGGTCCAGGGAGAACCTGGCTTGGCAGTTCTGGCTGGACTGTTCCCTTGAGGAACAGGGTGAAGACTGATTTGTATGTAGCTGGGTCGAAAGAGGGGTGGCATGGTGAGCAAAAGAATGATGGATTAAACCCTGATCTGTGACTGGGGGGGTGAGTGTTTGCATTGTTCAGCACTCCGTCCATCATCCTTTTGTGTTGCTAAAGTTGCCCTAAGTGGGAAGGGTATGCCCAGACGTGGGTCCCGTGCTCACTGTGCCACTGAATTCAAGGTAGCCTGGCTGATGAAGGGTGATACCCAGAAACCGGTGTAGGAGGCTGGACTGGCTTGTAGTGAGTACCAAGGGGTACTTGCACCTTGCACCAGGCCCAGTTATCCCTTATTAGTGTATAGGGTGTCTAGCAGCATAGGCTGATAGATAATGGTAGCTTAGCAGAGCAGCTTAGGCTGAACTAGGAGACGAGTGAAGCTCCTACAGTACCACTAGTGTCACTTGCACAATATCATAAGAAAACACAATACACAGATATACTAAAAATAGAGGTACTTTATTTTTATGACAATATGCCAAAGTATCTCAGAGTGTACCCTCAGTATGAGGATAGCAAATATACACAAGATATATGTACACAATACCAAAAATATGCAGTATAGTCTTAGAAAACAGTGCAAACAATGTATAGTTACAATAGGATGCAATGGGGACACATAGGGATAGGGGCAACACAAACCATATACTCCAAAAGTGGAATGCGAACCACGAATGGACCCCAAACCTATGTGACCTTGTAGAGGGTCGCTGGGACTATTAGAAAATAGTGAGGGTTAGAAAAATAGCCCACCCCAAGACCCTGAAAAGTGAGTGCAAAGTGCACTAAAGTTCCCCAAAGGACATAGAAGTCGTGATAGGGGAATTCTGCAGGAAAGACACAAACCAGCAATGCAACAATGATGGATTTCCAGTCAAGGGTACCTATTGAACAAGGGGACCAAGTCCAAAAGTCACAAGCAAGTCGGAGATGGGCAGATGCCCAGGAAATGCCAGCTGTGGGTGCAAAGAAGCTTCTACTGGACAGAAGAATCTTAGGTTTCTGCAGGAATGACAAGGGCTAGAGACTTTCCCTTTGGAAGACGGATCGCGCACGCCATGCAGAGTCGTGCAGAAGTGTTTTTCCGCCAAAAGACCGCCAACAAGCCTTGCTAGCTGCAAATCGTGCAGTTAGTGTTTTTGGATGCTGCTGTGGCCCAGGAGGGACCAGGATGTTGCAAACTGTGTCAGGAGACAGAGGGCTCCTCATGCAAGACAAGGAGCCCTCTCAGCAGCAGGTAGCACCCAGAGAAGTGCCAGAAACAGGCACTACTAGGATGCGTGAAACGGTGCTCACCCGAAGTTACACAAAGGAGTCCCACGTCGCCGGAGACCAATTTAGAAAGTTGTGCAATGCAGGTTAGAGTGCCGTGGACCAAGGCTTGGCTGTGCACAAAGGATTTCCGCCGGAAGTACACAGAGGCCGGAGTACCTGCAAAAGTCACGGTTCCCAGCAATGCAGTCTGGCGTGGGTAGGCAAGGACTTAACTCCACCAAACTTGGACTGAAGAGTCACTGGACTGTGGGAGTCACTTGGACACAGTTGCTGGATTCGAGGGACCTCGCTCGTTGTGCTGAGAGGAGACCCAAGGGACCGGTAATGCAGTTCTTTGGTGCCTGCGGTTGCAGGGGGAAGATTCCGTTGACCCACAGGAGATTTCTTCGGAGCTTCTAGTGCAGAGAGGAGGCAGACTACCCCCACAGCATGCACCACCAGGAGAACAGTCGAGAAGGCGGCAGGATCAGCGTTACAGAGTTGCAGTAGTCGTCTTAGCTACTTTGTTGCAGTTTTGCAGGCTTCCAGCGCGGTCAGCAGTCGATTCCTTTGCAGAAGGTGAAGAGAGAGATGCAGAGGAACTCTGATGAGCTCTTGCATTCGTTATCTAAAGTTTCCCCAGAGACAGAGACACTAAATAGCCAGAAAAGAGGGTTTGGCTACCTAGGAGAGAGGATAGGCTAGCAACACCTGAAGGAGCCTATCAGAAGGAGTCTCTGACGTCACCTGGTGGCACTGGCCACTCAGAGCAGTCCAGTGTGCCAGCAGCACCTCTGTTTCCAAGATGGCAGAGGTCTGGAGCACACTGGAGGAGCTCTGGACACCTCCCAGGGGAGGTGCAGGTCAGGAGAGTATTCACTCCCCTTTCCTTTGTCCAGTTTCGGGCCAGAGCAGGGCTAAAGGGTCCCTGAACCGGTGTAGACTGGCTTATGCAGAAATGGGCACCAAATGTGCCCATGAAAGCATTTCCAGAGGCTGGGGAAGGCTACTCCTCCCCGGCCTTCACACCATTTTCCAAAGGGAGAGGGTGTAACACCCTCTCTCTGAGGAAGTCCTTTGTTCTGCCATCCTGGGACAAGCCTGGCTTGACCCCAGGAGGGCAGAAACCTGTCTGAGGGGTTGGCAGCAGCAGCAGCTGCAGTGAAACCCCAGGAAAGGCATTTTGGCAGTACCAGGGTCTGTGCTACAGACCACTGGGATCATGGGATTGTGCCAACTATGCCAGTATGGCATAGAGGGGGCAATTCCATGATCATAGACATGTTACATGGCCATATTCGGAGTTACCATTGTGAAGCTACATATAGGTAGTGACCTATATGTAGTGCACGCTTGTAATGGTGTCCCCGCACTCACAAAGTCCGGGGAATTGGCCCTGAACAATGTGGGGGCACCTTGGCTAGTGCCAGGGTGCCCTCACACTAAGTAACTTTGCACCTAACCTTTACCAGGTAAAGGTTAGACATATAGGTGACTTATAAGTTACTTAAGTGCAGTGTAAAATGGCTGTGAAATAACGTGGACGTCATTTCACTCAGGCAGCAGTGGCAGGCCTGTGTAAGAATTGTCAGAGCTCCCTATGGGTGGCAAAAGAAATGCTGCAGCCCATAGGGATCTCCTGGAACCCGAAAACCCTGGGTACCTCAGTACCATATACTAGGGAATTATAAGGGTGTTCCAGTAAGCCAATGTAAATTGGTAAAATTGGTCACTAGCCTGTTAGTGACAATTTGAAAGAAATGAGAGAGCATAACCACTGAGGTTCTGATTAGCAGAGCCTCAGTGAGACAGTTAGTCACTACACAGGTAACACATTCAGGCACACTTATGAGCACTGGGGCCCAGGCTGGCAGGGTCCCAGTGACACATTGTAAGAAAGTACCATCTTGCCTGGCATTTTACCCCCATTTTTCACTGTATATATGTTGTTTTAGTTGTATGTGTCACTGGGACCCTGGTAACCCAGGGCCCCAGTGCTCATAAGTGTGCCTGAATGTGTTACCTGTGTAGTGACTAACTGTCTCACTGAGGCTCTGCTAACCAGAACCTCAGTGGTTATGCTCTCTCATTTCTTTCCAAATTGTCACTGACAGGCTAGTGACCATTTTTACCAATTTACATTGGCTTACTGGAACACCCTTATAATTCCCTAGTATATGGTACTGAGGTACCCAGGGTATTGGGGTTCCAGGAGATCCCTATGGGCTGCAGCATTTCTTTTGCCACCCATAGGGAGCTCTGACAATTCTTACACAGGCCTGCCACTGCAGCCTGAGTGAAATAACGTCCACGTTATTTCACAGCCATTTTACACTGCACTTAAGTAACTTATAAGTCACCTATATGTCTAACCTTTACCTGGTAAAGGTTAGGTGCAAAGTTACTTAGTGTGAGGGCACCCTGGCACTAGCCAAGGTGCCCCCACATTGTTCAGAGCCAATTCCCTGAACTTTGTGAGTGCGGGGACACCATTACACGCGTGCACTACATATAGGTCACTACCTATATGTAGCTTCACAATGGTAACTCCGAATATGGCCATGTAACATGTCTATGATCATGGAATTGCCCCCTCTATGCCATCCTGGCATAGTTGGCACAATCCCATGATCCCAGTGGTCTGTAGCACAGACCCTGGTACTGCCAAACTGCCCTTCCTGGGGTTTCACTGCAGCTGCTGCTGCTGCCAACCCCTCAGACAGGCAGCTGACCTCCTGGGGTCCAGCCAGGCCTGGCCCAGGATGGCAGAACAAAGAACTTCCTCTGAGAGAGGGTGTGACACCCTCTCCCTTTGGAAAATGGTGTGAAGGCAGGGGAGGAGTAGCCTCCCCCAGCCTCTGGAAATGCTTTCTTGGGCACAGATGTGCCCAATTCTGCATAAGCCAGTCTACACCGGTTCAGGGACCCCTTAGCCCCTGCTCTGGCGCGAAACTGGACAAAGGAAAGGGGAGTGACCACTCCCCTGACCTGCACCTCCCCTGGGAGGTGTCCAGAGATCCTCCAGTGTGCTCCAGACCTCTGCCATCTTGGAAACAGAGGTGCTGCTGGCACACTGGACTGCTCTGAGTGGTCAGTGCCACCAGGTGACGTCAGAGACTCCTTGTGATAGGCTCCTTCAGGTGTTGCTAGCCTATCCTCTCTCCTAAGTAGCCAAACCCTCTTTTCTGGCTATTTAGGGTCTCTGTCTCTGGGGAAACTTTGGATAACGAATGCAAGAGCTCATCCGAGTTCCTCTGCATCTCTCTCTTCACCTTCTGATAAGGAATCGACTGCTGACCGCGCTGGAAGCCTGCAAACCTGCAACATAGTAGCAAAGACGACTACTGCAACTCTGTAACGCTGATCCTGCCGCCTTCTCGACTGTTTTCCTGCTTGTGCATGCTGTGGGGGTAGCCTGCGTCCTCTCTGCACCAGATGCTCCGAAGAAATCTCCCGTGGGTCGACGGAATCTTCCCCCTGCAACCGCTGGCACCAAAAAGCTGCATTACCGGTCCCTTGGGTCTCCTCTCAGCACGACGAGCGAGGTCCCTCGAATCCAGCGACTCTGTCCAAGTGACCCCCACAGTCCAGTGACTCTTCAGCCCAAGTTTGGTGGAGGTAAGTCCTTGCCTCACCTCGCTGGGCTGCATTGCTGGGAACCGCGACTTTGCAGCTACTCCGGCCCCTGTGCACTTCCGGCGGAAATCCTTTGTGCACAGCCAAGCCTGAGTCCACGGCACTCTAACCTGCATTGCACGACTTTCTAAGTTGGTCTCCGGCGACGTGGGACTCCTTTGTGCAACTTCGGCGAGCACCGTTTCACGCATCATCGTAGTGCCGGTTTCTGGCACTTCTCCGGGTGCTACCTCCTTCAGTGAGGGCTCTTTGTCTTGCTCGACGTCCCCTCTCTCTTCAGGTCTAATTTGCGACCTCCTGGTCCCTCCTGGGCCCCAGCAGCATCCAAAAACGCCAAACGCACGATTTGCAACTAGCAAGGCTTGTTGGCGTTCTTTCGGTGGGGAAACACTTCTGCACGACTCTCCTAGGCAAGTGGGATCCGTCCACCAAAGGGAAAGTCTCTAGCCCTTTTCGTTCCTGCAGAAACTTCAGCTTCTTCTGTCCAGTCGAAGCTTCTTTGCACCCGCAGCTGGCATTTCCTGGGCATCTGCCCATCTCCGACTTGCTTGTGACTTTTGGACTTGGTCCCCTTGTTCCACACGTACCCTAGATTGGAAATCCACAGTTGTTGCATTGCTGGTTTGTGTCTTTCCTGCATTATTCCTCTAACACAACTCTTTTGTCCTTAGGGGAACTTTAGTGCACTTTGCACTCACTTTTCAGGGTCTTGGGGAGGGTTATTTTTCTAACTCTCACTATTTTCTAATAGTCCCAGCGACCCTCTACAAGGTCACCTAGGTTTGGGGTCCATTCGTGGTTCGCATTCCACTTTTGGAGTATATGGTTTGTGTTGCCCCTATCCCTATGTTTCCCCTTTGCATCCTATTGTAACTATACATTGTTTGCACTGTTTTCTAAGACTATACTGCATATTTTTGCTATTGTGTATATATATCTTGTGTATATTTCCTATCCTCTCACTGAGGGTACACTCTAAGATACTTTGGCATATTGTCATAAAAATAAAGTACCTTTATTTTTAGTATAACTGTGTATTGTGTTTTCTTATGATATTGTGCATATGACACTAAGTGGTACTGTAGTAGCTTCACACGTCTCCTAGTTCAGCCTAAGCTGCTCTGCTAAGCTACCATTATCTATCAGCCTAAGCTGCTAGACACCCTATACACTAATAAGGGATAACTGGGCCTGGTGCAAGGTGCAAGTACCCCTTGGTACTCACTACAAGCCAGTCCAGCCTCCTACACACATACAACTAAAACAACATATATACAGTGAAAAAATGGGGGTAACATGCCAGGCAAGATGGTACTTTCCTACAACCGGTCCCAGGATTCTTGTTTCCGGTCCACGGAGGACCTGGCTTAGCAGTTCGGGCTGGACTCTTCCCTTGAGGAACAGGGCCAAGACTGATTTGCATATAGCTGGGTGCAAACTGGGGTGGCATGGTGAGCAAAAGAACGATGGATTAAACCCAGATCTGTGACTGGGGGTGAGTGTTTGCATTGTTCAGCACTCCGTCCATGATCCTTTTGTGTTGCTAAAGTTGCCCTAAGTGGGAAGGGTATGCCCAGACGTAGGTCCCGTGCTCACTGTGCCACTGGATTCAAGGTAGCCTGGCTGATGAAGGGTGATACCCAGAAACCTGTCCCAGGATGCCTGTTTCCAGTCCAGGGAAGACCTGGCTTGGCAGTTTGGGCTGGACTGTTCCCTTGAGGAACAGGGTCAAGACTGATTTGCATGTAGCTGGGTCCAAACTGGGGTGGCATGGTGAGCAAAAGAACGATGGATTAAACCCAGATATGTGACTGGGGGTGAGTGTTTGCATTGTTCAGCACTCCGTCCATTATCCTGTTGTGTTGCTAAAGTTGCCCTAAGTGGTAAGGGTATGCCCAGACGTGGGTCCTGTGCTTACTGTGCCACGGGCTTCAAGCTAACCTGGCTGATGAAGGGTGATACCCAGAAACTGGTCCCAGGATGCTTGTTTCCGGTCCAGGGAGGACATGGCTTGGCAGTTCGGGCTGGACTGTTCCCTTGAGGAACAGGGTCAAGACTGATTTGCATATAGCTGGGTCCAAACTGGAGTGGCATGGTGAGTAAAAGAATGATGGATTAAACCCAGATCTGTGACTGGGGATGAGTGTTTGCATTGTTCAGCACTCCGTCCATCATCATTTTGTGTTGCTAAAGGTGCCCTAAGTGGGAAGGTTTTGCCCAGACATGGGTCCGGTGCTCACTGTGCCACTGGATTCAAGCTAGCCTGGCTGATGAAGGGTGATTCCCAGAAACCGGTCCCAGGATGCTTGTTTGCGGTCCAGGGAGGACCTTGCTTGGCAGTTCGGGCTGGACTCTTCCCTTGAGGAACAGGGTCAAGACTGATTTGCATATAGCTGGGTGCAAACTGGGGTGGCATGGTGAGCAAAAGAACGATGGATTAAACCCAGATCTGTGACTGGGGGTGAGTGTTTGCATTGTTCAGCACTCCGTCCATCATCCTTTTGTGTTGCTAAAGTTGCCCTAAGTGTAAAGGGTAAGCCCAGACGTGGGTCCCGTGCTCACTGTGCCACTGGATTCAAGCTAGCCTGGCTGATGAAGGGTGATACCCAGAAACTGGTCCTAGGATGCTTGTTTCCGGTCCAGGGAGTGTAGGAAAGTACCATCTTGCCTGGCATGTTACCCCCATTTTTCACTGTATATATGTTGTTTTAGTTGTATGTGTCACTGGGACCCTGGTAACCCAGGGCCCCAGTGCTCATAAGTGTGCCTGAATGTGTTACCTGTGTAGTTACTAACTGTCTCACTGAGGCTCTGCTAATCAGAACCTCAGTGGTAATGCTCTCTCATTTCTTTCCAAATTGTCACTAACAGGCTAGTGACCATTTTTACCAATTTACATTGGCTGACTGGAACGCCCTTATAATTCCCTAGTATATGGTACTGAGGTACCCAGGGTATTGGGGTTCCAGGAGATCCCTATGGGCTGCAGCATTTCTTTTGCCACCCATAGGGAGCTCTGACAATTCTTACACAGGCCTGCCACTGCAGCCTGAGTGAAATAACGTCCACGTTATTTCACAGCCATTTTACACTGCACTTAAGTAACTTATAAGTCACCTATATGTCTAACCTTTTCCTGGTAAAGGTTAGGTGCAAAGTTACTTAGTGTGAGGGCACCCTGGCACTAGCCAAGGTGCCCCCACATTGTTCAGAGCCAATTCCCTGAACTTTGTGAGTGCGGGGACACCATTACACGCGTGCACTACATATAGGTCACCACCTATATGTAGCTTCACAATGGTAACTCCGAATATGGCCATGTAACATGTCTATGATCATGGAATTGCCCCCTCTATGCCATCCTGGCATAGTTGGCACAATCCCATGATCCCAGTGGTCTGTAGCACAGACCCTGGTACTGCCAAACTGCCCTTCCTGGGGTTTCACTGCAGCTGCTGCTGCTGCCAACCCCTCAGACAGGCATCTGCCCTCCTGGGGTCCAGCCAGGCCTGGCCCAGGATGGCATAACAAAGAACTTCCTCTGAGAGAGGGTGTGACACCCTCTCCCTTTGGAAAATGGTGTGAAGGCAGGAGAGGAGTAGCCTCCCCCAGCCTCTGGAAATGCTTTCTTGGGCACAGATGTGCCCAATTCTGCATAAGCCAGTCTACACCGGTTCAGGGGACCCCTTAGCCCTGCTCTGGCGCGAAACTGGACAAAGGAAAGGGGAGTGACCACTCCCCTGTCCTGCACCTCCCCTGGGAGGTGTCCAGAGCTCCTCCAGTGTGCTCCAGACCTCTGCCATTTTGGAAACAGAGGTGCTGCTGGCACACTGGACTGCTCTGAGTGGCCAGTGCCACCAGGTGACGTCAGAGACTCCTTCTGATAGGCTCCTTCAGGTGTTAGTAGCCTATCCTCTCTCCTAAGTAGCCAAACCCTCTTTTCTGGCTATTTAGGGTCTCTGTCTCTGGGGAAACTTTAGATAACGAATGTAAGAGCTCAGCCGAGTTCCTCTGCATCTCTCTCTTCACCTTCTGATAAGGAATCGACTGCTGACCGCGCTGGAAGCCTGCAAAACTGCAACAAAGTAGCTAAGACGACTACTGCAACTCTGTAACGCTGATCCTGCCGCCTTCTCGACTGTTTTCCTGTTTGTGCATGCTGTGGGGGTAGTCTGCCTCCTCTCTGCACCAGAAGCTCCGAAGAAATCTCCCGTGGGTCGACGGAATCTTCCCCCTTCAACCGCAGGCACCAAAAAGCTGCATTACAGGTCCCTTGGGTCTCCTCTCAGCACGACGAGCGAAGTCCCTCGAATCCAGCAACTCTGTCCAAGTGGCCCCCACAGTCCAGTGACTCTTCAGTCCAAGTTTGGTGGAGGTAAGTCCTTGCCTCACCTCGCTAGACTGCATTGCTGGGAACGGCGACTTTTGCAGCTACTCCAGCCTCCGTGCACTTCCGGCGGAAATCATTTGTGCACAGTCCAGCCTGGGTCCACGGCACTCTAACCTGCATTGCACGACCTCCTAAGTTGTTCTCCGGCGACGTGGGACTTCTTTGTGCGACTTCGGATGAGCACTGTTTCACGCATCCTCGTAGTGCCTGTTTTTGGCACTTCTCCGGGTGCTACCTGCTGCTGAGAGGGCTCCTTGTCTTGCTCGACGTCCCCTCTCTCTCCTGGTCCAATTTGCGACCTCCTGGTCCCTCCAGGGCCACAGCAGCGTCCAAAAACGCTAAATGCACGATTTGCAGCTAGCAAGGCTTGTTGGCGTTCTTTCGGCGGGAAAACACTTCTGCACGACTGTCCACGGCCAGTGGGATCCGTCCACTAAAGGGGAAGTCTCTAGCCTTTTTCGTTCCTGCAGAAACCTCAGCTTCTTCTGTCCAGTAGAAGCTTCTTTGCACCCGCAGCTGGCATTTCCTGGGCATCTGCCCATCTCCGACTTGCTTGTGACATTTGGACTTGGTCCCCTTGTTCCACAGGTACCCTAGATTGGAAATCTACAGTTGTTGCATTGTTGGTTTGTGTCTTTCCTGCATTATTCCTCTAACACGACTTCTTTGTCCTTAGGGGAACTTTAGTGCACTTTGCACTCACTTTTCAGGGTCTTGGGGAGGGTTATTTTTCTAACTCTCACTATTTTCTAATAGTCCCAGCGACCCTCTACAAGGTCACATAGGTTTGGGGTCCATTCGTGGTTCGCATTCCACTTTTGGAGTATATGGTTTGTGTTGCCCCTATCCCTATGTTTCCCCATTGCATCCTATTGTAACTATACATTGTTTGCACTGTTTTCTAAGACTAAACTGCATATTTTTGCTATTGTGTATATATATCCTGTGTATATTTCCTATCCTCTCACTGAGGGTACACTCTAAGATACTTTGGGATATTGTCATAAAAATAAAGTACCTTTATTTTTAGTATAACTGTGTATTGTGTTTTCTTATGATATTGTGCATATGACACTAAGTGGTACTGTAGTAGCTTCACACGTCTCCTAGTTCAGCCTAAGCTGCTCTGCTAAGCTACCATTATCTATCAGCCTAAGCTGCTATACACCCTATACACTAATAAGGGATAACTGGGCCTGGTGCAAGGTGCAAGTACCCCTTGGTACTCACTACAAGCCAGTCCAGCCTCCTACATTGGTTGTGCAGCGGTGGGATAAGTGCTTTGAGACTACTTACCACTCTTGTCATTGTACTTTTCATAAGAGAAAAATATACAAAACAAGGTCAGTGTATATACACATAGCCAAAAAGTTTTGCATTTCCTCTTTTCACTCTTTTCTAAGTGCTGAAAAGTACTTCTAAACTTTCAAAAAGTTCTTCAAAGTTTAAAAAGTTTTTTTCTGTCTTTCTAAAAAGTTCTGAAAACTTTTTTCTCTTTTTCTATCACTTTAACTCTCTCTAAAAATGTCTGGCACAGGCCAAAATGTTGATCTGTCCAAACTTGCATATGATCACCTTAGCTGGAAAGGAGCAAGGAGTCTCTGCATAGAGAGAGGTTTGAGCGTAGGGAAGAATCCTTCCTTGGAACTGTTACTTAACATGCTTAGAGAACAAGATAAGGCTATAGGTGCCCCATCTGTTGAAAAAGTACCTAATAGTTCCCAATCTGATTCAGGGACTCCCCCAGGAAAAGATTCAGGAAAGAAACTTCCTAGCCTGCCCATTACTAGACAGTCTAGCATAGTTGGTAATGATGATGAGCCACACCATACAAATAGTGTTGTCTCACATCATAGCAAAAGCATTTATTCTCACCATACTGGTAGTAATGTTTCTGTTAGCCAAGCTGTTAGGGTGGCTTCTGTAAGGGACAGGTCTCCTTCTGTTCATTCCCATCATACCTCTGTATCTAGGAATGTCCCTCCCACCAACCCTGATGACAGAATGTTAGAGAGGGAACTCAATAAGTTGAGGGTGGAACAAACCAGACTGAAGCTTAAAAAGCAACAGCTGGATTTGGATAGACAGTCTTTTGAACTAGAGAAGGAAAGACAGAAGTTTAGTTTAGAAACCCATGGTGGCAGCAGCAGTATTCCCCATAGTCATCCTGCAAAAGAGCATGATTCCAGGAATCTGCACAAGATAGTTCCCCCTTATAAGGAGGGGGATGACATTAACAAGTGGTTTGCTGCACTTGAGAGGGCCTGTGTTGTACAGGATGTCCCTCAAAGGCAGTGGGCTGCTATCCTATGGCTATCATTTAGTGGAAAAGGTAGGGATAGGCTCCTTACTGTAAAAGAAAATGATGCTAATAATTTCCAAGTTCTTAAGAATGCACTCCTGGATGGTTATGGCTTAACCACTGAACAATACAGGATAAAGTTCAGAGAGACCAAAAAGGAGTCTTCACAAGACTGGGTTGATTTCATTGACCATTCAGTGAAGGCCTTGGAGGGGTGGTTACATGGCAGTAAAGTTACTGATTATGACAGCCTGTATAACTTGATCCTGAGAGAGCATATTCTTAATAATTGTGTGTCTGATTTGTTGCACCAGTACTTGGTGGACTCTGATCTGACCTCTCCCCAAGAATTGGGAAAGAAGGCAGACAAATGGGTCAGAACAAGGGTGAACAGAAAAGTTCATACAGGGGGTGACAAAGATGGCAACAAAAAGAAGGATGGTAAGTCTTCTGACAAGGGTGGGGACAAATCTAAAAATGAGTCTTCATCAGGCCCACAAAAACACTCTGGTGGGGGTGGTGGGCCCAAATCCTCTTTTAATCAGTACAAGGAAAAGAAACCATGGTGCTATTTATGTAAAATAAAAGGCCATTGGACAACAGATCCCAGTTGTCCAAAGAAAAGCACCAATGCTCCTACCACTACAACCCCTACTGCTACCCCTAGTGTCCCTACTAATAGCAGTGGTGGTGGGAGCAAACCTACTAATAGCCAATCCAAGGGAGTAGCTGGGCTCACTATTGGTAACTTAGTTGGGGTTGGCCTTGTTAGGGAGGCCACAGAGGCTGTGTTAGTCTCTGAGGGGGCTATTGATTTAGCCACCTTAGTTGCTTGTCCCCTTAATATGGATAAGTACAAGCAGCTACCCCTAATAAATGGTGTTGAGGTTCAGGCCTACAGGGACACTGGTGCCAGTGTGACTATGGTCATAGAGAAACTTGTCCACCCTGAACAACACCTACTTGGTCACCAGTACCAAGTAACCGATGCTCACAACAACACACTTAGCCACCCCATGGCTGTTGTTAATCTCAACTGGGGGGGGGGGGGGTTACTGGTCCAAAGAAAGTTGTGGTAGCTTCAGATTTACCTGTAGACTGTCTATTAGGGAATGATTTGGAGACATCAGCTTGGTCAGATGTGGAGTTGGGGCCCATGCAGCAATGCTGGGCATCCCAGGGCATATTTTTGCTTTGACAAGGGCTCAGGCCAAAAAGCAAAAAGGACAGGGAAGCTTGGATCCTGGAACAATGGACCAAGTGCTCCCTAAAGCTAGGGCTAGTAGAAGCAAACCACTTCCTACTATCCCTACCTCTACAGTGGATTCTACTTCTGAGGAAGAAGAATTCCCTCCCTGTGCAGAACCTACACCAGAGGAGCTTCAAGCAGACACTGCTGAGCTTTTGGGTGAAGGGGGGCCTGCCAGGGAGGAGCTGAGTGTGGCACAGCAAACCTGTCCCACATTAGAGGGTCTCAGACAGCAAGCTGTCAAACAGGCTAATGGGGATGTCAGTGACTCTCACAGAGTTTACTGGGAGGACAACCTCTTGTACACTGAGCATAGGGATCCTAAACCTGGAGCTGCCAGGAGATTAGTGATTCCTCAGGAGTACAGAAAGTTCCTCCTAACCCTGGCACATGACATTCCCCTAGCTGGGCATCTAGGACAAATGAAAACGTGGGACAGGCTTGTTCCCCTGTTTCATTGGCCTAGAATGTCTGAGGACACAAAGGAATTTTGTAAGTCCTGTGAAACCTGTCAAGCCAGTGGCAAGACAGGTGGCACCCCAAAGGCACCCCTTATTCCACTGCCTGTGGTTGGGGTTCCCTTTGAAAGGGTAGGGGTTGACATAGTTGGCCCCCTTGACCCTCCTACTGCTTCAGGCAATAGATTCATCTTGGTGGTAGTGGACCATGCCACAAGATACCCTGAAGCTATTCCTTTAAGGACCACTACAGCTCCTGCAGTGGCAAAGGCCCTCCTGGGAATATTTTCCAGGGTGGGCTTCCCAAAGGAAGTAGTATCAGACAGGGGAAGCAATTTCATGTCTGCATACTTAAAGGCCATGTGGAAGGAGTGTGGTGTAACTTACAAGTTCACCACCCCCTATCATCCACAAACAAATGGACTGGTTGAGAGATTTAACAAAACTCTCAAAGGCATGATTATGGGTCTCCCTGAAAAACTCCGCAGGAGATGGGATATCCTTTTACCATGCCTCCTTTTTGCCTACAGGGAGGTACCCCAGAAAGGAGTGGGCTTTAGCCCCTTTGAACTTCTTTTTGGACACCCTGTTAGGGGTCCACTAACACTTGTAAAGGAGGGTTGGGAACAACCTTTAAAAGCTCCTAAGCAGGATATTGTGGATTATGTACTTGGCCTCAGATCAAGGATGGCTGAGTATATGAAAAAGGCCAGTAAGAACCTTCAGGCCAGCCAAGAGCTCCAGAAGCAATGGCATGATCAGAAGGCTGTTTTGGTGCAGTACCAACCAGGACAGAAAGTGTGGGTCTTGGAGCCTGTGGCCCCAAGAGCACTCCAAGATAAATGGAGTGGACCCCACACAGTTGTTGAGAAAAAGGGTGAAGTCACTTATTTAGTTGACTTAGGCACTGCCAGGAGTCCCCTCGGGGTGCTCCATGTCAACCGCCTGAAACCCTACTATGACAGGGCTGATCTCACCCTGCTCATGGCAACAGATGAGGGACAGGAAGAAGACAGTGATCCTCTACCTGATCTCTTCTCTTCCACAGAACAAGATGCTCTGGTGGAAGGTGTAGTTTTGGCTGATTGTCTTACTGCTGAGCAGAAAGACAATTGCATAAACCTCCTAGATCAATTCTCTGAACTCTTCTCTACTGTGCCAGGTACCACTTCTTGGTGTGAGCACACTATAGATACTGGAGACAGTTTACCTGTCAAAAGTAAGATCTATAGGCAGCCTGACCATGTCAGGGACTGCATAAAGCAAGAGGTCCAGAAAATGTTAGAACTAGGAGTGGTCGAGCACTCTGACAGTCCATGGGCTTCTCCTGTGGTACTGGTACCAAAACCCCATTCCAAAGATGGAAAGAAGGAAATGCGGTTTTGTGTAGACTATAGAGGTCTCAACTTGTTAACCAAAACAGATGCTCACCCTATACCCAGGGCAGATGAGCTCATAGATACACTGGCATCTGCCAAGTATCTAAGCATTTTTGATTTGACTGCAGGGTATTGGCAGATCAAATTGTCAGAAGATGCTAAACCTAAGACTGCATTTTCAACCATTGGAGGACATTACCAGTTTACTGTAATGCCTTTTGGTTTGAAAAATGCACCTGCCACTTTTCAGAGGTTGGTGAACACAGTCCTGCAAGGGCTGGAAGCTTTCAGTGCAGCATATTTGGACGATATAGCTGTCTTTAGCTCCAGCTGGGATGATCACCTGGTCCACCTATGGAAAGTTTTGGAGGCCCTGCAAAAGGCAGGCCACACTATCAAGGCTTCAAAGTGCCAGATAGGGCAGGGTAAGGTGGTTTATCTGGGACACCTTGTTGGTGGGGAACAGATTGCACCACTTCAGGGGAAAATCCAAACAATTATTGATTGGGTTCCCCCTACCACTCAGACTCAGGTGAGAGCCTTCCTAGGCCTCACTGGGTATTACAGGAGGTTCATTAAGAACTATGGCTCCATTGCAGCCCCTCTTAATGACCTCACATCCAAGAAAATGCCTAAAAAGGTATTATGGACAGCAAACTGTCAGAAAGCTTTTGAGGAGCTAAAGCAGGCCATGTGCTCTGCACCTGTCCTGAAAAGCCCTTGTTACTCTAAAAAATTCTATGTCCAAACTGATGCATCTGAATTAGGAGTAGGGGCAGTCCTATCACAACTTAATTCTGAGGGCCAGGATCAACCTGTTGCTTTTATTAGTAGGAGGTTGACCCCTAGAGAAAAGCGTTGGTCTGCCATTGAGAGGGAGGCCTTTGCTGTGGTCTGGGCTCTGAAGAAGTTGAGGCCATACCTGTTTGGCACTCACTTCATTGTTCAGACAGACCACAAACCTCTACTTTGGCTAAAACTAATGAAAGGTGAAAATCCTAAATTGTTGAGGTGGTCCATATCCCTACAGGGAATGGACTATACAGTGGAACATAGACCTGGGAGTAGCCACTCCAATGCAGATGGACTCTCCAGATATTTCCACTTAGACAATGAAGACTCATCAGGTCATGGCTAGTCTTATTGTCCTTCGTTTGGGGGGGGGTTGTGTAGGAAAGTACCATCTTGCCTGGCATGTTACCCCCATTTTTCACTGTATATATGTTGTTTTAGTTGTATGTGTCACTGGGACCCTGGTAACCCAGGGCCCCAGTGCTCATAAGTGTGCCTGAATGTGTTACCTGTGTAGTGACTAACTGTCTCACTGAGGCTCTGCTAATCAGAACCTCAGTGGTAATGCTCTCTCATTTCTTTCCAAATTGTCACTAACAGGCTAGTGACTATTTTTACCAATTTACATTGGCTTACTGGAACACCCTTATAATTCCCTAGTATATGGTACTGAGGTACCCAGGGTTTTGGGGTTCCAGGAGATCCCTATGGGCTGCAGCATTTCTTTTGCCACCCATAGGGAGCTCTGACAATTCTTACACAGGCCTGCCACTGCAGCCTGAGTGAAATAACGTCCACGTTATTTCACAGCCATTTTACACTGCACTTAAGTAACTTATAAGTCACCTATATGTCTAACCTTTACCTGGTAAAGGTTAGGTGCAAAGTTACTTAGTGTGAGGGCACCCTGGCACTAGCCAAGGTGCCCCCACATTGTTCAGAGCCAATTCCCTGAACTTTGTGAGTGCGGGGACACCATTACACGCGTGCACTACATATAGGTCACTACCTATATGTAGCTTCACAATGGTAACTCCGAATATGGCCATGTAACATGTCTATGATCATGGAATTGCCCCCTCTATGCCATCCTGGCATAGTTGGCACAATCCCATGATCCCAGTGGTCTGTAGCACAGACCCTGGTACTGCCAAACTGCCCTTCCTGGGGTTTCACTGCAGCTGCTGCTGCTGCCAACCCCTCAGACAGGCATCTGCCCTCCTGGGGTCCAGCCAGGCCTGGCCCAGGATGGCAGAACAAAGAACTTCCTCTGAGAGAGGGTGTGACACCCTCTCCCTTTGGAAAATGGTGTGAAGGCAGGGGAGGAGTAGCCTCCCCCAGCCTCTGGAAATGCTTTCTTGGGCACAGATGTGCCCAATTCTGCATAAGCCAGTCTACACCGGTTCAGGGGACCCCTTAGCCCTGCTCTGGCGCGAAACTGGACAAAGGAAAGGGGAGTGACCACTCCCCTGACCTGCACCTCCCCTGGGAGGTGTCCAGAGCTCCTCCAGTGTGCTCCAGACCTCTGCCATCTTGGAAACAGAGGTGCTGCTGGCACACTGGACTGCTCTGAGTGGCCAGTGCCACCAGGTGACGTCAGAGACTCCTTCTGATAGGCTCCTTCAGGTGTTAGTAGCCTATCCTCTCTCCTAAGTAGCCAAACCCTCTTTTCTGGCTATTTAGGGTCTCTGTCTCTGGGGAAACTTTAGATAACGAATGCAAGAGCTCAGCCGAGTTCCTCTGCATCTCTCTCTTCACCTTCTGATAAGGAATCGACTGCTGACCGCGCTGGAAGCCTGCAAAACTGCAACAAAGTAGCTAAGACGACTACTGCAACTCTGTAACGCTGATCCTGCCGCCTTCTCGACTGTTTTCCTGTTTGTGCATGCTGTGGGGGTAGTCTGCCTCCTCTCCGCACCAGAAGCTCCGAAGAAATCTCCAGTGGGTCGACGGAATCTTCCCCCTGCAACCGCAGGCACCAAAAAGCTGAATTACCGGTCCCTTGGGTCTCCTCTCAGCACAACGAGCGAAGTCCCTCGAATCCAGCAACTCTGTCCAAGTGGCCCCCACAGTCCAGTGACTCTTCAGTTCAAGTTTGGTGGAGGTAAGTCCTTGCCTCACTTCGCTAGACTGCATTGCTGGGAACCACGACTTTTGCAGCTACTCTGGCCTCCGTGCACTTCCGGCGGAAATCCTTTGTGCACAGTCCAGCCTGGGTCCACGGCACTCTAACCTGCATTGCACGACCTCCTACGTTGTTCTCCGGTGACGTGGGACTTCTTTGTGCGACTTCGGGTGAGCACCGTTTCATGCATCCTCGTAGTGCCTGTTTTTTGCACTTCTTCGGGTGCTACCTGCTGCTGATAGGGCTCCTTGTTTTGATCGACGTCCCCTCTCTCTCCTGGTCCAATTTGCGACCTCCTGGTCCCTCCAGGGCCACAGCATCGTCCAAAAACGCTAACCGCACGATTTGCAACTAGCAAGGCTTGTTGGCGTTTTTTCGGCGGGAAAGCACTTCTGCACGACTCTAAATGGCGAGTGGGATCCGTCCACCAAAGGGGAAGTCTCTAGCCCTTTTCGTTCCTGCAGAAACCTCAGCTTCTTCTGTCCAGTAGAAGCTTCTTTGCACCCGCAGCTGGAATTTCCTGGGCATCTGCCCATCTCCGACTTGCTTGTGACTTTTGGAATTGGTCCACCTTGTTCCACAGGTACCCTAGATTGGAAATCAACAGTTGTTGCATTGTTGGTTTGTGTCTTTCCTGCATTATTCCTCTAACACGACTTCTTTGTCCTTAGGGGAACTTTAGTGCACTTTGCACTCACTTTTCAGGGTCTTGGGGAGGGTTATTTTTCTAACTCTCACTATTTTCTAATAGTCCCAGCGACCCTCTACAAGGTCACATAGGTTTGGGGTCCATTCGTGGTTCGCATTCCACTTTTGGAGTATATGGTTTGTGTTGCCCCTATCCCTATGTTTCCCCATTGCATCCTATTGAAACTATACATTGTTTGCACTGTTTTCTAAGACTATACTGCATATTTTTGCTATTGTGTATATATATCCTGTGTATATTTCCTATCCTCTCACTGAGGGTACACTCTAAGATACTTTGGCATATTGTCATAAAAATAAAGTACCTTTATTTTTAGTATAACTGTGTATTGTGTTTTCTTATGATATTGTGCATATGACACTAAGTGGTACTGTAGTAGCTTCACACGTCTCCTAGTTCAGCCTAAGCTGCTCTGCTAAGCTACCATTATCTATCAGCCTAAGCTGCTAGATACCCTATACACTAATAAGGGATAACTGGGCCTGGTGCAAGGTGCAAGTACCCCTTGGTACTCACTACAAGCCAGTCCAGCCTCCTACAGGGAGGACCTGGCTTGGCAGTTCGGGCTGGACTGTTCCCTTGAGGAACAGGATCAAGACTGATTTGCATATAGCTGGGTTCAAACTGATATGGTATGTGAGCAAAAGAACGATGGATTAAACCCAGGTCTGTGACTGGGGGTGAGTGTTTGCATTGTTCAGCACTCCGTCCATCATCCTTTTGTGTTGCTAAAGTTGCCCTAAGTGGGAAGGGTATGCCCAGACGTGGGTCCCGTGTTCACTGTGCCACTAGATTCAAGCTAGCCTGGCTGATGAAGGGTGATACCCAGAAACCGGTCCCAGGATGCTTGTTTCCTTGCATTCAAGCTAGCCTGGCTGATGAAGGGTGATACCCAGTAACCTGTCCCAGGATGCTTATTTCCAGTCCAGGGAGGACCTGGCTTGGCAGTTTGGGCTGGACTGTTCCCTTGAGGAACAGGGTCAAGACTGACTTGCATGTAGCTGGGTCCAATCTGGAGTGGCATGGTGAGCAAAAGAACGATCGATTAAACCCAGGTCTGTGATGGGGGTGAGTATTTGCATTGTTCAGCACTCCGTCCATCATCCTTTTGTGTTGCTAAAGGTGCCTTAAGTGGGCAGGGTATGCCCAGACATGGGTCCCGTGCTCACTGTGCCACTGGATTCAAGCTAGCCTGGCTGATGAAGAGTGATACCCAGAAACCGGTCCCAGGATGCTTGTTTCCTGTCCAGGGAGGACCTGGCTTGGCTGTTCAGGCTGGACTCTTTGTAGGAAAGTACCATCTTGCCTGGCATGTTACCCCCATTTTTCACTGTATATATATTGTTTTAGTTGTATGTGTCACTGGAACCCTGCCAGCCAGGGCCCCAGTGCTCATAAGTGTGCCCTGTAAGTGTTACCTGTGTTATGACTAACTGTCTCACTGAGGCTCTGCTATCCAGAAGTGGTTATGCTCTCTCATTTCTTTCCAAATTGTCACTAACAGGCTAGTGACCAATTTCACCAATTCACATTGGCATACTGGAACACCCTTATAATTCCCTAGTATATGGTACTGAGGTACCCAGGGTATTGGGGTTCCAGGAAATCCCTATGGGCTGCAGCATTTCTTTTGCCACCCATAGGGAGCACTGACAATTCTTACACAGGCCTGCCACTGCAGCCTGAGTGAAATAACGTCCATGTTATTTCACAGCCGTTTACCACTGCACTTAAGTAACTTATAAGTCACCTATATGTCTAACCTTTACCTGGTAAAGGTTGGGCGCCAAGTTACTTAGTGTGTGGGCACCCTGGCACTAGCCAAGGTGCCCCCACATGGTTCAGGGCAAATTCCCCGGAGTTTGTGAGTGCGGGGACACCATCACTACCTATGTGTAGCTTCACAATGGTAACTCCGAATATGGCCATGTAACATGTCTATGATCATGGAATTGCCCCCTCTATGCTACCATTATCTATCAGCCTAAGCTGCTAGACACCCCTATACACTAATAAGGGATACCTGGGCCTGGTGCAAGGTGTAAGTACCCCTTGGTACTCACTACAAGCCAGTCCAGCCTCCTACACTCTTCCCTTGAGGAACAGGGTCAAGACTGATTTGCATATAGCTGGGTGCAAACTGGGGTGGCATGGTGAGCAAAAGAACAATGGATTAAACCCAGATCTGTGACTGGGGGTGAGTGTTTGCATTGTTCAGCACTCCGTCCATTATCCTGTTGTGTTGCTAAAGTTGCCCTAAGTGGGAATGGTATGCCCAGACGTGGGTCCTGTGCTCACTGTGCCACTGGCTTCAAGCTAACCTGGCTGATGAAGGGTGATACCCAGAAACTGGTCCCAGGATGCTTGTTTCCGGTCCAGGGAGGACCTGTCTTGGCAGTTCGGGCTGGACTGTTCACTTGAGGAACAGAGTCAAGACTGATTTGCCTATAGCTGGGTCCAAACTTGAGTGGCATGGTGAATAAAAGAATGATGGATTAAACCCAGATCTGTGACTGGGGATGAGTGTTTACATTGTTCAGCACTCCGTCCATCATCCTTTTGTGTTGCAATAAGTGCCCTAAGTGGGAAGGGTATGCCCAAACGTGGGTCCCGCACTCACTGTGACACTGGATTCAAGCTAACCTGGCTGATGAAGGGTGATACCCAGAAACCAGTCCCAGGATGCTTGTTTCTGGTCCAGGGATGCTTGAACCGGTCCCAGGATGCTTGTTTCTGGTCCAGGGAAGACCTGGCTTGGCAGTTCGGGCTGGACTGTTCCCTTGAAGGACAGGGTCAGAACTGATTTGCATATAGCTGAGTCCAAACTGGGGTGGCATGTATGCAAAAGTATGTTGGATTAAACCCAGATCTGTGACTGGGAGTGAGTGTTTGCATTGTTCAGCACTCCATCCACCTTCCTTTTGTGTTGCTAAAGTTGCCCTAAGTGGGAAGGGTGTGCCCAGACGTGGGTGCCGTCCTCACTGTGACACTGGATTCAAGCTAGCCTGGCTGATGAAGGGTGATACCCAGAAACCGGTCCCAGGATGCTTGTTTCCGGTCCAGGGAGGACATGGCTTGGCAGTTCGGGCTGGACTCTTCCCTTGAGGAACAGGGTCAAGACTGATTTGCATATAGCTGGGTGCAAACTGGGGTGTCATGGTGAGCAAAAGAACGATGGATTAAACCCAGATCTGTGACTGGGGGTGAGTGTTTGCATTGTTCAGCACTCCGTCCATTATCCTGTTGTGTTGCTAAAGTTGCCCTAAGTGGGAAGGGTATGACCAGACGTGGGTCCCGTGCTCACTGTGCCACTAGATTCAAGCTAGCCTGGCTGATGAAGGGTGATACCCATAAACTGGTCCCAGGATGCTTGTTTCCGGTCCAGGGGGGACCTGGCTTGGCAGTTCGGGCTGGACAGTTCCCTTGAGGAACAGGATCAAGACTGATTTGCATATAGCTGGGTCCAAACCGGAGTGGCATGGTGAGTAAATGAACTATGGATGAAACCCAGATCTGTGACTGGGGATGAGTGTTTGCATTGTTCAGCACTCCGTCCATCACCCTTTTGTGTTGCTAAAGGTGCCCTAAGAGGGAAGGGTATGCCCAGACTTGGGTCCCGTGCTCACTGTTTCACTGGATTCAAGCTAGCCTTGCTGATGAAGGGTGATACCCAGGAACCGGTCCCAGGATGCTTGTTTCCGGTCCAGGGAGGACCTGGCTTGTCAGTTCAGGCTGGACTCTTCCCTTGAGGAACAGGGTCAAGACTGATTTGCATATTGCTGGTGCAAACTGGGGTGGCATGGTGAGCAAAAGAACGATGGATTAATCCCAGATCTGTGACTGGGGGAGAGTGTTTGCATTGTTCAGCACTCCTTCTATCATCCTTTTGTGTTGCTAAAGGTGCCCTAAGTGGGAAGGTTTTGCCCAGACATGGGTCCCGTGCTCACTGTGCCACTGGATTCAAGCTAGCCTGGCTGATGAAGGGTGATACCCAGAAACCAGTCCCAGGGTGCTTGTTTCCGGTCCAGGGAGGACCTGGCTTGGCAGTTCGGGCTAGACTGTTCCCTTGAGGAACAGAGTCAAGACTGATTTGCATATAGCTGGGTCCAAACTGGAGTGGCATGGTGATTAAAAGAATGATGGATTAAACCCCGATCTGTGACTGGGGATGAGTGTTTGCATTGTTCAGCACTCCGTCCATCATCCTTTTGTGTTGCTAAAGGTGCCCTAAGTGGGAAGGTTTTGCCCAGATATGGGTCCCGTGCTCACTGTGCCACTGGATTCAAGCTAGCCTGGCTGATGAAGGGTGATTCCCAGAGACCGGTCCCAGGATGCTTGTTTGCTGTCCAGGGAGGACCTGGCTTGGGAGTTCGGGCTGGACTCTTCCCTTGAGGAACAGGGTCAAGACTGATTTGCATATAGCTGGGTGCAAACTGGGGTGGAATGGTGAGCAAAAGAATGATGGATTAAACCCAGATCTGTGACTGGGGGTGAGTGTTTGCATTGTTCAGCACTCCGTCCATCATCCTTTTGTGTTGCTAAAGTTGCCCTAAGTGGGAAGGGTATGCCCAGACGTGGGTCCCGTGCTCACTGTGCCACTGGATTCAAGCTAGACTGGCTGATGAAGGGTGATACCCAGAAACTGGTCCCAGGATGCCTGTTTCCGGTCCAGGGAGGACCTGGCTTGGCAGTTCGGGCTTGACTGTTCCCTTGAGGAACAGGAACAAGACTGATTTGTGTAGGAGGCTGGACTGGCTTGTAGTGAGTACCAAGGGGTACTTGCACTTTGCACCAGGCCCAGTTATCCCTTATTAGTGTATAGGGTGTCTAGCAGCTTAGGCTGATAGATAATGGTAGCTTAGCAGAGCAGCTTAGGCTGAACTAGGAGACGTGTGAAGCTACTACAGTACCACTTAGTGTCATATGCACAATATCATAAGAAAACACAATACACAGTTATACTAAAAATAAAGGTACTTTATTTTTATGACAATATGCAAAAGTATCTTAGAGTGTACCCTCAGTGAGAGGATAGGAAATATACACAAGATATATATACACAATTGCAAAAATATGCAGTATAGTCTTAGAAAACAGTGCAAACAATGTATAGTTACAATAGGATGCAATGGGGAAACATAGGGATAGGGGCAACACAAACCATATACTCCAAAATTGGAATGCGAACCACGAATGGACCCCAAACCTATGTGACCTTGTAGAGGGTCGCTGGGACTATTAGAAAATAGTGAGAGTTAGAAAAATAACCCTCCCCAAGACCCTGAAAAGTGAGTGCAAAGTGCACTAAAGTTCCCCTAAGGACAAAGAAGTCGTGTTAGAGGAATAATGCAGGAAAGACACAAACCAACAATGCAACAACTGTGGATTTCCAATCTAGGGTACCTGTGGAACAAGGGGACCAAGTCCAAAAGTCACAAGCAAGTCGGAGATGGGCAGATGCCCAGGAAATGCCAGCTGCGGGTGCAAAGAAGCTTCTACTGGACAGAAGAAGCTGAAGTTTCTGCAGGAACGAAAAGGGCTAGAGACTTCCCCTTTGGTGGACGGATCCCACTAGCCGTGGAGAATCGTGTAAAAGTGTTTTCCCGCCGAAAGAACGCCAACAAGCCTTGGTAGCTGCAAATCGTGCGGTTAGCGTTTTTGGATGCTGCTGTGGCCCTGGAGGGACCAGGAGGTCGCAAATTGGACCAGGAGAGAGAGGGGACGTCGAGCAAGACAAGGAGCCCTCTCAGCAGCAGGTAGCACCCAGAGAAGTGCCAGAAACAGGCACTACGAAGATGTGTGAAACGGTGCTCACCCGAAGTCGCACAAAGGAGTCCCACGTCGCCGGAGACCAACTTAGAACGTCGTGCAATGCAGGTTAGAGTGCCGTGGACCCAGGCTTGGCTGTGCACAAAGGATTTCCGCCGGAAGTGCACAGGGGCCGGAGTAGCTGCAAAAGTCATGGTTCCCAGCAATGCAGCCCAGCGAGGTGAGGCAAGGACTTACCTCCACCAAACTTGGACTGAAGAGTCACTGGACTGTGGGGGTCACTTGGACAGAGTCGCTGGATTCAAGGGACCTCGCTCGTCGTGCTGAGAGGAGACCCAAGGGACCGGTAATGCAGCTTTTTGGTGCCTGCGGTTGCAGGGGGAAGATTCTGTCGACCCACGGGAGATTTCTTCGGAGCTTCTGGTGCAGAGAGGAGGCAGACTACCCCAACAGCATGCACAAGCAGGAAAACAGTCGAGAAGGCGGCAGGATCAGCGTTACAGAGTTGCAGTAGTCGTCTTAGCTACTTTGTTGCAGTTTTGCAGGCTTCCAGCGCGGTCAGCAGTCGATTCCTTATCAGAAGGTGAAGAGAGAGATGCAGAGGAACTCGGCTGAGCTCTTGCATTCGTTATCTAAAGTTTCCCCAGAGACAGAGACCCTAAATAGCCAGAAAAGAGGGTTTGGCTACCTAGGAGAGAGGATAGGCTAGCAACACCTGAAGGAGCCTATCACAAGGAGTCTCTGATGTCACCTGGTGGCACTGGCCACTCAGAGCAGTCCAGTGTGCCAGCAGCACCTCTGTTTCCAAGATGGCAGAGGTCTGGAGCACACTGGAGGAGCTCTGGACACCTCCCAGGGGAGGTGCAGGTCAGGGGAGTGGTCACTCCCCTTTCCTTTGTCCAGTTTCGCGCCAGAGCAGGGCTAAGGGGTCCCCTGAACCGGTGTAGACTGGCTTATGCAGAATTGGGCACATCTGTGCCCAACAAAGCATTTCCAGAGGCTGGGGGAGGCTACTCCTCCCCTGCCTTCACACCATTTTCCAAAGGGAGAGGGTGTCACACCCTCTCTCAGAGGAAGTTCTTTGTTCTGCCATCCTGGGCCAGGCCTGGCTGGAACCCAGGAGGGCAGATGCCTGTCTGAGGGGTTGGCAGCAGCAGCAGCTGCAGTGAAACCCCAGGAAGGGCGGTTTGGCAGTACCAGGGTCTGTGCTACAGACCACTGGGATCATGGGATTGTGCCAACTATGCCAGGATGGCATAGAGGGGGCAATTCCATGATCATAGACATGTTACATGGCCATATTCGGAGTTACCATTGTGAAGCTACATATAGGTAGTGACCTATATGTAGTGCACGCGTGTAATGGTGTCCACGCACTCACAAAGTTCAGGGAATTGGCTCTGAACAATGTGGGGGCACCTTGGCTAGTGCCAGGGTGCCCTCACACTAAGTAACTTTGCACCTAACCTTTACCAGGTAAAGGTTAGACATATAGGTGACTTATAAGTTACTTAAGTGCAGTGTAAAATGGCTGTGAAATAACGTGGACGTTATTTCACTCAGGCTGCAGTGGCAGGCCTGTGTAAGAATTGTCAGAGCTCCCTATGGGTGGCAAAAGAAATGCTGCAGCCCATAGGGATCTCCTGGAACCCCAATACCCTGGGTACCTCAGTACCATATACTAGGGAATTATAAGGGTGTTCCAGTAAGCCAATGTAAATTGGTAAAAATGGTCACTAGCCTGTTAGTGACAATTTGGAAAGAAATGAGAGAGCATAACCACTGAGGTTCTGATTAGCAGAGCCTCAGTGAGACAGTTAGTCACTACACAGGTAACACAGTCAGGCACACTTATGAGCACTGGGGCCCTGGGTTACCAGGGTCCCAGTGACACATACAACTAAAACAACATATATACAGTGAAAGATGGGGGTAACATGCCAGGCAAGATGGTACTTTCCTACACAACCCCCCCCCCCCAAACGAAGGACAATAAGACTAGCCATGACCTGATGAGTCTTCATTGTCTAAGTGGAAATATCTGGAGAGTCCATCTGCATTGGAGTGGCTACTCCCAGGTCTATGTTCCACTGTATAGTCCATTCCCTGTAGGGATATGGACCACCTCAACAATTTAGGATTTTCACCTTTCATTTGTTTTAGCCAAAGTAGAGGTTTGTGGTCTGTCTGAACAATGAAGTGAGTGCCAAACAAGTATGGCCTCAACTTCTTCAGAGCCCAGACCACAGCAAAGGCCTCCCTCTCAATGGCAGACCAACGCTTTTCTCTAGGGGTCAACCTCCTACTAATAAAAGCAACAGGTTGATCCTGGCCCTCAGAATTAAGTTGTGATAGGACTGCCCCTACTCCTAATTCAGATGCATCAGTTTGGACATAGAATTTTTTAGAGTAAGAAGGGCTTTTCAGGACAGGTGCAGAGCACATGGCCTGCTTCAGCTCCTCAAAAGCTTTCTGACAGTTTGCTGTCCATAATACCTTTTTAGGCATCTTTTTGGAAGTGAGGTCATTAAGAGGGGCTGCAATGGAGCCATAGTTCTTAATGAACCTCCTGTAATACCCAGTGAGGCCTAGGAAGGCTCTCACCTGAGTCTGTGTAGTAGGGGGAACCCAATCAATAATTGTTTGGATTTTCCCCTGTAGTGGTGCAATCTGTTCCCCACCAACAAGGTGTCCCAGATAAACCACCTTACCCTGCCCTATCTGGCACTTTGATGCCTTGATAGTGAGGCCTGCCTTTTGCAGGGCCTCCAAAACTTTCCATAGGTGGACCAGGTGATCATCCCAGCTGGAGCTAAAGACAGCTATATCGTCCAAATATGCTGCACTGAAAGCTTCCAGCCCTTGCAGGACTGTGTTCACCAACCTCTGAAAAGTGGCAGTTGCATTTTTCAAACCAAAAGGCATTACAGTAAACTGGTAATGTCCTCCAATGGTTGAAAATGCAGTCTTAGGTTTAGCATCTTCTGACAATTTGATCTGCCAATACCCTGCAGTCAAGTCAAAAGTGCTTAGATACTTGGCAGATGCCAGTGTATCTATGAGCTCATCTGCCCTGGGTATAGGGTGAGCATCAGTTTTGGTTACCAAGTTGAGACCTCTATAGTCTACACCAAACCGCATTTCCTTCTTTCCATCTTTGGAATGGGGTTTTGGTACCAGTACCACAGGAGAAGCCCATGGACTGTCAGAGTGCTCAACCACTCCTAGTTCTAACATTTTCTGGACCTCTTGCTTTATGCAGTCCCTGACATGGTCAGGCTGCCTATAGATCTTACTTTTGACAGGCAAGCTGTCTCCAGTATCTATAGTGTGCTCACACCAAGAAGTGGTATCTGGCACAGTAGAGAAGAGTTCAGAGAATTGATCTAGGAGGTTTATGCAATTGTCCTTCTGCTCAGCAGTAAGGCAATCAGCCAAAACTACACCTTCCACCAGAGCATCTTGTTCTGTGGAAGAGAAGAGATCAGGTAGAGGATCACTGTCTTCTTCCTGTCCCTCATCTGTTGCCATGAGCAGGGTGAGATCAGCCCTGTCATAGTAGGGTTTCAGGCGGTTGACATGGAGCACCCTAAGGGGACTCCTGGCAGTGCCTAAGTCAACTAAATAGGTGACTTCTCCCTTCTTTTCAACAATTGTGTGGGGTCCACTCCATTTATCTTGGACTGCTCTTGGGGCCACAGGCTCCAAGACCCACACTTTCTGCCCTGGTTGGTACTAAACCAAAACAGCCTTCTGATCATGCCATTGCTTCTGGAGCTCTTGGCTGGCCTGAAGGTTTTTACTGGCCTTTTTCATGTACTCAGCCATTCTTGATCTGAGGCCAAGTACATAATCCACAATATCCTGCTTAGGAGCTTTTAAAGGTTGTTCCCAACCCTCCTTTACAAGTGTGAGTGGACCCCTAACAGGGTGTCCAAAAAGAAGTTCAAAGGGGCTGAAGCCCACTCCTTTCTGGGGTACCTCCCTGTAGGCAAAAAGGAGGCATGGTAGAAGGATATCCCATCTCCTGCGGAGTTTTTCAGGGAGACCCATAATCATGCCTTTGAGAGTTTTATTAAATCTCTCCACCAGTCCATTTGTTTGTGGATGATAGGGTGTTGTGAACTTGTACGTTACACCACACTCCTTCCACATGGCCTTTAAGTATGCAGACATGAAATTGCTTCCCCTGTCTGATACTACTTCCTTTGGGAAGCCCACCCTAGAAAATATTCCCAGGAGGGCCTTTGCCACTGCAGGTGCTGTAGTGGTCCTTAAAGGAATAGCTTCAGGATATCTTGTGGCATGGTCCACTACCACCAAGATAAACCTATTGCCTGAAGCAGTAGGAGGGTCAAGGGGGCCAACTATGTCAACCCCTACCCTTTCAAAGGGAACCCCAACCACAGGCAGTGGGATAAGGGGTGCCTTTGGGGTGCCACCTGTCTTGCCACTGGCTTGACAGGTTTCACAGGACTTACAAAATTCCTTTGTGTCCTCAGACATTCTAGGCCAATGAAACAGGGGAACAAGCCTGTCCCAAGTTTTCATTTGTCCTAGATGCCCAGCTAGGGGAATGTCATGTACCAGGGTTAGGAGGAACTTTCTGTACTCCTGAGGAATCACTAATCTCCTGGCAGCTCCAGGTTTAGGATCCCTATGCTCAGTGTACAAGAGGTTGTCCTCCCAGTAAACTCTGTGAGAGTCACTGAAATCCCCATTAGCCTGTTTGACAGCTTGCTGTCTGAGACCCTCTAATGTGGGACAGGTTTGCTGTGCCACACTCAGCTCCTCCCTGGCAGGCCCCCCTTCACCCAAAAGCTCAGCAGTGTCTGCTTCCAGCTCCTCTGGTGTAGGTTCTGCACAGGGAGGGAATTCTTCTTCCTCAGAAGTTGAATCCACTGTAGAGGGAGGGATAGTAGGAAGTGGTTTGCTTCTACTAGCCCTAGCTTTAGGGAGCACTTGGTCCATTGTTCCAGGATCCAAGCTTCCATGTCCTTTTTGCTTTTTGGCCTGAGCCCTTGTCAAAGCAAAAATATGCCCTGGGATGCCCAGCATTGCTGCATGGGCCTCCAACTCCACATCTGACCAAGCTGATGTCTCCAAATCATTCGCTAATAGACAGTCTACAGGTAAATCTGAAGCTACCACAACTTTCTTTGGACCAGTAACCCCCCCCCAGTTGAGATTAACAACAGCCATGGGGTGGCTAAGTGTGTTGTTGTGAGCATCGGTTACTTGGTACTGGTGACCAAGTAGGTGTTGTTCAGGGTGGACCAGTTTCTCTATGACCATAGTCATACTGGCACCAGTGTCCCTGTAGGCCTGAACCTCAACACCATTTATTAGGGGTAGCTGCTTGTACTTATCCATATTAAGGGGACAAGCAACTAAGGTGGCTAAATCAATAGCCCCCTCAGAGACTAACACAGCCTCTGTGGCCTCCCTAACAAGGCCAACCCCAACTAAGTTACCAATAGTGAGCCCAGCTACTCCCTTGGATTGGCTATTAGTAGGTTTGCTCCCACCACCACTGCTATTAGTAGGGACACTAGGGGTAGCAGTAGGGGTTGTAGTGGTAGGAGCATTGGTGCTTTTCTTTGGACAACTGGGATCTGTTGTCCAATGGCCTTTTATTTTACATAAATAGCACCATGGTTTCTTTTCCTTGTTCTGATTAAAAGAGGATTTGGGCCCACCACCCCCACCAGAGTGTTTTTGTGGGCCTGATGAAGACTCATTTTTAGATTTGTCCCCACCCTTGTCAGAAGACTTACCATCCTTCTTTTTGTTGCCATCTTTGTCACCCCCTGTATGAACTTTTCTGTTCACCCTTGTTCTGACCCATTTGTCTGCCTTCTTTCCCAATTCTTGGGGAGAGGTCAGATCAGAGTCCACCAAGTACTGGTGCAACAAATCAGACACACAATTATTAAGAATATGCTCTCTCAGGATCAAGTTATACAGGCTGTCATAATCAGTAACTTTACTGCCATGTAACCACCCCTCCAAGGCCTTCACTGAATGGTCAATGAAATCAACCCAGTCTTGTGAAGACTCCTTTTTGGTCTCTCTGAACTTTATCCTGTACTGTTCAGTGGTTAAGCCATAACCATCCAGGAGTGCATTCTTAAGAACTTGGAAATTATTAGCATCATTTTCTTTCACAGTAAGGAGCCTATCCCTACCTTTTCCACTAAATGATAGCCATAGGATAGCAGCCCACTGCCTTTGAGGGACATCCTGTACAACACAGGCCCTCTCAAGTGCAGCAAACCACTTGTTAATGTCATCCCCCTCCTTATAAGGGGGAACTATCTTATGCAGATTCCTGGAATCATGCTCTTTTGCAGGATGACTATGGGGAATACTGCTGCTGCCACCATGGGTATCTAAACCCAACTTCTGTCTTTCTTTCTCTAGTTCAAAAGACTGTCTATCCAAATCCAGCTGTTGCTTTTTAAGCTTCAGTCTGGTTTGTTCCACTCTCAACTTATTGAGTTCCCTCTCTAACATTCTGTCATCAGGGTTGGTGGGAGGGACATTCTTAGACACAGAAGAATGAACAGAAGGAGACCTGTCCCTTACAGAAGCCACCCTAACAGCTTGGCTAACAGAAACATCACTACCAGTATGGTGAGAATAAATGCTTTTGCTATGATGTGAGACAACACTATTTGTATGGTGAGGCTCTCCATCATTACCAACTATGCTAGACTGTCTAGTAATGGGCAGGCTAGGAAGTTTCTTTCCTGAATCTTTTCCTGGGGGAATCCCTGGATCAGATTGGGAACCATTTGCTACTTTTTCAACAGATGTGGCCCCTATGGCCTTATCTTGTTCTCTAAGCATGTTAAGCAATAATTCCAAAGAAGGATTCTTCCCTACACTCAAACCTCTCTCTATGCACAGACTCCTTGCTCCTTTCCAGCTAAGGTGATCATATGCAAGTTTGGACAGATCAACATTTTGGCCTGTGCCAGACATTTTTAGAGAGAGTTAAAGTGATAGAAAAAGAGAAAAAAGTTTTCAGAACTTTTTAGAAAGACAGAAAAAAAACTTTTTAAACTTTTAAGAACTTTTTGAAAGTTTAGAAGTACTTTTCAGCACTTAGAAAAGAGTGAAAAGAGGAAATGCAAAACTTTTTGGCTATGTGTATATACACTGACCTTGTTTTGTATATTTTTCTCCTATGAAAAGTACAATGACAAGAGTGGTAAGTAGTCTCAAAGCACTTATCCCACCGCTGCACAACCAATGTAGGAGGCTGGACTGGCTTGTAGTGAGTACCAAGGGGTACTTGCACCTTGCACCAGGCCCAGTTATCCCTTATTAGTGTATAGGGTGTCTAGCAGCTTAGGCTGATAGATAATGGTAGCTTAGCAGAGCAGCTTAGGCTGAACTAGGAGACGTGTGAAGCTACTACAGTACCACTTAGTGTCATATGCACAATATCATAAGAAAACACAATACACAGTTATACTAAAAATAAAGGTACTTTATTTTTATGACAATATGCCAAAGTATCTTAGAGTGTACCCTCAGTGAGAGGATAGGAAATATACACAAGATATATATACACAATAGCAAAAATATGCAGTATAGTCTTAGAAAACAGTGCAAACAATGTATAGTTACAATAGGATGCAATGGGGAAACATAGGGATAGGGGCAACACAAACCATATACTCCAAAAGTGGAATGCGAACCACGAATGGACCCCAAACCTATGTGACCTTGTAGAGGGTCGCTGGGACTATTAGAAAATAGTGAGAGTTAGAAAAATAACCCTCCACAAGACCCTGAAAAGTGAGTGCAAAGTGCACTAAAGTTCCCCTAAGGACAAAGAAGTCGTGTTAGAGGAATAATGCAGGAAAGACACAAACCAACAATGAAACAACTGTGGATTTCCAATCTAGGGTACCTGTGGAACAAGGGGACCAAGTCCAAAAGTCACAAGCAAGTCGGAGATGGGCAGATGCCCAGGAAATGCCAGCTGTGGGTGCAAAGAAGCTTCTACTGGACAGAAGAAGCTGAGGTTTCTGCAGGAACGAAAAGAGCTAGAGACTTTTCCTTTGGTGGACGTATCCCTCTTGCCGTGGAGAGTCGTGCAGAAGTGTTTTCCCGCCGAAATAACGCCAACAAGCCTTGCTAGCTGCAAATCGTGCGGTTAGCGTTTTTGGATGCTGCTGTGGCCCTGGAGGGACCAGGAGGTCGCAAATTGGAACAGGAGAGAGAGGGGACGTCGAGCAAGACAAGGAGTCCTCTCAGCAGCAGGTAGCACCTAGAGAAGTGCCAGAAACAGGCACTACGAGGATGCGTGAAACGGTGCTCACCCGAAGTCGCACAAAGGAGTCCCACGTCGCCGGAGACCAACATAGAACGTCATGCAATGCAGGTTAGAGTGCCGTGGACCCAGGCTTGGCTGTGCACAAAGGATTTCCGCCGGAAGTGCACAGGGGCCGGAGTAGCTGCAAAAGTCGCGGTTCCCAACAATGCAGCCCAGCGAGGTGAGGCAAGGACTTACCTCCACCAAACTTGGACTGAAGAGTCACTGGACTGTGGGGGTCACTTGGACAGAGTCGCTGGATTCAAGGGACCTCGCTCGTCGTGCTGAGAGGAGACCCAAGGGACCGGTAATGCAGCTTTTTGGTGCCTGCGGTTGCAGGGGGAAGATTCCGTCGACCCACAGGAGATTTCTTCGGAGCTTCTGGTGCAGAGAGGAGGCAGACTACCCCCACAGCATGCACAAGCAGGAAAACAGTCGAGAAGGCGGCAGGATCAGCGTTACAGAGTTGCAGTAGTCGTCTTAGCTACTTTGTTGCAGTTTTGCAGGCTTCCAGCGCGGTCAGCAGTCGATTCCTTATCAGAAGGTGAAGAGAGAGATGCAGAGGAACTCGGCTGAGCTCTTGCATTCGTTATCTAAAGTTTCCCCAGAGACAGAGACCCTAAATAGCCAGAAAAGAGGGTTTGGCTACCTAGGAGAGAGGATAGGCTAGCAACACCTGAAGGAGCCTATCACAAGGAGTCTCTGACGTCACCTGGTGGCACTGGCCACTCAGAGCAGTCCAGTGTGCCAGCAGCACCTCTGTTTCCAAGATGGCAGAGGTCTGGAGCACACTGGAGGAGCTCTGGACACCTCCCAGGGGAGGTGCAGGTCAGGGGAGTGGTCACTCCCCTTTCCTTTGTCCAGTTTCGCGCCAGAGCAGGGCTAAGGGGTCCCTTGAACCGGTGTAGACTGGCTTATGCAGAATTGGGCACATCTGTGCCCAACAAAGCATTTCCAGAGGCAGGGGGAACCTACTCCTCCCCTGCCTTCACACCATTTTCCAAAGGGAGAGGGTGTCACACCCTCTCTCAGAGGAAGTTCTTTGTTCTGCCATCCTGGGCCAGGCCTGGCTGGCCCCCAGGAGGGCAGCTGCCTGTCTGAGGGGTTGGCAGCAGCAGCAGCTGCAGTGAAACCCCAGGAAGGGCAGTTTGGCAGTACCAGGGTCTGTGCTACAGACCACTGGGATCATGGGATTGTGCCAACTATGCCAGGATGGCATAGAGGGGGCAATTCCATGATCATAGACATGTTACATGGCCATATTCGGAGTTACCATTGTGAAGCTACATATAGGTAGTGACCTATATGTAGTGCACGCGTGTAATGGTGTCCCCGCACTCACAAAGTTCAGGGAATTGGCTCTGAACAATGTGGGGGCACCTTGGCTAGTGCCAGGGTGCCCTCACACTAAGTAACTTTGCACCTAACCTTTACCAGGTAAAGGTTAGACATATAGGTGACTTATAAGTTACTTAAGTGCAGTGTAAAATGGCTGTGAAATAACGTGGACGTTATTTCACTCAGGCTGCAGTGGCAGGCCTGTGTAAGAATTGTCAGAGCTCCCTATGGGTGGCAAAAGAAATGCTGCAGCCCATAGGGATCTCCTGGAACCCCAATACCCTGGGTACCTCAGTACCATATACTAGGGAATTATAAGGGTGTTCCAGTAAGCCAATGTAAATTGGTAAAAATGGTCACTAGCCTGTTAGTGACAATTTGGAAAGAAATGAGAGAGCATAACCACTGAGGTTCTGATTAGCAGAGCCTCAGTGAGACAGTTAGTCACTACACAGGTAACACATTCAGGCACACTTATGAGCACTGGGGCCCTGGGTTACCAGAGTCCCAGTGACACATACAACTAAAACAACATATATACAGTGAAAGATGGGGGTAACATGCCAGGCAAGATGGTACTTTCCTACAATTTGCATATAGCTGGGTCGAAATTGGTGTGGTATGTGAGCAAAAGAACGATGGATTAAACCCAGGTCTGTGACTGGGGGTGAGTGTTTGCATTGTTCAGCACTCCGTCCATCATCCTTTTGTGTTGCTAAAGTTGCCCTAAGTGGGAAGGGTATGCCCAGACGTGGGTCCCGTGTTCACTGTGCCACTAGATTCAAGCTAGCCTGGCTGATGAAGGGTGATACCCAGAAACCGGTCCCAGGATGCTTGTTTCTCTGCATTCAAGCTAGCCTGGCTGATGAAGGGTGATACCCAGTAACCTGTACCAGGATGCCTGTTTCCAGTCCAGGGAGGACCTGGCTTGGCAGTGTGGGCTGGACTGTTCCCTTGAGGAACAGGGTCAAGACTGACTTGCATGTAGCTGGGTCCAATCTGTAGTGGCATGCTGAGCAAAAGAACGATCGATTAAACCCAGATCTGTGACTGGGGGTGAGTGTTTGTATTGTTCAGCACTTCGTCCATCATCCTTTTGTGTTGCTAAAGCTGCCCTAAGTGGGAAGGGTATGCCCAGACGTGGGTCCTGTGCTTTCTGTGCCACTGGATTGAAGTTAACCTGGCTGATGAAGGGTGATACCCAGAAACTGGTCCAAGGATGATTGTTTCCGGTCCAGGGAGAACCTGGCTTGGCAGTTCTAGCTGGACTGTTCCCTTGAGGAACAGGGTGAAGACTGATTTGTATATAGCTGGGTCCAAACAGGGGTGGCATGGTGAGCAAAAGAATGATGGATTAAACCCAGATCTGTGACTGGGGGGGTGAGTGTTTGCATTGTTCAGCACTCCGTCCATCATCCTTTTGTGTTGCTGAAGTTGCCCTAAGTGGGAAGGGTATGCCCAGACGTGGGTCCCGTGCTCACTGTGCCACTGAATTCAAGGTAGCCTGGCTGATGAAGGGTGATACCCAGAAACCGGTCCCAGGATGCTTGTTTCTGGTCCAGGGAAGACCTGGCTTGGCAGTTCGGGCTGGACTGTTCCCTTGAAGGACAGGGTCAGAACTGATTTGCATATAGCTGAGTCCAAACTGGGGTGGCATGTATGCAAAAGTATGCTGGATTAAACCCAGATCTGTGACTGGGAGTGAGTGTTTGCATTGTTCAGCACTCCATCCACCTTCCTTTTGTGTTGCTAAAGTTGCCCTAAGTCGGAAGGGTGTGCCCAGACGTGGGTGCCGTCCTCACTGTGCCACTGGATTCAAGCTAGCCTGGCTGATGAAAGGTGATACCCAGAAACCGGTCCCAGGATGCTTGTTTCCGGTCCAGGGAGGACCTGGCTTGGCAGTTCGGGCTGGACTCTTCCCTTGAGGAACAGGGTCAAGACTGATTTGCATATAGCTGGGTGCAAACTGGGGTGGCATGGTGAGTAAAAGAACTATGGATTAAACCCAGATCTGTGACTGGGGGTGAGTGTTTGCATTGTTCAGCACTCTTTCTATCATCCTTTTGTGTTGCTAAAGGTGCCCTAAGTGGTACGGTTTTGCCCAGACATGGGTCCCGTGCTCAATGTGCCACTGGATTCAAGCTAGCCTGGCTGATGAAGGGTGATACCCAGAAACCAGTCCCAGGGTGCTTGTTTCCGGTCCAGGGAGGACCTGGCTTGACAGTTCGGGCTGGACTGTTCCCTTGAGGAACAGAGTCAAGACTGATTTGCATATAGCTGGGTCCAAACTGGAGTGGCATGGTGTTTAAAAGAATGATGGATTAAACCCCAATCTGTGACTGGGGATGAGTGTTTGCATTGTTCAGCACTCCGTCCATCATCCTTTTGTGTTGCTAAAGGTGCCCTAAGTGGGAAGGTTTTGCCCAGATATGGGTCCGTGCTCACTGTGCCACTGGATTCAAGCTAGCCTGGCTGATGAAGGGTGATTCCCAGAGACCGGTCCCAGGATGCTTGTTTGCTGTCCAGGGAGGACCTGGCTTGGGAGTTCGGGCTGGACTCTTCCCTTGAGGAACAGGGTCAAGACTGATTTGCATATAGCTGGGTGCAAACTGGGGTGGCATGGTGAGCAAAAGAACGATGGATTAAACCCAGATCTGTGACTGGGAGTGAGTGATTGCATTGTTCAGCACTCCGTCCATCATCCTTTTGTGTTGCTAAAGTTGCCCTAAGTGGGAAGGGTATGCCCAGACGTGGGCCCCGTGCTCACTGTACCACTGGATTCAAGCTAGCCTGACTGATGAAGGGTGATACCCATAAACTGGTCCCAGGATGCTTGTTTCCGGTCCAGGGAGGACCTGGCTTGGCAGTTCGGGCTGGACAGTTCCCTTGAGGAACAGGGTCGAGACTGATTTGCATATAGCTGGGTGCAAACTGGGGTGGCATGGTCTGTAAAAGAACGGTGGATTAAACCCAGATCTGTGGCTGGGGGTGAGTGTTTGCATTGTTTGGCACTCCGTCCATCATCCTCTTGTGTTGCTAAAGTTGCCCTAATTGGGAAGGGTATGCCCAGACATGGGTCCCGTGCTTATCTGGCCACTGGATTCAAGCTAGCCTGGCTGATGAAGGGTGATACCCAGAAACCAGTCCCAGGATGCTTGTTTCTGGTCCAGGGAGGACCTGGCTTGGCAGTTCGGGCTGGACTGTTCCCTTGAGGAACAGAGTCAAGACTGATTTGTATGTAGCTGGGTCCAAACAGGGTGGCATGGTGAGTAAAAGAACGATGGATTAAACCCAGATCTGTGACTGGGAAGTGAGTGTTTGCATTGTTCAGCACTCCGTCCATCATCCTTTTGTGATGCTAAAGTTGCCCTAAGTGGGAAGGGTATGCCCAGACGTGGGTCCCGTGCTCACTGTGCCACTGAATTCAAGCTAGCCTGGCTGATGAAGGCTGATACCCAGAAACCGGTCCCAGGATGCTTGTTTCTGGTCCAGAGAAGACCTGGTTTGGCAGTTCGGGCTGGACTCTTCCCTTGAAGGACAGGGTCAGGACTGCTTTGCATATAGCTGAGTCCAAAGTGGGGTGGCATGTATGGAAAAGAACGCTGGATTAAACTCAGATCTGTGACTGGGAGTGAGTGTTTGCATTGTTCAGCGCTCCATCCAGCATCCTTTTGTGTTGCTAAAGTTGCCCTAAGTGGGAAGGGTATGCCCAGACGTGGGTGCCGTCCTCACTGTGCCACTGGATTCAAGCTAACCTGGCTGATGAAGGGTGATACCCAGAAACCAGTCCCAGGATGCTTGTTTCCGATCCAAGGAGGACCTGGCTTGGCAGTTCGGGCTGGACTGTTCCCTTGAGGAACAGGGTCACGACTGATTTGCACAAAGCTGGGTCCAAACTGGGGTGGCATGATGAGCAAAAGAAGAATGGATTAAACCCAGATCTGTGACTGGGGGTGAGTGTTTGCATTGTTCAGCACTCCGTCCATTATCCTGTTGTGTTGCTAAAGTTGCCCTAAGTGGGAAGGGTATGCCCAGACGTGCGTCCCGTGCTCACTGTGCCACTAGATTCAAGCTAGCCTGGCTGATGAAGGGTGATACCCATAAACTGGTTCCAGGATGCTTGTTTCCAGTCCAGGGAGGACCTGGCTTGGCAGTTCGGGCTGGACAGTTCCCTTGAGGAACAGGGTCAAGACTGATTTGCATATAGCTGGGTGCAAACTGGGGTGTCATGGTGAGCAAAAGAACGATGGATTAAACCCAGATCTGTGACTGGGGGAGAGTGTTTGCATTGTTCAGCACTCCGTCCATCATCCCTTTGTGTTGCTAAAGTTGCCCTAAGTGGGAAGGGTATGCCCAGACGTGGGTCCCCTGCTCACTGTGCCACTGGACTCAAGCTAGCCTGGCTGATGAAGGTTGATACCCCGAAACAGGTCCCAGGATGCTTGTTTCCGGTCCAGGGAGGACCTGGCTTGGCAGGTTGGGCTGGACTCTTCCCTTGAGGAACAGGGTCAAGACTGATTTGTATATAGCTGGGTGCAAACTGGGGTGTCATGGTGAGCAAAAGAACGATGGATTAAACCCAGATCTGTGACTGGGGGAGAGTGTTTGCATTGTTCAGCACTCCGTCCATCATCCCTTTGTGTTGCTAAAGTTGCCCTAAGTGGGAAGGGTATGCCCAGACGTGGGCCCCGTGCTCACTGTACCACTGGATTCAAGCTAGCCTGACTGATGAAGGGTGATATCCAGAAACCGGTCCCAGGATGCTTCTTTCCGGTCCAGGGAGGACCTGGTTTGGCAGTTTGGGCTGGACTGTTCCCTTGAGGAACAGGGTCAAGACTGATTTGCATATACCTCGGTCCAAACTGGGGTGGCATGGTGAGCAAAAGAACGATGGATTAATCTTAGATCTGTGACTGGGGGTGAGTGTTTGCATTGCTGAGCACTCCGTCCATCATCCTTTTGTGTTGATAAAGTTGCCCTAAGTGGGAAGGGTATGCCCAGGCGTGGGTCCCGTGCTCACTGTGCCACTGGATTCAAGCTAACCTGGCTTATGAAGGGTGATACCCAGAAACCGGTACCAGGGTGCTTGTTTCCGGTCCAGGGAGGACCTGGCTTGGCAGTTTGGGCTGGAATCTTCCCTTGAGGAACAGGGTCGAGACTGATTTGCATATATCTGGGTGCAAACTGGGGTGGCATGGTGTGTAATAGAACGGTGGATTAAACCCAGATCTGTGGCTGGGGGTGAGTGTTTGCATTGTTTGGCACTCCGTCCATCATCCTCTTGTGTTGCTAAAGTTGCCCTAATTGGGAAGGGTATGCCCAGACATGGGTCCCGTGCTTATCTGGCCACTGGATTCAAGCTAGCCTGGCTGATGAAGGGTGATACCTAGAAACCGGTCCCAGGATGCTTGTTTCTGGTCCAGGGAGGACCTGGCTTGGCAGTTCGGGCTGGACTGTTCCCTTGAGGAACAGGGTCAAGACTGACTTGTATGTAGCTGGGTCCAAACAGGGTGGCATGGTGAGTAAAAGAACGATGGATTAAACCCAGATCTGTGACTGGGGAGTGAGTGTTTGCATTGTTCAGCACTCCGTCCATCATCCTTTTGTGATGCTAAAATTGCCCTAAGTGGGAAGGGTATGCCCAGATGTGGGTCCCGTGCTCACTGTGCCACTGAATTCAAGCTAGCCTGGCTGATGAAGACTGATACCCAGAAACCGGTCCCAGGATGCTTGTTTCTGGTCCAGGGAAGACCTGGCTTGGCAGTTCGGGCTGGACTGTTCCCTTGAAGGACAGGGTCAGGACTGCTTTGCATATAGCTGAGTCCAAAGTGGGGTGGCATGTATGGAAAAGAACGCTGGATTAAACTCAGATCTGTGACTGGGAGTGAGTGTTTGCATTGTTCAGCGCTCCATCCAGCATCCTTTTGTGTTGCTAAAGTTTCCCTAAGTGGGAAGGGTATGCCCAGACGTGGGTGCCGTCCTCACTGTGCCACTGGATTCAAGCTAACCTGGCTGATGAAGGGTGATACCCAGAAACCAGTCCCAGGATGCTTGTTTCCGATCCAAGGAGGACCTGGCTTGGCAGTTCGGGCTGGACTGTTCCCTTGAGGAACAAGGTCAAGACTGATTTGCACAAAGCTGGGTCCAAACTGGGGTGGCATGATGAGCAAAAGAAGAATGGATTAAACCCAGATCTGTGACTGGGGGTGAGTGTTTGCATTGTTCAGCACTCCGTCCATTATCCTGTTGTGTTGCTAAAGTTGCCCTAAGTGGGAAGGGTATGCCCAGACGTGGGTCCCGTGCTCACTGTGCCACTAGATTCAAGCTAGCCTGGCTGATGAAGGGTGATACCCATAAACTGGTTCCAGGATGCTTGTTTCCAGTCCAGGGAGGACCTGGCTTGGCAGTTCGGGCTGGACAGTTCCCTTGAGGAACAGGATCAAGACTGATTTGCATATAGCTGGGTCCAAACCGGAGTGGCATGGTGAGTAAAAGAACTATGGATTAAACCCAGATCTGTGACTGGGGATGAGTGTTTGCATTGTTCAGCGCTCCGTCCATCATCCTTTTGTGTTGCTAAAGGTGCCCTAAGTGGGAAGGGTATGCCAAGACGTGGGTCCCGTGCTAACTGTGCCACTGGACTCAAGCTAGCCTGGCTGATGAAGGTTGATACCCAGAAACTGGTCCCAGGATGCTTGTTTCCGGTCCAGGGAGGACTTGGCTTGGCAGTTCGGGTTGGACTGTTCCCTTGAGGAACAGGATAAAGACTTATTTGCATATAGCTGGGTCCAAACTGGCGTGGCATTTGAGCAAAAGAACGATGGATTACACCCAGGTCTGTGACTGGGGGTGAGTGTTTTCATTGTTCAGCACTCCGTCCATCATCCTTTTGTGTTGCTAAAGGTGCCCTAAGAGGGAAGGGTATGCCCAGACATGGGTCCCATGCTCACTGTGCCACTGGATTCAAGCAAGCCTGGCTGATGAAGGGTGATACCCCAAAACCGGTCCCTGGATGCTTGTTTCCGTTCCAGGGAGGAACTGGCTTGGCAGGTTGGGCTGGACTCTTCCCTTGAGGAACAGGGTCAAGACTGATTTGCATATAGCTGGGTGCAAACTGGGGTGGCATGGTGAGCAAAAGAACGATGGATTAAACCCAGATCTGTGACTGGGGGAGAGTGTTTGCATTGTTCAGCACTCCGTCCATCATCCCTTTGTGTTGCTAAAGTTGCCCTAAGTGGGAAGGGTATGCCCAGACGTGGGTCCCGTGCTCACTGTGCCACTGAATTCAAGCTAGCCTGGCTGATGAAGGCTGATACCCAGAAACCTGTCCCAGGATGCTTGTTTCCGGTCCAGGGAGGACCTGGCTTGGCAGTTCGGGTTGGACTGTTCCCTTGAGGAATAGGATAAAGACTTATTTGCATATAGCTGGGTCCAAACTGGCGTGGCATTTGAGCAAAAGAACGATGGATTACACCCAGGTCTGTGACAGGGGGTGAGTGTTTTCATTGTTCAGCACTCCGTCCATCATCCTTTTGTGTTGCTAAAGTTGCCCTAAGTGGGAAGGGTATGCCCAAACGTGGGTCCCGTGCTCAATGTGCCACTAGATTCAATCTAGCCTGGCTGATGAAGGGTGATACCCAGAAACCTATCCCAGGATGCTTTTTTCCCTGTATTCAAGCTAGCCTGGCTGATGAAGGGTGATACCCAGAAACCTGTCCGAGGATGCTTGTTTGCGGTCCAGGGAGGACCTGGCTTGGCAGTTCTGGCTGGACTGTTCCATTGCGGAACAGGGTCAATACTGATTTGCATGTAGCTGGGTCCAAACTGGGGTGGCATGGTGAGCAAAAGAACGATGGATTAAACCCAGAACTGTGACTGGGAGTGAGTGTTTGCATTGTTCAGCACTCCATCCATCATCCTTTTGTGTTTGCTAAAGTTGCCCTAAGTGGGAATGGTATGCCCACATGTGGGTGCTGTGCTCACTGTGCCACTGGATTCAAGCTAGCCTGACTGATGAAGGGTGATACCCAGAACAGGTCCCAGGATGCTTGTTTCCAGTCCAGGGAGGACCTGGCTTGACAGTTTGGGCTGGACTGTTATCTTGAGAAACCGGGTCAAGATTCATTTGCATATACCTGGGTCCAAACTTGGGTGGCATGGTGAGAAAAAGAACAATGGATTAACCCCAGGTCTGTGACTGGGGGTGAGTGTTTGCATTGTTCAGCACTCCGTCCATCATCCTTTTGAGTTGCTAAAGTTGCCCTAAGTGAGAAGGGTATGCCCAGATGTGTTCCCCGTGCTCACTGTACCACTGGATTCAAGCTAGCCTGACTGATGAAGGGTGATACCCAGAAACCGGTCCCAGGATGCTTGTTTCCGGTCCAGGGAGGACCTGGCTTGGCAGTTTGGGCTGGACTGTTCCCTTGAGGAACAGGGTCAAGACTGATTTGCATATACCTGGGTCCAAACTGGGGTGGCATGGTGAGCAAAAAAACGATGGATTAAACTTAGATCTGTGACTGGGGGTGAGTGTTTGCATTGCTCAGCACTCTGTCCATCATCCTTTTGTGTTGCTAAAGCTGCCCTAAGTGGGAAGGGTATGCCCAGGCGTGGGTCCCGTGCTCACTGTGCCACTGGATTCAAGTTAACCTGGCTGATGAAGGGTGATACCCAGAAACCGGTCCCAGTATGCTTGTTTCCGGTCCAGGGAGGACCTGGCTTGGCAGTTTGGGCTGGAATCTTCCCTTGAGGAACAGGGTCAAAACTGATTTGCACATAGCTGGGTCCAAACTGGGGTGGCATGATGAGCAAAAGAAGAATGGATTAAACCCAGATCTGTGACTGGGGGTGAGTGTTTGCATTGTTCAGCACTCCGTCCATTATCCTGTTGTGTTGCTAAAGTTGCCCTAAGAGGGAAGGGTATGCCCAGACGTGGGTCCCGTGCTCACTGTGCCACTAGATTCAAGCTAGCCTGGCTGATGAAGGGTGATACCCATAAACTGGTCCCAGGATGCTTGTTTCCGGTCCAGGGAGGACCTGGCTTGGCAGTTCGGGCTGGACAGTTCCCTTGAGGAACAGGATCAAGACTGATTTGCATATAGCTGGGTTCAAACCGGAATGGCATGGTGAGTAAAAGAACTATGGATTAAACCCAGATCTGTGACTGGGGATGAGTGTTTGCATTGTTCAGCACTCCGTCCATCATCCTTTTGTGTTGCTAAAGGTGCCCTAAGTGGGAAGGATATGCCCAGACGTGGGTCCCGTGCTCACTTTGTCACTGGACTCAAGCTAGCCTGGCTGATGAAGGTTGATACCCAGAAACTGGTCCCAGGATGCTTGTTTCCGGTCCAGGGAGGACCTGGCTTGGCAGTTCGGGTTGGACTGTTCCCTTGAGGAACAGGATAAAGACTTATTTGCATATAGCTGGGTCCAAACTGGCGTGGCATTTGAGCAAAAGCACGATGGATTACACCCAAGTCTGTGCCTGGGGGTGAGTGTTTGCATTGTTCAGCACTCCGTCCATCATCCTTTTGTGTTGCTAAAGTTGCCCTAAGTGGGAAGGGTATGCCCAGACGTGGGTCCCGTGCTCAATGTGCCACTAGATTCAATCTAGCCTGGCTGATGAAGGGTGATATCCAGAAACTTATCCCAGGATGCTTTTTTCCCTGTATTCAATCTAGCCTGGCTGATGAAGGGCAGCTGGGTCCAAACTGGGGTGGCATGGTGTGTAAAAGAACGGTGGATTAAACCCAGATCTGTGATTGGGGGTGAGTGTTTGCATTGTTTGGCACTCCGTCCATCATCCTCTTGTGTTGGTAAAGTTGCCCTAAGTGGGAAGGGTATGCCCAGACGTGGGTCCCGTGCTTATCTGGCCACTGGATTCAAGCTAACCTGGCTGATGAAGGGTGATACCCAGAAACCGGTCCCAGGATGCTTGTTTCAGGTCCAGGGAGGACCTGGCTTTGCAGTTCGGGCTGGACTGTTCCATTGAGGAACAGGGTCAAGACTAATTTGTATGTAGCTGGGTCCAAACAGGGGTGGCATGGTGAGCAAAAGAACAATGGATTAAACCCAGATCTGTGACTGGGGAGTTAGTGTTTGCATTGTTCAGCACTCGGTCCATCATCCTTTTGTGTTGCTAAAGTTGCCCTAAGTGGGAAGGGTATGCCCAGACGTGGGTCCAGTGCTCACTGTGCCACTGAATTCAAGCTAGCCTGGCTGATGAAGGGTGATACACAGAAACCGGTCCCAGGATGCTTGTTTCCGGTCCAGGGAAGACCTGGCTTGGCAGTTCGGGTTGAACTGTTCCCTTGAATGACATGGTCAGGACTGCTTTGCAAATAGCTGAGTCCAAAGTGGGGTGGCATGTATGCAAAAGAACACTGGATAAAACCTAGATCTGTGACTGCGATTGAGTGTTTGCATTGTTCAGCACTCCATCCAGCATCCTTTTGTGTTGCAAAAGTTGCCCTAAGTGGGAAGGGTATGCCCAGATGTGGGTGCCGTCCTCACTGTGCCACTAGATTCAATCTAGCCTGGCTGATGAAGGGTGATATCCAGAAACTTATCCCAGGATGCTTTTTTCCCTGTATTCAATCTAGCCTGGCTGATGAAGGGCAGCTGGGTCCAAACTGGGGTGGCATGGTGTGTAAAAGAACGGTGGATTAAACCCAGATCTGTGACTGGGGGTGAGTGTTTGCATTGTTTGGCACTCCGTCCATCATCCTCTTGTGTTGGTAAAGTTGCCCTAAGTGGGAAGGGTATGCCCAGACGTGGGTCCCGTGCTTATCTGGCCACTGGATTCAAGCTAACCTGGCTGATGAAGGGTGATACCCAGAAACCGGTCCCAGGATGCTTGTTTCAGGTCCAGGGAGGACCTGGCTTTGCAGTTCGGGCTGGACTGTTCCCTTGAGGAACAGGGTCAAGACTAATTTGTATGTAGCTGGGTCCAAACAGGGGTGGCATGGTAAGCAAAAGAACAATGGATTAAACCCAGATCTGTGACTGGGGAGTTAGTGTTTGCATTGTTCAGCACTCGGTCCATCATCCTTTTGTGTTGCTAAAGTTGCCCTAAGTGGGAAGGGTATGCCCAGACGTGGGTCCAGTGCTCACTGTGCCACTGAATTCAAGCTAGCCTGGCTGATGAAGGGTGATACCCAGAAACCGGTCCCAGGATGCTTGTTTCCGGTCCAGGGAAGACCTGGCTTGGCAGTTCGGGTTGAACTGTTCCCTTGAATGACAGGGTCAGGACTGCTTTGCAAATAGCTGAGTCCAAAGTGGGGTGGCATGTATGCAAAAGAACACTGGATTAAACCTAGATCTGTGACTGCGATTGAGTGTTTGCATTGTTCAGCACTCCATCCAGCATCCTTTTGTGTTGCAAAAGTTGCCCTAAGTGGGAAGGGTATGCCCAGATGTGGGTTGCGTTCTCACTGTGCCACTAGATTCAATCTAGCCTGGCTGATGAAGGGTGATATCCAGAAACTTATCCCAGGATGCTTTTTTCCCTGTATTCAATCTAGCCTGGCTGATGAAGGGCAGCTGGGTCCAAACTGGGGTGGCATGGTGTGTAAAAGAACGGTGGATTAAACCCAGATCTGTGACTGGGGGTGAGTGTTTGCATTGTTTGGCACTCCGTCCATCATCCTCTTGTGTTGGTAAAGTTGCCCTAAGTGGGAAGGGTATGCCCAGACGTGGGTCCCGTGCTTATCTGGCCACTGGATTCAAGCTAACCTGGCTGATGAAGGGTGATACCCAGGAACCGGTCCCAGGATGCTTGTTTCCGGTCCAGGGAGGACCTGGCTTTGCAGTTCGGGCTGGACTGTTCCCTTGAGGAACAGGGTCAAGACTAATTTGTATGTAGCTGGGTCCAAACAGGGGTGGCATGGTGAGCAAAAGAACAATGGATTAAACGCAGATCTGTGACTGGGGAGTTAGTGTTTGCATTGTTCAGCACTCGGTCCATCATCCTTTTGAGATGCTAAAGTTGCCCTAAGTGGGAAGGGTATGCCCAGACGTGTGTCCAGTGGTCACTGTGCCACTGAAGTCAAGCTAGCCTGGCTGATGAAGGGTGATACCCAGAAACCGGTCCCAGGATGCTAGTTTCCGGTCCAGGGAAGACCTGGCTTGGCAGTTCGGGTTGAACTGTTCCCTTGAATGACAGGGTCAGGACTGCTTTGCAAATAGCTGAGTCCAAAGTGGGGTGGCATGTATGCAAAAGAACACTGGATTAAACCTAGATCTGTGACTGCGATTGAGTGTTTGCATTGTTCAGCACTCCATCCAGCATCCTTTTGTGTTGCAAAAGTTGCCCTAAGTGGGAAGGGTATGCCCAGATGTGGGTGCCGTCCTCACTGTGCCACTGGATTCAAGCTAACCTGGCTGATGAAGGGTGATACCCAGAAACCAGTCCCAGGATGCTTGTTTCCGATCCTGGAAGGACCTGGCTTGGCAGTTCGGGCTGGACTGTTCCCTTGAGGAACAGGGTCAAGACTGATTTGCACATAGCTGGGTTCAAACTGGGGTGGCATAATGAGCAAAAGAACAATGGATTAAACCCAGATCTGTGACTGGGGGTGAGTGTTTGCATTGTTCAGCACTCCGTACATTATCCTGTTGTGTTGCTAAAGTTGCCCTAAGTGGGAAAGGTATGCCCAGAGGTGGGTCCCGTGCTCACTGTGCCACTAGATTCAAGCTAGCCTGGCTGATGATGGGTGATACCCAGAAACTGGTCCCAAGGTGCTTGTTTTCGGTCCAGGAAGGACCTGGTTTGGCAGTTCGGGCTGGACAGTTCCCTGGAGGAACAGGATCAAGACTGATTTGCATATACCTGGGTCCAAACTTGGGTGGCATGGTGAGCAAAAGAACGATGCATTAACCCCAGGTCTGTGACTGGGGGTGAGTGTTTGCATTGTTCAGCACTCCGTCCATTATCCTTTAGTGTTGCTAAAGTTGCCCTAAGTGGGAAGGGTATGCCCAGACGTGGGTCCCGTGGTCACTGTGCCACTAGATTCAAGCTAGCCTGGCTGATGAAGGGTGATACCCAGAAACCGGTCCCAGGATGCTTTTTTCCCTGGATTCAAGCTAGCCTGGCTGGTGAAGGGTGATACCCAGAAACTGGTCCCAGGATGCTTGTTTCGGTCCAGGGAGGACCTGGCTTGGCAGTTTGGGCTGGACTGTTCCCTTGAGGAACAGGGTCAAGACTGCTTTGCATATAGCTGAGTCCAAAGTGGGGTGGCATCCATGCAAAAGAACGCTGGATTAAACCCAGATCTGTGACTGGGAGTGTGTTTGCATTGTTCAGCACTCCATTCAGCATCCTTTTGTGTTGCTAAAGTTGCCCTAAGTGGGAAGGGTATGCCCAGACGTGGGTGCCGTCCTCACTGTGCCACTGGATTCAAGCTAACCTGGCTGATGAAGGGTGATACCCAGAAACCAGTCCCAGGATGCTTGTTTCCGATCCAGGGAGGATCTGGCTTGGCAGTTCCGGCTGGACTGTTCCCTTGAGGAACAGGGTCAGGGATGATTTGCACATAGCTGGGTCCAAACTGGGGTGGCATGATGAGCAAAAGAACAATGGATTAAACCCAGATCTGTGACTGGGGGTGAGTGTTTGCATTGTTCAGCACTCCGTTCATTTTCCTGTTGTGTTGCTTAAGTTGCCCTAAGTGGGAAGGGTGTAGGAGGCTGGACTGGCTTGTAGTGAGTACCAAGGGGTACTTACACCTTGCACCAGGCCCAGGTATCCCTTATTAGTGTATAGGGTGTCTAGCAGCTTAGGCTGATAGATAATGGTAGCTTAGCAGAGCAGCTTAGGCTGAACTAGGAGACGAGTGAAGCTCCTACAGTACCATTAGTGTCACTTGCACAATATCATAAGAAAACACAATACACAGATATACTAAAAATAAAGGTACTTTATTTTTATGACAATATGCCAAAGTATCTCAGTGAGTACCCTCAGTATGAGCATAGCAAATATACACAAGATATATGTACACAATACCAAAAATATGCAGTATAGTCTTAGAAAACAGTGCAAACAATGTATAGTTACAATAGGATGCAATGGGGACACATAGGGATAGGGGCAACACAAACCATATACTCCAAAAGTGGAATGCGAACCACGAATGGACCCCAAACCTATGTGGCCTTGTAGAGGGTCGCTGGGAGTGTAAGAAAACAGTAAGGGTTAGAAAAATAGCCCACCCCAAGACCCTGAAAAGTGAGTGCAAAGTGCAATAAAGTTCCCCAAAGGACATAGGAGTCGTGATAGGGGAATTCTGCAGGAAAGACACAAACCAGCAATGCAACAACGATGGATTTTCAAACGAGGGTACCTGTGGTACAAGGGGACCAAGTCCAAAAGTCACAAGCAAGTCGGAGATGGGCAGATGCCCAGGAAATGCCAGCTGTGGGTGCAAAGAAGCTGCTACTAGGCAGTAGAAGCTGAGGATTCTGCAGGAACGGCAAGGGCTAGAAACTTCCCCTTTGGAGGATGGATGTCCCACGTCGTGAAGAGTCGTGCAGAAGTATTTTCCCGCCGAAAGACCGCCAACAAGCCTTGCTAGCTGCAAATTCTGCGGTTAGGGTTTTTGGATGCTGCTGTGACCCACGAGGGACCAGGATGTCGCCAATTGCGTCAGGAGACAGAGGGTGCGCCCAGCAGGACAAGAAGCCCTCTCAGAAGAAGACAGCACCTGCAGAAGTGCCAGAAATGGCACTACAAAGAGGAGTGAAACGGTGCTCACCCGAAGTTGCACAAAGGAGTCCCACGCCGCCGGAGGACAACTTAGAAAGTGGTGCAATGCAGGTTAGAGTGCCGTGCAACCAGGCTTGGCTGTTCACAAAGGATTTCTGCCGGAAGTGCACAGAGGCCGGAGTAGCTGCAAAAGACGTGGTTACCAGCAATGCAGTCTGGCGTGGGGAGGCAAGGACTTACCTCCACCAAACTTAGACTGAAGAGTCACTGGACTGTGGGAGTCACTTGGACAGAGTTGCTGGATTCAAGGGACCTCGCTCGTCGTGCTGAGAGGAGACCCAGGGTACTTGTAATGCAGTTCTTTGGTGCCTGCGGTTGCAGGGGGACGATTCCGTTGGCCCATGTAGGAGGCTGGACTGGCTTCTAGTGAGTACCAAGGGGTACTTGCACCTTGCACCAGGCCCAGTTATCCCTTATTAGTGTATAGGGTGTCTAGCAGCTTAGGCTGATAGATAATGGTAGCTTAGCAGAGCAGCTCAGGCTGAACTAGGAGACGTGTGAAGCTACTACAGTACCAAAAGTGTCACTTGCACAATATCATAAGAAAACACAATACACAGTTATACAAAAAATAAAGGTACTTTATTTTTATGACAATATGCCAAAGTATCTTAGAGTGTACCCTCAGTGAGAGGATAGGAAATATACACAAGATATATATACACAATAGCAAAAATATGCAGTATAGTCTTAGAAAACAGTGCAAACAATGTATAGTTACAATAGGATGCAATGGGGAAACATAGGGATAGGGGCAACACAAACCATATACTCCAAAAGTGGAATGCGAACCACGAATGGACCCCAAACCTATGTGACCTTGTAGAGGGTCGCTGGGACTATTAGAAAATAGTGAGAGTTAGAAAAATAACCCTCCCCAAGACCCTGAAAAGTGAGTGCAAAGTGCACTAAAGTTCCCCTAAGGACAAAGAAGTCGTGTTAGAGGAATAATGCAGGAAAGACACAAACCAACAATGCAACAACTGTGGATTTCCAATCTGGGGTACCTGTGAAACAAGGGGACCAAGTCCAAAAGTCATAAGCAAGTCGGAGATGGGAAGATGCCCAGGAAATGCCAGCTGCGGGTGCAAAGAAGCTTCTACTGGACAGAAGAAGCTGCAGTTTCTACAGGAATGCAAAGGGCTAGAGACTTCCCCTTTGGAGGACGGATCCGACTTGCCTTGTAGAGTTGTGCAGAAGTGTTTTCCCGCCGAAAGAACGCCAACAAGCCTTGCTAGCTGCAAATCGTGCGGATAGCGTTTTTGGACGCTGCTGTGGCCCAGGAGGGATCAGGAGGTCGCAAATTAGACCAAGAGGTAGAGGGGATGTCGAGCAAGACAAGGAGCCCTCTTAGCAGCAGGTAGCACCCGGAGAAGTGCCAGAAACAGGCACTACGAGGATGTGTGAAACGGTGCTTACCCGAAGTCGCACAAAGAAGTCCCACCTCGCCGGAGAACAACTTAGGAGGTCGTGCAATGCAGGTTAGAGTGCTGTGGACCCAGGCTGGACTGTGCACAAAGGATTTCCGCCGGAAGTGCACGGAGGCCGGAGTAGCTGCAAAAGTCGGGGTTCCCAGCAATGCAGTCTAGCGAGGTGAGGCAAGGACTTACCTCCACCAAACTTGGACTGAAGAGTCACTGGACTGTGTGGGCCACTTGGACAGAGTTGCTGGATTCGAGGGACCTCGCTCGTCGTGCTGAGAGGAGACCCAAGGGACAGGTAATGCAGCTTTTTGGTGCCTGCGGTTGCAGGGGGAAGATTCCGTCGACCCACGGGAGATTTCTTCGGAGCTTCTGGTGCAGAGAGGAGGCAGACTACCCCCACAGCATGCACAAACAGGAAAACAGTCGAGAAGGCGGCAGGATCAGCATTACAGAGTTGCAGTAGTCGTCTTAGCTACTTTGTTGCAGTTTTGCAGGCTTCCAGCGCGGTCAGCAGTCGATTCCTTATCAGAAGGTGAAGAGAGAGATGCAGAGGAACTCGGCTGAGCTCTTGCATTCGTTATCTAAAGTTTCCCCAGAGACAGATACCCTAAATAGCCAGAAAAGAGGGTTTGGCTACCTAGGAGAGAGGATAGGCTAGCAACACCTGAAGGAGCCTATCACAAGGAGTCTCTGACGTCACCTGGTGGCACTGGCCACTCAGAGCAGTCCAGTGTGCCAGCAGCACCTCTGTTTCCAAGATGGCAGAGGTCTGGAGCACACTGGAGGAGCTCTGGACACCTCCCAGGGGAGGTGCAGGTCAGGGGAGTGGTCACTCCCCTTTCCTTTGTCCAGTTTCGCGCCAGAGCAGGGCTAAGGGGTCCCCTGAACCGGTGTAGACTGGCTTATGCAGAATTGGGCACATCTGTGCCCAAGAAAGCATTTCCAGAGGCTGGGGGAGGCTACTCCTCCCCTGCCTTCACACCATTTTCCAAAGGGAGAGGGTGTCACACCCTCTCTCAGAGGAAGTTCTTTGTTCTGCCATCCTGGGCCAGGCCTGGCTGGACCCCAGGAGGGCAGATGCCTGTCTGAGGGGTTGGCAGCAGCAGCAGCTGCAGTGAAACCCCAGGAAGGGCAGTTTGGCAGTACCAGGGTCTGTGCTACAGACCACTGGGATCATGGGATTGTGTCAACTATGCCAGGATGGCATAGAGGGGGCAATTCCATGATCATAGACATGTTACATGGCCATATTCGGAGTTACCATTGTGAAGCTACATATAGGTAGTGACCTATATGTAGTGCACGCGTGTAATGGTGTCCCCGCACTCACAAAGTTCAGGGAATTGGCTCTGAACAATGTGGGGGCACCTTGGCTAGTGCCAGGGTGCCCTCACACTAAGTAACTTTGCACCTAACCTTTACCAGGTAAAGGTTAGACATATAGGTGACTTATAAGTTACTTAAGTGCAGTGTAAAATGGCTGTGAAATAACGTGGACGTTATTTCACTCAGGCTGCAGTGGCAGGCCTGTGTAAGAATTGTCAGAGCTCCCTATGGGTGGCAAAAGAAATGCTGCAGCCCATAGGGATCTCCTGGAACCCCAATACCCTGGGTACCTCAGTACCATATACTAGGGAATTATAAGGGTGTTCCAGTAAGCCAATGAAAATTGGTAAAAATGGTCACTAGCCTGTTAGTGACAATTTGGAAAGAAATGAGAGAGCATAACCCCTGAGGTTCTGATTAGCAGAGCCTCAGTGAGACAGTTAGTCACTACACAGGTAACACATTCAGGCACACTTATGAGCACTGGGGCCCTGGGTTACCAGGGTCCCAGAGACACATACAACTAAAACAACATATATACAGTGAAAAATGGGGGTAACATGCCAGGCAAGATGGTACTTTCCTACAGCCCACGGGAGATTTCTTCAGAGCTTCTAGTGCAGAGAGGAGGCAGACTACCCCCACAGCATGCACCACCAGGAAAACAGTCGAGAAGGCGGCAGGATCAGCGTTACAGAGTTGCAGTAGTCGTCTTCGCTACTTTGTTGCAGTTTTGCAGGCTTCCAGCGCGGTCAGCAGTCGATTCCTTGGCAGAAGGTGAAGAGAGAGATGCAGAGGAGCTCTGATGAGCTCTTGCATTCGTTATCTAAGGAATTCCCCAAAGCAGAGACCCTAAATAGCCAGAAAAGAGGGTTTGGCTTCTTAGGAGAGAGGATAGGCTAGCAACACCTGAAGGAGCCTATCAGAATGAGTCTCTGACTTCACCTGCTGGCCCTGGCCACTCAGAGCAGTCCAGTGTGCCAGCAGCACCTCTGTTTCCAAGATGGCAGAGGTCTGGAGTACACTGGAGGAGCTCTGGGCACCTCCCAGGGGAGGTGCAGGTCAGGGGAGTGGTCACTCCCCTTTCCTTTGTCCAGTTTCGCGCCAGAGCAGGGCTGAGGGGTCCCTGAACCGGTGTAGACTGGCTTATGCAGAAATGGGCACCATCTGTGCCCATGAAAGCATTTCCAGAGGCTGGGGGAGGCTACTCCTCCCCTGCCTTAACACCTTTTTCCAAAGGGAGAGGGTGTAACACCCTCTCTCTGAGGAAGTCCTTTGTTCTGCCATCCTGGGCCAGGACTGGCTGGACCCCAGGAGGGCAGAAACCTGTCTGAGGGGTTGGCAGCAGCAGCAGCTGCAGTGAAACCCCTGAAAAGGCAGTTTGGCAGTACCAGGGTCTGTGCTACAGACCAGTGGGATCATGGGATTGTGCCAACCATGCCAGGATGGCATAGAGGGGGCAATTCCATGATCATAGACATGTTACATGGCCATATTCAGAGTTACCATTGTGAAGCTACACATAGGTAGTGACCTATGTGTAGTGCACGCGTGTAATGGTGTCCCCGCACTCACAAAGTCCGGGGAATTTGCCCTGAACAATGTGGGGGCACCTTGGCTAGTGCCAGGGTGCCCACACACTAAGTAACTTTGCACCTAACCATTACCAGGTAAAGGATAGACATATAGGTGACCTATAAGTTACTGAAGTGCAGTGGTAAATGGCTGTGAAATAACGTGGACGTTCTTTCACTCAGGCTGCAGTGGCAGGCCTGTGTAAGAATTGTCAGAGCTCCCTATGGGTGGCAAAAGAAATGCTGCAGCCCATAGGGATCTCCTGGAACCCCAATACCCTGGGTACCTCAGTACCATATACTAGGGAATTATAAGGGTGTTCCAGTATGCCAATGTGAATTGGTGAAATTGGTCACTAGCCTGTTAGTGACAATTTGGAAAGAAATGAGAGAGCATAACCACTGAGGTTTTGGATAGCAGAGGCTCAGTGAGACAGTTAGTCATAACACAGGTAACACTTTCAGGCACACTTATGAGCACTGGGGCCCTGGCTGGCAGGGTCCCAGTGACACATACAACTAAAACAACATATGTACAGTGAAAAATGGGGGTAACATGCCAGGCAAGATAGTAATTTCCTACACAACCCCCCCCCAAACGAAGGACAATAAGACTAGTCATTATCTGATGGGTCTTCATTGTCTAAGTGGAAATATCTGGAGAGTCCATCTGCATTGGAGTGGGTACTCCCAGGTCTATGTTACACTGTATAATCCATTCCCTGTAGGGATATGGACCACCTCAACATTTAGGATTTTCACCTTTCATTTGTTATAGCCAAAGTAGAGGTTTGTGGTCTGTCTGAACAATGAAGTGAGTGCCAAACAGGTATGGCCTCAACTTCTTCAGTGCCCAGACCACAGCAAAGGCCTCCCTCTCAATGGCAGACCAATGCTTTTCTCTAGGGGTCAACCTCCTACTAATAAAAGCAACAGGTTGATCCTGGCCCTCAGAATTAAGTTGTGATAGGACTGCCTCTACTCCTAATTCAGATGCATCAGTTTGGACATAGAATTTTTTAGAGTAACAAGGGCTTTTCAGGACAGGTGCAGAGCACATGGCCTGCTTCAGCTCCTCAAAAGCTTTCTGACAGTTTGCTGTCCATAATACCTTCTTAGGCATTTTCTTTGAAGTGAGGTCATTAAGAGGGACTGCAATGGCGCCATAGTTCTTTATGAACCTCCTATAGTACCCAGTGAGGCCTAAAAAGGCTCTCACCTGAGTCTGAGTGGTAGGGGGAACCCAATGAATAATTGTTTGGATTTTCCCCTGAAGTGGTGCAATCTGTTCCCCACCAACCAGGTGTCCCAGATAAACCACCTTCCCCTGCCCTATCTGCCACTTTGAAGCCTTGATAGTGAGGCCTGCCTTTTGCAGGGCCTCCAAAACTTTCCATAGGTGGACCAGGTGATCATCCCAGCTGGAGCTAAAGACAGCTACATCGTCCAGATATGCTGCACTAAAAGCTTCCAGCCCTTGCAGGACTGTGTTCACCAACCTCTGAAAAGTGGCAGGTGCATTTTTCAATCCAAAAGGCATTACTGTGGATTGGTAATGGCCTCCTATGGTAGAAAATGCAGTTTTTGCTTTTGCATCTTCTGATAATTTGATCTGCCAATACCCTGCAGTCAAATCAAAAGTGCTTAGATACTTGGCAGATGCCAGTGTATCTATGAGCTCATCTGCCCTGGGTATAGGGTGAGCGTCAGTTTTGGTTACCTGGTTGAGACCTCTGTAATCTACACAAAACCGCATTTCCTCCTTTCCATCTTTGGTATGAGGTTTTGGTGCAAGTACCACAGGAGAAGCCCATGGACTTTCAGAGTGCTCAACCACTCCTAGTTCTAACATTTTCTGCACCTCTTGCTTTATGCAGTCTCTAACATGGTCAGGCTGCCTATAGATCTTACTTTTGACAGGCAAGCTGTCTCCAGTATCTATAGTGTGCTCACACCAAGAAGTGGTACCTGGCATAGTAGAGAAGATTTCAGAAAACTGACCCAGGAGATTTCTGCAGTGGTCTTTCTGCTCAGCAGTAAGACAATCTGCCAAAACTACACCTTCCACTAGAGCATCTTGTTCTGTGGAAGAGAAGAGATCAGGGAGGGGATCACTGTCTTCTTCCTGTCCCTCATCAGTTGCCATGAGCAGCGTGAGATCAGCCCTGTCATAGTAGGGGTTCAGGCGATTGACATGGAGCACCCTAAGGGGACTCCTGGCAGTGCCTAAGTCAACTAAGTAGGTGGCTTCACCCTTTTTTTCAACAATTGTGTGGGGTACACTCCATTTATCTTGGAGTGCTCTTGGGGCCACAGGCTCCAAGACCCACACTTTCTGCCCTGGTTGGTACTGAACCAAAACAGCCTTCTGGTCATGCCATTGCTCTTGGAGCTCTTGGCTGGCCTGAAGGTTTTTACTGGCCTTTTTCATGTACTCAGCCATCCTTGATCTGAGGCCAAGTACATAGTCCACTATGTCTTGCTTTGGAGCTTTTAAAGGTTCTTCCCAACCCTCCTTAACAAGGGTTAGGGGACCTCTTACAGGGTGACCAAAAAGAAGTTCAAAGGGGCTGAAGCCCACTCCTTTCTGGGGTACCTCCCTGTAAGCAAAAAGGAGGCATGGTAAAAGGATATCCCATCTCCTGCGGAGTTTTTCAGGGAGTCCCATAATCATGCCTTTGAGAGTTTTGTTAAATCTTTCCACCAGTCCATTTGTTTGTGGATGATAGGGTGTGGTGAACTTGTATGTACCACCACACTCCTTCCACATGGCCTTTAAGTAAGCAGACATGAAATTGCTTCCCCTGTCTGATACCACCTCTTTTGGGAAGCCCACCCTGGAAAAGATTCCCAGGCAGGCCTTTGCCACTGCAGGAGCTGTAGTGGTCCTTAGAGGAATTGCTTCCGGATATCTGTGGCATGGTCCACTACCACCAAGATAAACCTATTGCCTGAAGCAGTAGGAGGGTCAAGGGGGCCAACTATGTCAACCCCTACCCTTTCAAAGGGAACCCCAACCACAGGCAGTGGAATAAGGGGTGCCTTTGGGGTGCCACCTGTCTTGCCACTGGCTTGACAGGTTTCACAGGACTTACAAAAATCTTTTGTGTCCTCTGACATTCTAGGCCAATGAAACAAAGGAACAAGCCTGTCCCAAGTTTTCTTTTGCCCCAAATGTCCAGCTAGGGGAATGTCGTGAGCAAGAGTTAGGAGGAACTTTCTGTACTCCTGAGGAATCACTAATCTCCTGGCAGCTCCAGGTTTTGGATCCCTTGCTTCAGTGTACAGAAGATTGTCCTCCCAGTAAACTCTGTGAGAGTCACTGACATCCCCATTTGCTTGTTTGACAGCTTGCTGTCTTAGACCCTCTAGTGTGGGACAGGTCTGCTGTGCCACACTCAGCTCCTCCCTGGCAGGCCCCCCTTCACCCAAAAGCTCAGCAGTGTCTGCTTCCAGCTCCTCTGGTGTAGGTTCTGCACAGGGTGGAAATTCTTCTTCCTCAGAAGTAGAATCCACTGTAGAGGGAGGGATAGTAGGTAGTGCTTTACTTCTACTAGCCCTAGCTTTAGGAAGCACTTGGTCCATTCTTCGAGGATCCAAGTCACCCTGTCCTTTTTGCTTTTTGGCCTGAGCCCTGGTCGAAGCAAAAATATGCCCTGGAATGCCCAGCATTGCTGCATGAGCCTCCAACTCCACTTCTGCCCAAGCTGATGTCTCTAAATCATTCCCTAATAGACAGTCTACAGGTAAATCTGAGGCAACCACAACTTTCTTTGGGCCAGTAACCCCCCCCCCACCCAGTTGAGATTCACAACAGCCATGGGGTGGCTAAGGGTGTTGTTATGAGCATCGGTTACTTGGTACTGGTGACCAAGTAGGTGTTGTTCAGGGTGGACCAGTTTCTCTATTACCATTGTAACACTGGCACCAGTGTCCCTGTAGGCATGAACCTCAACACCATTTATTAGGGGTAGTTGCTTGTACTTATCCATGTTAAGGGGACAAGCAACCAAGGTGGCTAAATCAATAGCCCCCTCAGAGACTAACACAGCCTCTGTGGTCTCCCTAATCAGACCAACCCCAACTAAGTTACCAATAGTGAGCCCAGCTACTCCCTTAGTAGGTGTTTGCTCCCACCACCACTGCTATTAGTAGGGACACTAGGTGTAGCAGTAGGGGTTGTAGTGGTAGGAGGCTTGGTGCTTTTCTTTGGACAACTGGGATCTGTTGTCCAATGGCTTTTTATTTGACATAAATAGCACCATGGTTTCTTTTCTTTGTTTTGATTAGAAGAGGATTTGGGCCCACCACCCCCACCAGAGTGTTTTTGTGGGCCTGATGAAGACTCATTTTTAGATTTGTCCCCACCCTTGTCAGAAGACTTACCATCCTTCTTCTTGCCATCTTTGTCACCCCCTGTATGAACTTTTCTGTTCACCCTTGTTCTGACCCATTTGTCTGCCTTCTTTCCCAATTCTTGGGGAGAGGTCAGATCAGAGTCCACCAAGTACTGGTGTAACAAATCAGACACACAATTATTAAGAATATGCTCTCTCAGGATCAGATTATACAGGCTTTCATAATCAGTAACTGTACTGCCATGTAACCACCCCTCCAAGGCCTTCACTGAATGGTCAACAAAATCAACCCAGTCTTGTGAAGACTCCTTTTTGGTCTCTCTGAACTTCATCCTGTACTGTTCAGTGGTTAAGCCATAACCATCCAGGAGTGCATTCTTAAGAACTGTAAAATTATTGGCATCACTTTCTTTCACAGTAAGGAGCCTATCCCTACCCTTTCCACTAAATGATAGCCATAGGATAGCAGCCCACTGCCTTTGAGGGACATCCTGTACAACACAGGCCCTCTCAAGTGCAGCAAACCACTTGTTAATGTCATCCCCTCCTTATAAGGCGGAACAATCTTATGTAGATTCCTAGAATCATGCTCTTTTGCAGGATGACTATGGGGAATACTGCTGCTGCCACCATGGGTTTCTAAACCCAATTTCTGTCTTTCTCTCTCCATTTCTAAGGACTGTCTATCCAAGTCTAGCTGTTGCTTCTTGAGCTTCAGTCTGGTTTGTTCCACTCTCAATCTATTGAGCTCCCTTTCTAACAATCTGTCGTCAGGGTGGGTGTGAGGGACATGCCTTGAAACAGAAGTATGGTGAGAATGAACAGAAGGAGACCTGTCCCTTACAGAAGGCATCCTAACAGCTTGGTTAACAGAAACATCACTTCTACTATGATGAGAAGGAATACTCTTGCTATGATGTGAGACAACACTATCAGTATGGTGTGAATCTACATCAGTACCAACTATGCTAGGCTGTCTGGTAACGGGCAGGCTAGGAAGTTTCTTTCCTGAATCTTTTTCTAGGGGAGTCCCTGGATCAGATTGGGAACCTTTAGCTACTTTTTTAACAGATGGGGCACCTCTGACCTTATCCTGTTCTATAAGCATGTTAATCAACAGTTCTCTGGGGGGATTCTTCCATACACTTAAACCTCTATCTATGCAGAGACTCCTTGCTCCTTTCCAGCTAAGGTGATCATAAGCACGTTTGGACAGATCAACAGTTTGGCCTGTGCCAGACATTTTAGAAAGTGTTTAAGTGACGGAAAAAGTGAGAAAAAAGTTTTTCAGAACTTTTGGAAAGACAGAAAAAAAAAATTTAAAAACTTTTTAAGAACTTTTAGAAAGTTTAGAGGTACTTTTCAGCACTTAGAAAAGAGTGAAAAGAGGAAATGCAAAACTTTTTGGTTAGGTGTACATACACTGAACTTGTTTTGTATATTTTTCTCGTATGAAAAGTACAATGACAAAAGTGGTAAGTAGTTACAGAGTACTTATCCCACCGCTGCACAACCAATGTAGGAGGCTGGACTGGCTTGTAGTGAGTACCAAGGGGTACTTACACCTTGCACCAGGCCCAGGTATCCTTTATTAGTGTATAGGGTGTCTAGCAGCTTAGGCTGATAGATAATGGTAGCTTAGCAGAGCAGCTTAGGCTGAACTAGGAGACGAGTGAAGCTCCAACAGTACCACTAGTGTCACTTGCACAATATCATAAGAAAACACAATACACAGATATCCTAAAAATAAAGGTACTTTGGGGCATATTTATACTCCGTTTGCGCCGAATTTGTGTCGTTTTTTTCGACGCACAATCGGCACAAAACTAACTCCATATTTATACTTTGGCGTTAGACGCGTCTAGCGCCAAAGTTCAAGGAGTTAGCGTCATTTTTTTGCGTGAACACCTTCCTTGCGTTAATGATATGCAAGGTAGGCGTTCCCGTCTTAAAAAATGACTCCAATGCATATGCGTCGTATTTATACTCCCGGGCAAAAATGACGCCCGGGAGTGGGCGGGTCTAAAATACCTGCATTAGCGCCGGATTTTAACGCCTGGGTCAGGGCAGGCGTTAAGGGACCTGTGGGCTCAGAATGATCCCAGAGGTGCCCTCCCCTTCCCCCAGGGACACCCCCTGCCACCCTTGCCCACCCCAGGAGGACACCCAAGGATGGAGGGACCCACCCCAGGGACATTAAGGTAAGTTCAGGTAAGTATTTTTTTTTATTTTTTTTGTGGCATAGGGGGGCCTTATTTGTGCCCCCCTACATGCCACTATGCCCAATGACCATGCCCAGGGGACATAAGTCCCCTGGGCATGGCCATTGGGCAAGGGGGCATGACTCCTGTCTTTGCTAAGACAGGAGTCATTTCAATGGGGGTTGGGAGTGAAAAACAAATGGCGCAAATCGGGTTGAGGCGATTTTTTTGCCTCAGCCTGACTTGCACCATTTTTGGACGCCCATACTCCATTTTTCACCTACGCCGGCACTTCCTGGTGTACGTCGTTTTTTTTCACGCACACCAGGCAGCGCCGGCGGCTAACGCCGGCTAACGTCATTGAATAAATACGGCGCCCGCATGGCGCTTCAGAATGGCATTAGCCGGCGCTAATTTTTTTTACGCATAACTGCGTTAGCGCAGTTTTGCGTCAAAAAGTATAAATATGGCTCTCTATTTTTATGACAATATGCCAAAGTATCTCAGTGAGTACCCTCAGTATGAGGATAGCAAATATACGCAAGATATATGTACACAATACCAAAAATATGCAGTATAGTCTTAGAAAACAGTGCAATCAATGTATAGTTACAATAGGATGCAATGGGGACATATAGGGATAGGGGCAACACAAACCATATACTCCAAAAGTGGAATGCGAACCACAAATGGACCCCAAACCTATGTGGCCTTGTAGAGGGTCGCTGGGACTGTAAGAAAACAGTGAGGGTTAGAAAAATAGCCCACCCCAAGACCCTGAAAAGTGAGTGCAAAGTGCACTAAAGTTCCCCAAAGGACATAGGAGTCGTGATAGGGGAATTCTGCAGGAAAGACACAAACCAGCAATGCAACAATGATGGATTTCCAAATGAGGGTACCTGTGGAACAAGGGGACCAAGTCCAAAAGTCACAAGCAAGTCGGAGATGGGCAGATGCCCAGGAAATGCCAGCTGTGGGTGCAAAGAAGCTGCTACTAGGCAGTAGAAGCTGAGGATTCTGCAGGAACGACAAGAGCTAGAAACTTCCCCTTTGGAGGATAGATGTCCCACGTCGTGAAGAGTCGTGCAGAAGAATTTTCCCGCCGAAAGACCGCTAACAAGCCTTGCTAGCTGCAAATTGTGCTGTTAGGGTTTTTGGATGCTGCTGTGGCCCAGGAGAGATCAGGATGTCGCTAATTGCGTCAGGAGACAGAGGAGGTACCCATCAGGACAAGGAGCCCTCTCATAAACAGACTGCACCCGCAGAAGTGCCAAAACAGGCACTACAAAGAGGAGTGAAATGGTGCTCACCTGAAGTCGCACAAAGGAGTCCCAGGCCGGTGGAGGACAACTTAAAAAGTCGTGCAATGCAGGTTATAGTGCCGTGGACCCAGGCTTGGCTGTGCACAAAGGATTTCTGCCGGAAGTGCACAGAGGCCAGAGTAGCTGCAAAAGACGCGGTTACCAGCAATGCAGTCTGGCGTGGGGAGGCAAGGACTTACCTCCACCAAACTTGGACTGAAGAGTCACTGGACTGTGGGAGTCACTTGGACAGAGTTGCTGGATTCAAGGGACCTCGCTCGTCGTGCTGAGAGGAGACCCAGGGTACCGGTAATGCAGTTCTTTGGTGGCTGCGGTTGCAGGGGGACGATTCCGTTGGCCCACTGGAGATTTCTTCGGCGCTTCTAGTGCAGAGAGGAGGCAGACTACCCCCACAGCATGCACCACCAGGAAAACAGTTGAGAAGGCGGCAGGATCAGCGTTACAGAGTTGCAGTAGTCGTCTTCGCTACTTTGTTGCAGTTTTGCAGGCTTCCAGCGCGGTCAGCAGTCGATTCCTTGGCAGAAGGTGAAGAGAGAGATGCAGAGGAGCTCTGATGAGCTCTTGCATTCGTTATCTAAGGAATTTCCCAAAGCAGAGACCCTAAATAGCCAGAAAAGAGGGTTTGGCTACTTAGGAGAGAGGATAGGCTAGCAACACCTGAAGGAGGCTATCAGAAGGAGTGTCTGACGTCACATGCTGGCCCTGGCCACTCAGAGCAGTCCAGTGTGCCAGCAGCACCTCTGTTTCCAAGATGGCAGAGGTCTGGAGCACACTGGAGGAGCTCTGGACACCTCCCAGGGGAGGTGCAGGTCAGGGGAGTGGTCACTCCCCTTTCCTTTGTCCAGTTTCACGCCAATGCAGGGCTGAGGGGTCCCTGAACCGGTGTAGACTGGCTTATGCAGAAATGGGCACCATCTGTGCCCATGAAAGCATTTCCAGAGGCTGGGGGAGGCTACTCCTCCCCTGCCTTAACACCTTTTTCCAAAGGGAGAGGGTGTAACACCCTCTCTCTGAGGAAGTCCTTTGTTCTGCCATCCTGGGACAGGCCTGGCTGGACCCCAGGAGGGCAGAATCCTGTCTGAGGGGTTGGCAGCAGCTGCAGTGAAACCCCTGAAAAGGCAGTTTGGCAGTACCAGGGTCTGTGCTACAGACCAGTGGGATCATGGGATTGTGCCAACCATGCCAGGATGGCATAGAGGGGGCAATTCCATGATCATAGACATGTTACATGGCCATATTCAGAGTTACCATTGTGAAGCTACACATAGGTAGTGACCTATGTGTAGTGCACACGTGTAATGGTGTCCCCGCACTCACAAAGTCCGGGGAATTTGCCCTGAACAATGTGGTGGCACCTTGGCTAGTGCCAGGGTGCCCACACACTAAGTAACTTTGCACCTAACCTTTACCAGGTAAATGATAGACATATAGGTGACTTATAAGTTACTTAAGTGCAGTGGTAAATGGCTGTGAAGTAACGTGGACGTTCTTTCACTCAGGCTGCAGTGGCAGGCCTGTGTAAGAATTGTCAGAGCTCCCTATGGGTGGCAAAAGAAATGCTGCAGCCCATAGGGATCTCCTGGAACCCCAATACCCTGGGTACCTCAGTACTATATACTAGGGAATTATAAGGGTGTTCCAGTATGCCAATGTGAATTGGTGAAATTGGTCACTAGCCTGTTAGTGACAATTTGGAAAGAAATGAGAGAGCATAACCACTGAGGTTCTGGATAGCAGAGCCTCAATGAGACAGTTAGTCATAACACAGGTAACACAGTCAGGCACACTTATGAGCACTGGGGCCCTGGCTGGCAGGGTCCCAGTGACACATACAACTAAAACAACATATATACAGTGAAAAATAGGGGTAACATGCCAGGCAAGATGATACTTTCCTACACAACCCCCCCCCCCCCAAACGAAGGACAATAAGACTAGTCATTACCTGATGGGTCTTCATTGTCTAAGTGGAAATATCTGGAGAGTCCATCTGCATTGGAGTGGGTACTCCCAGGTCTATGTTCCACTGTATAGTCCATTCCCTGTAGGGATATGGACCACCTCAACAATTTAGGATTTTCACCTTTCATTTGTTTTAGCCAAAGTAGAGGTTTGTGGTCTGTCTGAACAATGAAGTGAGTGCCAAACAGGTATGGCCTCAACTTCTTCAGTGCCCAGACCACAGCAAAGGCCTCCCTCTCAATGGCAGACCAACGCTTTTTTCTAGGGGTCAACCTCCTATTAATAAAAGCAACAGGTTGATCCTGGCCCTCATAATTAAGTTGTGATAGGACTGCCCCTACTCCTAATTCAGATGCATCAGTTTGGACATAGAATTTTTTAGAGTAACATGGGCTTTTCAGGACAGGTGCAGAGCACATGGCCTGCTTTAGCTCCTCAAAAGCTTTCTGTCAGTTTGCTGTCCATAATACCTTCTTAGGCATTTTCTTGGATGTGAGGTCATTAAGAGGGGCTGCAATGGAGCCATAGTTTTTAATGAACCTCCTATAGTACCCAGTGAGGCCTAAAAAGGCTCTCACCTGAGTCTGAGTAGTAGGGGGAACCCAATCAATGATTGTTTGGATTTCCCCCTGAAGTGGTGCAATCTGTTCCCCACCTACCAGGTGTTCCAGATAAACCACCTTCCCCTGCCCTATCTGGCACTTTGAGGCCTTGATAGTGAGGCCTGCCTTTTGCAGGGCCTCCAAAACTTTCCTTAGGTGGACCAGGTGATCATCCCAGCTGGAGCTAAAGACAGCTATATCGTCCAAATTTGCTGCACTGAAAGCTTCCAGCCATTGCAGGACTGTGTTCACCAACCTTTGAAAAGTGGCAGGTGCATTTTTCAATCCAAAAGGCATTACTGTGAATTGGTAATGGCCTCCTATGGTTGAAAATGCAGTTTTAGCTTTAGCATCTTCTGATAATTTGATCTGCCAATACCCTGCAGTCAAGTCAAAAGTGCTTAGATACTTGGCAGATGCCAGTGTATCTATGAGCTCATCTGCCCTGGGTATAGGGTGAGCATCAGTTTTGGTTACCTGGTTGAGACCTCTGAAGTCTACACAAAACCGCATTTCCTTCTTTCCATCCTTTGAATGAGGTTTTGGTACAAGTACCACAGGAGAAGCCCATGGACTTTCAGAGTGCTCAACCACTCCCAGTTCTAACATTTTCTGCACCTCTTGCTTTATGCAGTCTCTGACATGGTCAGGCTGCCTATAGATCTTACTTTTGACAGGCAAGCTGTCTCCAGTATCTATAGTGTGCTCACACCAAGAATTGGTACCTGGCACAGTAGAGAAGAGTTCAGAAAACTGACCCAGGAGATTAATGCAGTGGTCTTTCTGCTCAGCAGTGAGACCATTTGCTAGTACAACCCCTTCCACAAGAGCATCTTGTTCTGTGGAAGAGAAGAGATCAGGGAGAGGATCACTGTCTTCTTCCTGTCCCTCATCAGTTGCCATGAGCAGGGTGAGATCAGCCCTGTCATAGTAGGGTTTCAGGCGGTTGACATGGAGCACCCTAAGGGGACTCCTGGCAGTGCCTAAGTCAACTAAATAGGTGACTTCACCCTTCTTTTCAACAATTGTGTGGGGTACACTCCATTTGTCTTGGAGTGCCCTTGGGGCCACAGGCTCCAAGACCCACACTTTCTGCCCTGGTTGGTACTGAACCAAAACAGCCTTCTGGACATGCCATTGCTTCTGGAGCTCTTGGCTGGCCTGAAGGTTTTTACTGGCCTTTTTCATGTACTCAGCCATCCTTGATCTGAGGCCAAGTACATAATCCACAATATCTTGCTTTGGAGCTTTTAAAGGTTGTTCCCAACCCTCCTTGACAAGTGTTAGTGGACCCCTCACAGGGTGTCCAAAGAGGAGTTCAAAGGGGCTGAAGCCCACTCCTTTCTGGGGTACCTCCCTGTAGGCAAAAAGGAGGTATGGTAAAAGGATATCCCATCTCCTGCGGAGTTTTTCAGGGAGACCCATAATCATGCCTTTGAGAGTTTTGTTAAATCTCTCCACCAGTCCATTTGTTTGTGGATGATAGGGTGTAGTGAACTTGTAAGTCACACCACACTCCTTCCACATGGCCTTCAAGTAAGCAGACATGAAATTGCTTCCTCTGTCTGATACCACCTCTTTTGGGAAGCCCACCTCGGAAAAGATTCCCAGGAGGGCCTTTGCCACTGCAGGAGCTGTAGTGGTCCTTAGAGGAATTGCTTCAGGATATCTGGTGGCATGGTCTACTAACACCAAGATAAACCTATTGCCTGAAGCAGTAGGAGGGTCAAGGGGGCCAACTATGTCAACCCCTACCCTTTCAAAGGGAACCCCAACCACAGGCAGTGGAATAAGGGGTGCCTTTGGAGTGCCACCTGTCTTGCCACTGGCTTGACAGGTTTCACAGGACTTACAAAACTCTTTTGTGTCCTCAGACATTCTAGGCCAATGAAACAAGGGAACAAGCCTGTCCCAAGTTTTCATTTGCCCCAAATGTCCAGCTAGGGGAATGTCGTGAGCAAGAGTTAGGAGGAACTTTCTGTACTCCTGAGGAATCACTAATCTCCTGGCAGCTCCAGGTTTAGGATCCCTTGCCTCAGTGTACAAGAGGTTGTCCTCCCAGTAAACTCTGTGAGAATCACTGACATCCCCATTAGCCTGTTTGACAGCTTGCTATCTTAAACCCTCTAGTGTGGGACAGGTCTGCCGTGCCACACTCAGCTCCTCCCTGGCAGGCCCCCCTTCACCCAAAAGCTCAGCAGTGTCTGCTTCCAGCTCCTCTGGTGAAGGTTCTACACAGGGTGGGAATTCTTCTTCCTCTGAAGTTGAATCCACTGTAGAGGGAGGGATAGTAGGTAGTGATTTACCTTTGCTACCCCTAGCTTTAGGGAGTACTTGGTCCATTCTTCCAAGACCCAAGTGACCCTGTCCTTTTTGCTTTTTGGCCTGAGCCCTGGTCAAAGCAAAAATATGCCCTGGAATGCCCAGCATTGCTGCATGAGCCTCCAACTCCACTTCTGCCCAAGCTGATGTCTCTAAATAATTCCCTAATAGACAGTCTACAGGTAAATCTGAGGCAACCACAACTTTCTTTGGGCCAGTAACCCCCCCCCCCCAGTTGAGATTTACAACAGCCATGGGGAGGCCAAGGGTGTTGTTGTGAGCATCGGTTACTTGGTACTGGTGACCAAGTAGGTGTTGTTCAGGGTGGACCAGTTTCTCTATCACCATTGTGACACTGGCACCAGTGTCCCTGTAGGCCTGAACCTCAACACCATTTATTAGGGGTAGTTGCTTGTACTTATCCATGTTAAGGGGACAAGCAACCAAGGTGGCTAAATCAATAGCCCCCTCAGAGACTAACACAGCCTCTGTGGTCTCCCTAATCAGACCAACCCCAACTAAGTTACCAATAGTGAGCCCTGCTACTCCCTTGGATTGGCTATTAGTAGGTTTGCTCCCACCACCACTGCTATTAGTAGGGACACTAGGTGTAGCAGTAGGGGTTGTAGTGGTAGGAGGCTTGGTGCTTTTCTTTGGACAACTGGGATCTGTTGTCCAATGGCCTTTTATTTTACATAAATAGCTCCATGGTTTCTTTTCTTTGTTTTGATTGGAAGAGGATTTGGGCCCACCACCCCCACCAGAGTGTTTTTGTGGGCCTGATGAAGACTCATTTTTAGATTTGTCCCCACCCTTGTCAGAAGACTTACCATCCTTCTTCTTATTGCCATCTTTGTCACCCCCTGTATGAACTTTTCTGTTCACCCTTGTTCTGACCCATTTGTCTGCCTTCTTTCCCAATTCTTGGGGACAGGTCAGATCAGAGTCCACCAAGTACTGGTGTAACAAATCAGACACACAATTATTAAGAATATGCTCTCTCAGGATCAAGTTATACAGGCTTTCATAATCAGTAACTTTACTGCCATGTAACCACCCCTCCAAGGCCTTCACTGAATGGTCAACAAAATCAACCCAGTCTTGTGAAGACTCCTTTTCGGTCTCTCTGAACTTCATCCTGTACTGTTCAGTGGTTAAGCCATAACCATCCAGGAGTGCATTCTTAAGAACTGTAAAATTATTGGCATCACTTTCTTTCACAGTAAGGAACCTATCCCTACCCTTTCCACTAAATGATAGCCATAGGATAGCAGCCCACTGCCTTTGAGGAACATCCTGTACAACACAGGCCCTCTCAAGTGCAGCAAACCACTTGTTAATGTCTTCCCCCTCCTTATAAGGGGGAACTATCTTATGCAGATTCCTAGAATCATGCTCTTTTGCAGGATGACTATGGGGCATACTACTGCTGCCACCATGGGTTTCTAAACCCAATTTCTGTCTTTCTCTCTCCACTTCTAAGGACTGTTTATCCAAATCCAGCTGTTGCTTCTTGAGCTTCAGTCTGGTTTGTTCCACTCTCAATCTATTGAGCTCCCTTTCTAACAATCTGTCATCAGGGTGGGTGTGAGGGACATGCCTTGAAACAGAAGTATGGTGAGAATGAACAGAAGGAGACCTGTCCCTTACAGAAGGCATCCTAACAGCTTGGTTAACAGAAACATCACTTCTAATATGATGAGAAGGAATACTCTTGCTATGATGTGAGACAACACTATCAGTATGGTGTGAATATACATCAGTACCAACTATGCTAGGCTGTCCGGTAATGGGCAGGCTAGGAAGTTTATTTCCTGAATCTTTTTCTAGGGGAGTCCCTGGATCAGATTGGGAACCTTTAGCTACTTTTTCAACAGATGGGGCACCTCTGGCCTTATCCTGTTCTATAAGCATGTTAATCAACAGTTCTCTGGGGGGGATTCTTCCATACACTTAAACCTCTATCTATGCAGAGACTCCTTGCTCCTTTCCAGCTAAGGTGATCATAAGGAAGTTTGGACAGATCAACAGTTTGGCCTGTGCCAGACATTTTAGAAAGTGTTTAAGTGACTGAAAAAGTGAGAAAAAAGTTTTTCAGAACTTTTGGAAAAACAGAATTAAAAACTTTTAAAACTTTTTAAGAACTTTTAGAAAGTTTAGAGGTACTTTTCAGCACTTAGAAAAGAGTGAAAAGAGGAAATGCAAAACTTTTTGGTTAGGTGTACATACACTGAACTTGTTTTGTATATTTTTCTCTTATGAAAAGTACAATGACAAAAGTGGTAAGTAGTTACAGAGCACTTATCCCACCGCTGCACAACCAATGTAGGAGGCTGGACTAGCTTGTAGTGAGTACCAAGGGGTACTTACACCTTGCACCAGGCCCAGGTATCCCTTATTAGTGTATAGGGTGTCTAGCAGATTAGGCTGATAGATAATGGTAGCTTAGCAGAGCAGCTTAGGCTGAACTAGGAGACGAGTGAAGCTCCTACAGTACCACTAGTGTCACTTGCACAATATCATAAGAAAACACAATACACAGATATACTAAAAATAAAGGTACTTTATTTTTATGACAATATGCCAAAGTATCTCAGTGAGTACCCTCAGTATGAGGATAGCAAATATACACAAGATATATGTACACAATACCAAAAATATGCAGTATAGTCTTAGAAACCAGTGCAAACAATGTATAGTTACAATAGGATGCAATGGGGACACATAGGGATAGGGGCAACACAAACCATATACTCCAAAAGTGGAATGCGAACCACGAATGGACCCCAAACCTATGTGGCCTTGTAGAGGGTCGATGGGACTGTAAGAAAACAGTGAGGGTTAGAAAAATAGCCCACCCCAAGACCCTGAAAAGTGAGTGCAAAGTGCACTAAAGTTCCCCAAAGGACATAGGAGTCGTGATAGGGGAATTCTGCAGGAAAGACACAAACCAGCAATGCAACAACGATGGATTTCCAAACGAGGGTAACTGTGGAACAAGGGGACCAAGTCCAAAAGTCACAAGCAAGTCGGAGATGGGCAGATGCCCAGGAAATGCCAGCTGTGGGTGCAAAGAAGCTGCTACTAGGCAGTAGAAGCTGAGGATTCTGCAGGAACAAAAAGGGCTAGAAACTTCCCCTTTGGAGGATGGATGTCCCACGTTGAGAAGAGTCGTGCAGAAGTGTTTTCCCGCCAAAATACCGCCAAAAAACCTTGCTAGCTGCAAATTGTGCGGTTAGGGTTTTTGGATGCTGCTGTGGTCCAGGAGGGACCAGGATGTTGCCAATTGTGTCAGGGGACAGAGGAGGCGCCCAGCAGGACAAGGAGCCCTCTCAGAGGCAGGCAGCACCCGCAGAAGTGCTAGAACAGGCACTACGAAGAGGAGTGAAATGGTGAACACCCAAAGATGCACAAAGGAGGCCCACGCCGCTGGAGGACAACTTAGGAAGTCGTACAATTCAGGTTATAGTGCCGTGGACCCAGGCTTGGCTGTGCACAAAGGATTTCTGCCGGAAGTGCACAGAGGCCGGAGTAGCTGAAAAAGACACGGTTCCCCGCAATGCAGTCTGGCGTGGGGAGGCAAGGACTTACCTCCACCAAACTTGGACTGAAGAGTCACTGGACTGTGGGAGTCACTTGGACAGAGTTGCTGGATTCAAGGGACCTCGCTCGTCGTGCTGAGAGGAGACCCAGTGTACCGGTAATGCAGTTCTTTGGTGCCTGCGGTTGCAGGGGGACGATTCCGTCGGCCCACGGGAGATTTCTTCAGAGCTTCTAGTGCAGAGAGGAGGCAGACTACCCCCACAGCATGCACCACCAGGAAAACAGTCGAGAAGGCGTCAGGATCAGCGTTACAAAGTTGCAGTAGTCGTCTTCGCTACTTTGTTGCAGTTTTGCAGGCTTCCAGCGCAGTCAGCAGTCGATTCCTTGGCAGAAGGTGAAGAGAGAGATGCAGAGGAGCTCTGATGAGCTCTTGCATTCGTTATCTAAGGAATTCCCCAAGCAGAGACCCTAAATAGCCAGAAAAGAGGTTTTGGCTACTTAGGAGAGAGGATAGGCTAGCAACACCTGAAGGAGCCTATCAGAAGGAGTCTCTGACTTCACCTGCTGGCCCTGGCCACTCAGAGCAGTCCAGTGTGCCAGCAGCACCTCTGTTTCCAAGATGGCAGAGGTCTGGAGCACACTGGAGGAGCTCTGGGCACCTCCCAGGGGAGGTGCAGGTCAGGGGAGTGGTCACTCCCCTTTCCTTTGTCCAGTTTCACGCCAGAGCAGGGCTGAGGGGTCCCTGAACCGGTGTAGACTGGCTTATGCAGAAATGGGCACTATCTGTGCCCATGAAAGCATTTCCAGAGGCTGGGGGAGGCTACTCCTCCCCTGCCTAAACACCTTTTTCCAAAGGGAGAGGGTGTAACACCCTCTCTCTGAGGAAGTCCTTTGTTCTGCCATCCTGGGCCAGGACTGGCTGGACCCCAGGAGGGCAGAAACCTGTCTGAGGGGTTGGCAGCAGCTGCAGTGAAACCCCTGAAAAGGCAGTTTGGCAGTACCAGGGTCTGTGCTACAGACCAGTGGGATCATGGGATTGTGCCAACCATGCCAGGATGGCATAGAGGGGGCAATTCCATGATCATAGACATGTTACATGGCCATATTCGGAGTTACCATTGTGAAGCTATACATAGGTAGTGACCTATGTGTAGTGCACGCGTGTAATGGTGTCCCCGCACTCACAAAGTCTGGGGAATTTGCCCTGAACAATGTGGGGGCACCTTGGCTAGTGCCAGGGTGCCCGCACACTAAGTAACTTTGCACCTAACCTTTACCAGGTAAAGGATAGACATATAGGTGACTTATAAGTTACTTAAGTGCAGTGGTAAATGGCAGTGAAATAACGTGGACGTTCATTCACTCAGGCTGCAGTGGCAGGCCTGTGTAAGAATTGTCAGAGCTCCCTATGGGTGGCAAAAGAAATGCTGCAGCCCATAGGGAACTCCTGGAACCCCAATACCCTGGGTACCTCAGTACCATATACTAGGGAATTATAAGGGTGTTCCAGTTTGCCAATGTGAATTGGTGAAATTGGTCACTAGCCTGTTAGTGACAATTTGGAAAGAAATGAGAGAGCATAACCACTGAGGTTCTGGATAGCAGAGCCTCAGTGAGACAGTTAGTCATAACACAGGTAACACTTTCAGGCACACTTATGAGAACTGGGGCCCTGGCTGTCAGGGTCCCAGTGACACATACAACTAAAAAAACATATATACAGTGAAAAATGGGGGTAACATGCCAGGCAAGATCGTACTTTCCTATAAAGGGTATGCCCAGACGTGGGTCCCGTGCTCACTGTGCCACTAGATTCAAGCTAGCCTGGCTGATGAAGGGTGATACCCAGAAACTGGTCCCAGGATGCTTGTTTCCAGTCCAGGGAGGACCTGGCTTGGCAGTTCGGGCTGGACAGTTCCCTTGAGGAACAGGGTCAAGACTAATTTGCATATAGCTGGGTCCAAACTGGAGTGGCATGGTGAGTAAAAGAACGATGGATTAAACCCAGATCTGTGACTGGGGATGAGTGTTTGCATTGTTCAGCACTCCGTCTATCATCCTCTTGTGTTGCTAAAGGTCCCCTAAGTGGGAAGGTTTTGCCCAGACATGGGTCCCGTGCTCACTGTGCCACTGGATTCAAGCTAGCCTGGCTGATGAAGGGTGATACCCAGAAACCGGTCCCAGGATGCTTGTTTCCGGTCCAGGGAGGACCTGGCTTGGCAGTTCGGGCTGGACTCTTCCCTTGAGGAACAGGGTCAAGACTGATTTGCATATAGCTGGGTGCAAACTGGTGTGGCATGGTAAGCAAAAGAACAATGGATTAAACCCAGGTCTGTGAGTGGGGGTGAGTGTTTGCATTGTTCAGCACTCCATCCATCATCCTTTTGTGTTGCTAAAGTTGCCCTAAGTGGGAAGGGTATGATCAGACGTGGGTCCCGTGCTCACTGTGCCACTGGATTCAAGCTAGCCTGGCTGATGAAGGGTGATACCCACAAACTGGGCCCAGGATGCTTGTTTCCGGTCCAGGGAGGACCTGGCTTGGCAGTTCGGGCTGGACTGTTCCCTTGAGGAACAGGATCAAGACTGATTTCCATATAGCTGGGTCCAAACTGGCGTGGCATGTGAGCAAAAGAACGATGGATTAAACCCAGGTCTGTGACTGGGGGTGAGTGTTTGCATTGTTCAGCACTCCGTCCATCATCCTTTTGTGTTGCTAAAGTTGCCCTAAGTGGGAAGGGTATGCCCAGACGTGGGTCCCGTGCTCACTGTGCCACTAGATTCAAGCTAGCCTGGCTGATGAAGGCTGATACCCAGAAACCGGTCCCAGGATGCTTTTTTCCCTGGATTCAAACTAGCCTGGCTGATGAAGGGTATTACCCAGAAACCTGTTCGAGGATGCTTGTTTGCGGTCTAGGGAGGACCTGGCTTGGCAGTTCGGGCTGGACTGTTCCATTGCGGAACAGGGTCAAGACTGATTTGCATGTAGCTGGGTCCAAACTGGGGTGGCATGGTGAGCAAAAGAATGATGGATTAAACCCAGATCTGTGACTGGGGGTGAGTGTTTGCATTGTTCAGCACTCCATCCATCATCCTTTTGTGTTTTCTAAAGTTGCCCTAAGTGGGAAGGGTATGCCTTGATGTGGATGCCTTGCTCACTGTGTCACTGGATTCAAGCTAACCTGACTGATGAAGGGTGATACCCAGAACAGGTCCCAGGATGCTTGTTTCCGGTCCAGGGAGGACCTGGCTTGGCAGTTTGGGCTGGACTGTTCCCTTGAGAAACAGGGTCAAGATTGATTTGCATATACCTGGGTCCAAACTGGGGTGGCATGGTGAGCAAATGAATGATGGATTAACCCTAGATCTGTGACTGGGGGTGAGTGTTTGCATTGTTCAGCACTCCGTCCATTATCCTTTTGTGTTGCTAAAGTTGCCCTAAGTGGGAAGGGTATGCCCAGACGTGGGTCCCGTGCTCACTGTGCCACTAGATTCAAGCTAGCCTGGCTGATGAAGGGTGATACCCAGAAACCTGTCCCAGGATCCTTCTTTGCAGTCCAGGGAGGACCTGGCTTGGCAGTTCGGGCTGGACTGTTCCCTTGAGGAACAGGGTCAAGACTGATTTCCATGTAGCTGGGTCCAAACTGATCCAAAGAACAATGGATTAAACCCAGATCTGTGACTGGGGGTGAGTGATTGTATTGTTCAGCACTCCGTCCATCATCCTTTTGTGTTGCTAAAGTTGCCCTAAGTGGGAAGGTTATGCCCAGACGTGGGTCCCATGCTCACTGTGCCACTAGATTCAAGCTAGCCTGGCTGATGAAGGGTGATACCCAGAAACCGGTCCCAGGATGCTTGTTTCCCTGCATTCAAGCTAGCCTGGCTGATGAAGGGTGATACTCAGAAACCTGTCCCAGGATGCCTGTTTCCAGTCCAGGGAGGACCTGGCTTGGCAGTTTGGGCTGGACTGTTCCCTTGAGGAACAGGGTCAAGACTGATTTGCATGTAGCTGGGTCCAAACAGGGGTAGCATGGTGAGCAAAAGAACGATGGATTAAACCCAGATCTGTGACTGGGGGTGAGTGTTTGCATTGTTCAGCACTCCATCCATCATCCTTTTGTGTTGCTAAAGCTGCGTAATTGGGAAGGGTATGCCCCGACGTGGGTCCCGTGCTCACTGTGCCACTAGATTCAAGCTAGCCTGGCTGATGAAGGGTGATACCCAGAAACGTTCCCAGGTTGTTTGTTTCCCTGCATTCAAGCTAGCCTGGCTGATGAAGGGTGATACTCAGAAACCTGTCCCAGGATGCCTGTTTCCAGTCCAGGGAGGACCTGGCTTGGCAGTTTGGGCTGGAATCTTCCCTTGAGGAACAGGGTCGAGACTGATTTGCATATAGCTGGGTCCAAACTGGGGTGGCATGGTGTGTAAAAGAACGGTAGATTAAACCCAGATCTTTAACTGGGGGTGAGTGTTTGCATTGTTTGGTACTCCGTCCATCATCCTCTTGTGTTGCTAAAGTTGCCCTAAGTGGGAAGGTATGCCCAGACGTGGGTCCCGTGCTTATTTGGCCACTGGATTCAAGCTAGCCTGGCTGATGAAGGGTGATACCCAGAAACCGGTCCCAGGATGCTTGTTTCCGGTCCAGGGAGGACCTGGCTTTGCAGTTCGGGCTGGACGGTTCCCTTGAGGAACAGGGTCAAGACTGATTTGTATGTAGCTGGGTCCAAACAGGAGTGGCATGGTGAGCAAAAGAACGATGGATTAAACCCATATCTGTGACTGGGGAGTGAGTGTTTGCATTGTTCAGCACTCCGTCCATCATCCTTTTGTGTTGCTAAAGTTGCCCTAAGTGGGAAGGGTATGCCCAGACGTGGGTCCCGTGCTCATTGTGCCACTGAATTCAAGCTAGCCTGGCTGATGAAGGGTGATACCCAGAAACCGGTCCCAGGATGTTTGTTTCGGGTCCAGGGAAGACCTGGCTTGGCAGTTCGGGCTGGACTGTTCCCTTGAAGGACAGGGTCAGGACTGATTTGCATTTAGTTGAGTCCAAATTGGGGTGGCATGTATGCAAAAGAACACTGGATTAAACCCAGATCTGTGACTGGGAGTGAGTGTTTGCGTTGTTCAGCATTCCATCCAGCATCCTTTTGTGTTGCTAAAGTTGCCCTAAGTGGGAAGGGTATGCCCAGACGTCGGTGAAATCCTCACTGTGCCACTGGATTCAAGCTAACCTGGCTGATAAAGGGTGATACCCAGAAACCAGTATCAGGATGCTTGTTTCCAATCCAGGGAGGATCTGGCTTGGCAGTTCGGGCTGGACTGTTCCCTTGAGGAACAGGGTCAAGATTGATTTGCACATAGCTGGGTCCACACTGGGGTGGCATGATGAGTTTGAGAAAGTGCCTCTTTCTAGCCTTGTTACCCCCACTTTTGGCCTGTTTGTGAGTGTATGTCAGGGTGTTTTCACTGTCTCACTGGGAGCCTGCCAGCCAGGGCCCAGTGCCCATAGTGAAAACCCAATGTTTTCAGTATGTTTGTTATGTGTCACTGGGACCCTGCTAGCCAGGACCCCAGTGCTCATAAGTTTGTGCCCTATAGGTATGTGTTCCCTGTGTGATGCCTAACTGTCTCACTGAGGCTCTGCTAACCAGAACCTCAGTGGTTATGCTCTCTCTGTACAAATTGTCACTAACAGGCTAGTGACCAATTTCACCAATTTACATTGGCATACTGGAACACCCTTATAATTCCCTACTATATGGTACTGAGGTACCCAGGGTATTGGGGTTCCAGGAGACCCCTATGGGCTGCAGCATTTCTTTTGCCACCCATAGGGAACTCTGACAATTCTTACACAGGCCTGCCATTGCAGCCTGAGTGAAATAACGTCCACGTTATTTCACAGCCATTTACCACTGCACTTAAGTAACTTATAAGTCACCTATATGTCTAACCCTTACCTGGTAAAGGTTGGGTGCTAAGTTACTTAGTGTGTGGGCACCCTGCGACTAGCCAAGGTGCCCCCACATTGTTCAGGGCAAATTCCCCGGACTTTGAGAGTGCGGGGACACCATTACACGCGTACACTATACATATGTCACAACTAAGGTATAGCGTCACAATGGTAACTCCGAACATGGCCATGTAACATGTCAATTCCATGTCTCTAGCTCAGACCCGGGTACTGCCAAACTACCTTTCCCGGGATATCACTGCAGCTGCTGCTGCTGCCAACCCCTCATAAAGGTTTCTGCCCTCCTGGGGTCCAGCCAGGCTTGGCCCAGGAAGGCAGAACAAAGGACTTCCTCAGAGAGAGGGTGTTACACCCTCTACCTTTGGAAAAAGGTGTCAGGGCTGGGGAGGAGTAGCCTCCCCCAGCCTCTGGAAATGCTTTGATGGGCACAGATGGTGCCCATCTCTGCATAAGCCAGTCTACACCGGTTCAGGGATCCCCCAGCCCTGCTCTGGCGCAAAACTGGACAAAGGAAAGGGGAGTGACCACTCCCCTGACCTGCACCTCCCCTGGGAGGTGCCCAGAGCTCCTCCAGTGTGCTCCAGACCTCTGCCATCTTGGAAACAGAGGTGCTGCTGGCACACTGGACTGCTCTGAGTAGCCTGTGCCAGCAGGTGACGTCAGAGACTCCTTCTGATAGGCTCCTTCAGGTGTTGGTAGCCTATCCTCATTCCTAAGTAGCCAAACCTCCTTTTCTGGCTATTTAGGGTCTCTGCTTTGGGGAATTCTTTAGATAACGAATGCAAGAGCTCATCATAGTTCTTCTGCATCTCTCTCTTCACCTTCTGCCAAGGAATCGACCGCTGACTGCTCTGGAAGCCTGCAAAACTGCAACAAAGTAGCAAAGACGACTACTGCGACCTTGTAATGTTGATCCAGCTGCCTTCTCGACTGTTTTCCTGGTGGTGCATGCTGTGGGGGTAGTCTGCCTCCTCTCTGCACTAGAAGCTCCAAAGAAATCTCCTGTGGGTCAACGGAATCTTCCCCCTGCAACCGCAGGCACCAAAGAACTGCATCACCGGTCCTCTGGGTCTCCTCTCAGCACAACGAGCGAGGTCCCTTGAACTCAGCAACTCTGTCCAAGTGACTCCCGCAGTCCAGTGACTCTTCAGTCCAAGTTTGGTCGAGGTAAGCCCTTGCCTCCCCACGCTAGACTGCATTGCTGGGAACCACGTGTTTTGCAGCTACTCTGGCTCCTGTGCACTCTTCCAGGATTTCCTTTCTGCACAGCCAAGCCTGGGTCCCCGGCACTCTAACCTGCAGTGCACGACCTCCTGAGTTGTCCTCCGGCGTCGTGGGACCCTCCTTTGTGACTTTGGGTGAGCTCCGGTTAACTCCAATTTGTAGTGCCCTTTCCGGCACTTCTGCGGGTGCTGTTTGCTTCTGAGTGGGCTCCTTGTCTTGCTGGATGCCCCCTCTGTCTCCTCACGCAATTGGCGACATCCTGGTCCCTCCTGGGCCACAGCAGCATCCAAAAACCCTAACCGCGACCCTTGCAGCTAGCAAGGCTTGTTTGCGGTCTTTCGGCACAGAAACACCTCTGCACGACTCTTCACAATGTGGGACATCCATCCTCCAAATGGGAAGTTTCTAGCCCTTGTCGTTCTTGCAGAATCCACAGCTTCTACCATCCGGTGCCAGCTTCTTTGCACCCACCACTGGCATTTCCTGGGCATCTGCCCACTCCCGACTTGATCGTGACTCTTGGACTTGGTCCCCTTGTTCCACAGGTACTCTCGTCAGGAAATCCATTGTTGTTGCATTGCTGGTGTTGGTCTTCCTTGCAGAATCCCCCTATAACGAGTTCTGTGCTCTTAGGGGAACTTAGGTGCACTTTGCACCCACTTTTCAGGGTCTTGGGGTGGTCTATTTTTCTAACCCTCACTGTTTTCTTACAGTCCCAGCAACCCTCTACAAGGTCACATAGGTTTGGGGTCCATTCGTGGTTCGCATTCCATTTCTAGAGTATATGGTTTGTGTTGCCCCTATCCCTATGTGCATCCATTGCATTTTATTGTGACTAAACATTGTTTGCACTGTTTTCTATTGCTATTACTGCATATTTTGGTATTGTGTACATATATCTTGTGTATATTTGCTATCCTCATACTGAGGGTATTCACTGAGATACTTTGGCATATTGTCATAAAAATAAAGTACCTTTATTTTTAGTATATCAGTGTATTGTGTTTTCTTATGATATTGTGCATATGACACTAATGGTACTGTAGGAGCTTCACTCGTCTCCTAGTTCAGCCTAAGCTGCTCTGCTAAGCTACCTTTTCTATCAGCCTAAGCTGCTAGACACCCATCTACACTAATAAGGGATACCTGGGCCTGGTGCAAAGTGTAAGTACCCCTTGGTAACCACTACAAGCCAGTCCAGCCTCCTACAATGAGCAAAAGAACAATGGATTAAACCCAGATCTGTGACTGGGGGTGAGTGTTTGCATTGTTCAGCACTCCGTCCATTATCCTGTTGTGTTGCTAAAGATGCCCTAAGTGGGAAGGGTATGCCCAGACGTGGGGCCCGTGCTCACTGTGCCACTAGATTCAAGCTAGTCTGGCTGATGAATGGTGATACCCAGAAACTGATCCCAGGATGCTTGTTTCCGGTTCAGGGAGGACCTGGCTTGGCAGTTCGGGCTGGACTGTTCCCTTGAGGAACAGGGTCAAGACTGATTTGCATATAGCGGGGTCCAAACTGGAGAGGCATGGTGAGTAAAAGAACGATGGATTAAACCCAGAACTGTGACTGGGGATGAGTGTTTGCATTGTTCAACACTCCGTCCATCATCCTTTTGTGTTGCTAAAGGTGCCCTAAGTGGGAAGGTTTTGCCCAGACATGGGTCCCGTGCTCACTGTGCCACTGGATTCAAGCTAGCCTGGCTGATGAAGGGTGATACCCAGAAACTGGTCCAGGATGCTTGTTTCTGGTCCAGGGAGGACCTGGCTTGGCAGTTCCGGCTGGACTGTTCCCTTGAGGAACAGGATCAAGACTGATTTGCTTATAGCTGGGTCAAAACTGGCGTGGCATGTGAGCAAAAGAACAATGGATTAAACCCTTGTCTGTGACTGGGGGTGAGTGTTTGCATTGTTCAGCACTCCGTCCATCATCCTTTTGTGTTGCTAAAGTTGCCCTAAGTGGGAAGGGTATGCCCAGACGTGGGTCCCGTACTCACTGTGCCAGTAGATTCAAGCTAGCCTGGCTGATGAAGGGTGATACCCAGAAACTGGTCCCAGGATGCTTTTTTCCCTGGATTCAAGCTAGCCTGGCTGATGAATGGTGATACCTAGAAACCTGTCCGAGGATGCTTGTTTGCGGTCCAGGGAGGACCTGGCTTGGCAGTTCGGGCTGGACTGTTCCATTGCGGAACAGGATCAAGACTGATTTGCACGTAGCTGGGTCCAAACTGGGGTGGCATGGTGAGCAAAAGAACAATGGATTAAACCCAGATCTGTGACTAGGGGTGAGTGTTTGCATTGTTCAGCACTCCATCCATCCTCCTTTTGTGTTTGCTAAAGTTGCCCTAAGTGGCAAGGGTATGCCCAGATGTGGGTGCTGTGCTCACTGTGCCACTGGATTCAAGCTAGCCTGACTGATGAAGGGTGATACCCAGAACAGGTCCCAGGATGCTTGTTTCCAGTCCAGGGAGGACCTGGCTTGGCAGTTTGGGCTGGACTGTTCCCTTGAGAAACAGGGTCAAGATTGATTTGCATATACCTGGCTCGAAACTGAGGTGGCATGGTAAGCAAAAGAACGATGGATTAACCCCAGATCTGTGACTGGGGGTGAGTGTTTGCATTGTTCAGCAGACTGTCCATTATTTTTTTGTGTTGCTAAAGTTGCCCTAAGTGGGAAGGGTATGCCCAGACGTGGGTCCCGTGCTCACTGTGCCACTAGATTCAAGCTAGCCTGTCTGATGAAGGCTGATACCCAGAAACCGGTCCCAGGATGTTTTATTCCCTGGATTCAAGCTAGCCTGGCTGATGAAGGGTGATACCCAGAAACCTGTCCCAAGATGCTTCTTTGCGGTCCAGGGAGGACCTGGCTTGGCAGTTCGGGCTGGACTGTTCCCTTGAGGAACAGGGTCAAGACTGATTTGCATGTAGCTGTGTCCAAACTGGGGTGGCATGGTGATCCAAAGAACGATGGATTAAATCCAGTTCTGTGACTGTGGGTGAGTGATTGCATTGTTCAGCACTCCGTCCATCATCCTTTTGTGTTGCTAAAGTTGCCCTAAGTGGGGAGGGTATGCCCAGACGTGGGCCCCATGCTCACTGTACCACTGGATTCAAGCTAGCCTGACTGATGAAGGGTGATACCCAGAAACCGGTCCCAGGATGCTTTTTTTCCCTGGATTCAAGCTAGCCTGGCTGATGAAGAGTGATACCCAGAAACCTGTCCCAGGATGCTTCTTTGCGGTCCAGGGAGGACCTGGCTTGGCAGTTCAGGCTGCACTGTTCCCTTGAGGAACAGGGTCAAGAAAGATTTGCATGTAGCTGGGTCCAAACTGGGGTGGCATGGTGATCCAAAGAATGATGGATTAAATCCAGATCTGTGACTGGGGGTGAGTGATTGCATTGTTCAGCACTCCGTCCATCATCCTTTTGTGTTGCTAAAATTGCCCTAAGTGGGAAGGGTATACCCAGACGTGAGCCCCGTGCTCACTGTACCACTGGATTCAAGCTAGCCTGACTGATGAAGGGTGATACCCAGAAACCGGTCCCAGGATGCTTCTTTCCGGCCCAGGGAGGACCTGGCTTGGAAGTTTGGGCTGGACTGTTGCCTTGAGGAACAGGGTCAAGACTGATTTGCAGATACCTGGGTCCAAACTGGGGTGGCATGGTGAGCAAAAGAACGATGGATTAAACCTAGATCTGTGACTGGGGCTGAGTGTTTGCATTGTTCAGCACTCCGTCCATCATCCTTTTGTGTTGCTTAAGTTGCCCTAAGTGGGAAGGGTATGCCCAGACGTGGGTCCCGTGCTCACTGTGCCACTAGATTCAAGCTAGCCTGGCTGATGAAGGGTGATACCCAGAAACTGGTCCCAGGATGCTTTTTTCCCTGGATTCAAGCTAGCCTGGCTGATGAATGGTGATACCTAGAAACCTGTCCGAGGATGCTTGTTTGCGGTCCAGGGAGGACCTGGCTTGGCAGCTCGGGCTGGACTGTTCCATTGCGGAACAGGATCAAGACTGATTTGCATGTAGCTGGGTCCAAACTGGGGTGGCATGGTGAGCAAAAGAACGATGGATTAAACCCAGATCTGTGACTAGGGGTGAGTGTTTGCATTGTTCAGCACTCCATCCATCCTCCTTTTGTGTTTGCTAAAGTTGCCCTAAGTGGGAAGGGTATGCCCAGATGTGGGTGCCGTGCTCACTGTGCCACTGGAATCAAGCTAGCCTGACTGATGAAGGGTGATACCCAGAACAGGTCCCAGGATGCTTGTTTCCAGTCCAGGGAGGACCTGGCTTGGCAGTTCGGGCTGGACTGTTCCCTTGAGGAACAGGGTCAAGACTGATTTGCATGTAGCTGTGTCCAAACTGGGGTGGCATGGTGATCCAAAGAACGATGGATTAAATCCAGATCTGTGACTGTGGGTGAGTGATTGCATTGTTCAGCACTCCGTCCATCATCCTTTTGTGTTGCTAAAGTTGCCCTAAGTGGGGAGGGTATGCCCAGACGTGGGCCCCGTGCTCACTGTACCACTGGATTCAAGCTAGCCTGACTGATGAAGGGTGATACCCAGAAACCGGTCCCAGGATGCTTTTTTTCCCTGGATTCAAGCTAGCCTGGCTGATGAAGGGTGATACCCAGAAACCTGTCCCAGGATGCTTCTTTGCGGTCCAGGGAGGACCTGGCTTGGCAGTTCAGGCTGGACTGTTCCCTTGAGGAACAGGGTCAAGAAAGATTTGCATGTAGCTGGGTCCAAACTGGGGTGGCATGGTGATCCAAAGAATGATGGATTAAATCCAGATCTGTGACTGGGGGTGAGTGATTGCATTGTTCAGCACTCCGTCCATCATCCTTTTGTGTTGCTAAAATTGCCCTAAGTGGGAAGGGTATACCCAGACGTGAGCCCCGTGCTCACTGTACCACTGGATTCAAGCTAGCCTGACTGATGAAGGGTGATACCCAGAAACCGGTCCCAGGATGCTTCTTTCCGGCCCAGGGAGGACCTGGCTTGGAAGTTTGGGCTGAACTGTTGCCTTGAGGAACAGGGTCAAGACTGATTTGCAGATACCTGGGTCCAAACTGGGGTGGCATGGTGAGCAAAAGAACGATGGATTAAACCTAGATCTGTGACTGGGGCTGAGTGTTTGCATTGTTCAGCACTCCGTCCATCATCCTTTTGTGTTGCTTAAGTTGCCCTAAGTGGGAAGGGTATGCCCAGACGTGGGTCCCGTGCTCACTGTGCCACTAGATTCAAGCTAGCCTGGCTGATGAAGGGTGATACCCAGAAACTGGTCCCAGGATGCTTTTTTCCCTGGATTCAAGCTAGCCTGGCTGATGAATGGTGATACCTAGAAACCTGTCCGAGGATGCTTGTTTGCGGTCCAGGGAGGACCTGGCTTGGCAGCTCGGGCTGGACTGTTCCATTGCGGAACAGGATCAAGACTGATTTGCATGTAGCTGGGTCCAAACTGGGGTGGCATGGTGAGCAAAAGAACGATGGATTAAACCCAGATCTGTGACTAGGGGTGAGTGTTTGCATTGTTCAGCACTCCATCCATCCTCCTTTTGTGTTTGCTAAAGTTGCCCTAAGTGGGAAGGGTATGCCCAGATGTGGGTGCCGTGCTCACTGTGCCACTGGAATCAAGCTAGCCTGACTGATGAAGGGTGATACCCAGAACAGGTCCCAGGATGCTTGTTTCCAGTCCAGGGAGGACCTGGCTTGGCAGTTTGGGCTGGAATGTTCCCTTGAGAAACAGGGTCAAGATTGATTTGCATATACCTGGCTCGAAACTGAGGTGGCATGGTAAGCAAAAGAACGATGGATAAACCCCAGATCTGTGACTGGGGGTGAGTGTTTGCATTGTTCAGCACACTGTCCATTATTTTTTTGTGTTGCTAAAGTTGCCCTAAGTGGGAAGGGTATGCCCAGACTTGAGTCCCGTGCTCACTGTGCCACTAGATTCAAGCTAGCCTGGCTGATGAAGGGTGATACCCAGAAACCGGTCCCAGGATGCTTTACTCCCTGGATTCAAGCTAGCCTGGCTGATGAAGGGTGATACCCAGAAACCTGTCCCAGGATGCTTCTTTGCGGTCCAGGGAGGACCTGGCTTGGCAGTTCGGGCTGGACTGTTCCCTTGAGGAACAGGGTCAAGACTGATTTGCATGTAGCTGTGTCCAAACTGGGGTGGCATGGTGATCCAAAGAACGATGGATTAAATCCAGATCTGTGACTGTGGGTGAGTGATTGCATTGTTCAGCACTCCGTCCATCATCCTTTTGTGTTGCTAAAATTGCCCTAAGTGGGAAGGGTATACCCACACTTGAGCCCCGTGCTCACTGTACCACTGGATTCAAGCTAGCCTGACTGATGAAGGGTGATACCCAGAAACCGGTCCCTGGATGCTTGTTTCCGGTCCAGGGAGGACCTGGCTTGGCAGTTTGGGCTGGACTGTTGCCTTGAGGAACAGGGTCAAGACTGATTTGCATATACCTGGGTCCAAACTGGGGTGGCATGGTGAGCAAAAGAACGATGGATTAAACCTAGATCTGTGACTGGGGCTGAGTGTTTGCATTGTTCAGCACTCCGTCCATCATCCTTTTGTGTTGCTTAAGTTGCCCTAAGTGGGAAGGGTATGCCCAGACGTGGGTCCCGTGCTCACTGTGCCACTAGATTCAAGCTAGCCTGGCTGATGAAGGGTGATACCCAGAAACTGGTCCCAGGATGCTTTTTTCCCTGGATTCAAGCTAGCCTGGCTGATGAATGGTGATACCTAGAAACCTGTCCGAGGATGCTTGTTTGCGGTCCAGGGAGGACCTGGCTTGGCAGCTCGGGCTGGACTGTTCCTTTGCGGAACAGGATCAAGACTGATTTGCATGTAGCTGGGTCCAAACTGGGGTGGCATGGTGAGCAAAAGAACAATGGATTAAACCCAGATCTGTGACTAGGGGTGAGTGTTTGCATTGTTCAGCACTCCATCCATCCTCCTTTTGTGTTTGCTAAAGTTGCCCTAAGTGGGAAGGGTATGCCCAGATGTGGGTGCCATGCTCACTGTGCCACTGGATTCAAGCTAGCCTGACTGATGAAGGGTGATACCCAGAACAGGTCCCAGGATGCTTGTTTCCAGTCCAGGGAGGACCTGGCTTGGCAGTTTGGGCTGGACTGTTCCCTTGAGAAACAGGGTCAAGATTGATTTGCATATACCTGGCTCGAAACTGAGGTGGCATGGTAAGCAAAAGAACGATGGATTAACCCCAGATCTGAGACTGGGGGTGAGTGTTTGCATTGTTCAGCAGACTGTCCATTATTTTTTTGTGTTGCTAAAGTTGCCCTAAGTGGGAAGGGTATGCCCAGACGTGGGTCCCGTGCTCACTGTGCCACTAGATTCAAGCTAGCCTGGCTGATGAAGGCTGATACCCAGAAACCGGTCCCAGGATGCTTTATTCCCTGGATTCAAGCTAGCCTGGCTGATGAAGGGTGATACCCAGAAACCTGTCCCAGGATGCTTCTTTGCGGTCCAGGAAGGACCTGGCTTGGCAGTTCGGGCTGGACTGTTCCCTTGAGGAAAAGGGTCAAGACTGATTTGCATGTAGCTGTGTCCAAACTGGGGCGGCATGGTGATCCAAAGAACGATGGATTAAATCCAGATCTGTGACTGTGGGTGAGTGATTGCATTGTTCAGCACTCCGTCCATCATCCTTTTGTGTTGCTAAAGTTGCCCTAAGTGGGGAGGGTATGCCCAGACGTGGGCCCCGTGCTCACTGTACCACTGGATTCAAGCTAGCCTGACTGATGAAGGGTGATACCCAGAAACCAGTCCCAGGATGCTTTTTTTCCCTGGATTCAAGCTATCCTGGCTGATGAAGGGTGATACCCAGAAACCTGCCCCAGGATGCTTCTTTGCGGTCCAGGGAGGACCTGGCTTGGCAGTTCAGGCTGGACTGTTCCCTTGAGGAACAGGGTCAAGACTGATTTTCATGTAGCTTGGTCCAAACTGGGGTGGCATGGTGATCCAAAGAATGATGGATTAAATCCAGATCTGTGACTGGGGGTGAGTGATTGCATTGTTCAGCACTCCGTCCATCATCCTTTTGTGTTGCTAAAATTGCCCTAAGTGAGAAGGGTATACCCAGACGTGAGTCCCGTGCTCACTGTACCACTGGATTCAAGCTAGCCTGACTGATGAAGGGTGATACCCAGAAACCGGTCCCAGGATGCTTGTTTCCGGTCCAGGGAGGACCTGGCTTGGCAGTTTGGGCTGGACTGTTGCCTTGAGGAACAGGGTCAAGACTGATTTGCATATACCTGGGTCCAAACTGGGGTGGCATGGTGAGCAAAAGAACGATGGATTAAACCTAGATCTGTGACTGGGGCTGAGTGTTTGCATTGTTCAGCACTCCGTCCATCATCCTTTTGTGTTGCTTAAGTTGCCCTAAGTGGGAAGGGTATGCCCAGACGTGGATCCCGTGCTCACTGTGCCACTAGATTCAAGCTAGCCTGGCTGACGAAGGGTGATACCCAGAAACTGGTCCCAGGATGCTTTTTTCCCTGGATTCATGCTCGCCTGGCTGATGAATGGTGATACCCAGAAACCTGTCCCAGGATGCTTCTTTGCGGTCCAGGAAGGACCTGGCTTGGCAGTTCGGGCTGGACTGTTCCCTTGAGGAAAAGGGTCAAGACTGATTTGCATGTAGCTGTGTCCAAACTGGGGCGGCATGGTGATCCAAAGAACAATGGATTAAATCCAGATCTGTGACTGTGGGTGAGTGATTGCATTGTTCAGCACTCCGTCCATCATCCTTTTGTGTTGCTAAAGTTGCCCTAAGTGGGGAGGGTATGCCCAGACGTGGGCCCCGTGCTCACTGTACCACTGGATTCAAGCTAGCCTGACTGATGAAGGGTGATACCCAGAAACCAGTCCCAGGATGCTTTTTTTCCCTGGATTCAAGCTATCCTGGCTGATGAAGGGTGATACCCAGAAACCTGCCCCAGGATGCTTCTTTGCGGTCCAGGGAGGACCTGGCTTGGCAGTTCAGGCTGGACTGTTCCCTTGAGGAACAGGGTCAAGACTGATTTTCATGTAGCTTGGTCCAAACTGGGGTGGCATGGTGATCCAAAGAATGATGGATTAAATCCAGATCTGTGACTGGGGGTGAGTGATTGCATTGTTCAGCACTCCGTCCATCATCCTTTTGTGTTGCTAAAATTGCCCTAAGTGGGAAGGGTATACCCAGACGTGAGTCCCGTGCTCACTGTACCACTGGATTCAAGCTAGCCTGACTGATGAAGGGTGATACCCAGAAACCGGTCCCAGGATGCTTGTTTCCGGTCCAGGGAGGACCTGGCTTGGCAGTTTGGGCTGGACTGTTGCCTTGAGGAACAGGGTCAAGACTGATTTGCATATACCTGGGTCCAAACTGGGGTGGCATGGTGAGCAAAAGAACGATGGATTAAACCTAGATCTGTGACTGGGGCTGAGTGTTTGCATTGTTCAGCACTCCGTCCATCATCCTTTTGTGTTGCTTAAGTTGCCCTAAGTGGGAAGGGTATGCCCAGACGTGGATCCCGTGCTCACTGTGCCACTAGATTCAAGCTAGCCTGGCTGACGAAGGGTGATACCCAGAAACTGGTCCCAGGATGCTTTTTTCCCTGGATTCATGCTAGCCTGGCTGATGAATGGTGATACCTAGAAACCTGTCCGAGGATGCTTGTTTGCGGTCCAGGGAGGACCTGGCTTGGCAGTTTGGGCTGGACTGTTCCATTGCGGGACAGGATCAAGACTGATTTGCATGTAGCTGGGTCCAAACTGGGGTGGCATGGTGAGCAAAAGAACAATGGATTAAACCCAGTTCTGTGACTAGGGGTGAGTGTTTGCATTGTTCAGCACTCCATCCATCCTCCTTTTGTGTTTGCTAAAGTTGCCCTAAGTGGGAAGGGTATGCCCAGATGTGGGTGCCATGCTCACTGTGCCACTGGATTCAAGCTAGCCTGACTGATGAAGGGTGATACCCAGAACAGGTCCCAGGATGCTTGTTTCCAGTCCAGGGAGGACCTGGCTTGGCAGTTTGGGCTGGACTGTTCCCTTGAGAAACAGGGTCAGGAGTGATTTGCATATACCTGGCTCGAAACTGAGGTGGCATGGTAAGCAAAAGAACGATGGATTAACCCCAGATCTGTGACTGGGGGTGAGTGTTTGCATTGTTCAGCACACTGTCCATTATTTTTTTGTGTTGCTAAAGTTGCCCTAAGTGGGAAGGGTATGCCCAGACGTGGGTCCCGTGTTCACTATGCCACTAGATTCAAGCTTGCCTGGCTGATGAAGGCTGATACCCAGAAACCGGTCCCAGGATGCTTTATTCCCTGGATTCAAGCTAGCCTGGCTGATGAAGGGTGATACCCAGAAACCTGTCCCAGGATGCTTCTTTGCGGTCCAGGGAGGACCTGGCTTGGCAGTTCGGGCTGGACTGTTCCCTTGAGGAACAGGGTCAAGACTGATTTGCATGTAGCTGTGTCCAAACTGGGGTGGCATGGTGATCCAAAGAACAATGGATTAAATCCAGATCTGTGACTGTGGGTGAGTGATTGCATTGTTCAGCACTCCGTCCATCATCCTTTTGTGTTGCTAAAGTTGCCCTAAGTGGGGAGGGTATGCCCAGACGTGGGCCCCGTGCTCACTGTACCACTGGATTCGAGCTAGCCTGGCTGATGAAGGGTGATACCCAGAAACCTGTCCCAGGATGCTTCTTTGCGGTCCTGGGAGGACCTGGCTTGGCAGTTCAGGCTGGACTGTTCCCTTGAGGAACAGGGTCAAGACTGATTTGCATGTAGCTGGGTCCAAACTGGGGTGGCATAGTGATCCAAAGAATGATGGATTAAATCCAGATCTGTGACTGGGGGTGAGTGATTGCATTGTTCAGCACTCCGTCCATCATCCTTTTGTGTTGCTAAAATTGCCCTAAGTGGGAAGGGTATACCCAGACGTGAGCCCCGTGCTCACTGTACCACAGGATTCAAGCTAGCCTGACTGATGAAGGGTGATATCCAGAAACCGGTCCCAGGATGCTTGTTTCCGGTCCAGGGAGGACCTGGCTTGGCAGTTTGGGCTGGACTGTTGCCTTGAGGAACAGGGTCAAGACTGATTTGCATATACCTGGGTCCAAACTGGGGTGGCATGGTGAGCAAAAGAACGATGGATTAAACCTAGATCTGTGACTGGGGCTGAGTGTTTGCATTGTTCAGCACTCCGTCCATCATCCTTTTGTGTTGCTTAAATTGCCCTAAGTGGGAAGGGTATGCCCAGACGTGGGGCCCGTGCTCACTGTGCCACTGAATTCAAGCTAGTCTGGCTGATGAAGGGTGATACCCAGAAACCGGTCCCAGGATGCTTGTTTCCGGTCCAGGAAAGACATGGCTTGGCAGTTCGGGCTGGACTGATTGGCATATAGCTGAGTCCAAACTGGGGTGGCATGTATGCAAAAGAACGATGGATTAAACCCAGATCTGTGACTCGGAGTGAGTGTTTGCATTGTTCAGCACTTCATCCGAGAAATCCTTTTGTGTTGCTAAAGTTGCCCTAAGTGGGAAGGGTATGCCCAGACGTGGGTGCCGTCCTCACTGTGCCACTGGATTCAAGCTAACCTGGCTGATGAAGGGTGATTCTCAGAAACCAGTACCAGGATGCTTGTTTCCGATCCAGGGAGGACCTGGCTTGGCAGTTCGGGCTGGACTGTTCCCTTGAGGAACAAGGTCAAGACTGATTTGCACATAGCTGGGTCCAAACTGGGGTGGCATGATGAGCAAAAGAACAATGGATTAAACCCAGATCTGTGACTGGGGGTGATAGTTTGCATTATTCAGCACTCCGTCGATTATCGTGTCATGTTGCTAAAGTTGCCCTAAGTGGGAAGGGTATGCCCAGACGTGGGTCCTGTCTCACTGTGCCACTGGCTTCAAGCTAACCTGGCTGATGAAGGGTGATACCCAGAAACTGGTCCCAGGATGCTTGTTTCTGGTCCAGGGAGGACCTGGCTTGGCAGTTCGGGCTGGACTCTTCCCTTGAGGAACAGGGTCAAGACTGCTTTGCATATAGCTGGATCCAAACTGGAGTGGCATGGTGAGTAAAAGAACGATGGATTAAACCCAGATCTGTGACTGGGGATGAGTGTTTGCATTGTTCAGCACTCCGTGCATCATCCTTTTGTGTTGCTAAAGGTGCCCGAAGTGGGAAGGTTTTACCCAGACATGGGTCCCGTGCTCACTGTGCCATTGGATTCAAGCTAGCCTGGCTCATGAAGGGTAATACCCAGAAACCGGTCCCAGGATGCTTGTTTCTGGTCCAGGGAGGACCTGGCTTGGCAGTTCGGGCTGGACTCTTCCCTTGAGGAACAGGGTCAAGACTGATTGGCATATAGCTGGGTGCAAACTGGGGTGGCAATGGGAGCAAAAGAACAATGGATTAAACCCAGACCTGTGACTGGGGGTGAGTGTTTGCATTGTTCAGCACTCCGTCCATCATCCTTTTGTGTTGCTAAAGTTGCCCTAAGTGGGAAGGATATGCCCAGACGTGGGACCCGTGCTCACTGTGCCACTGGATTCAAGCTAGCCTGACTGATGAGGGGTGATACCCAGAAACTGGGCCCAGGATGCTTGTTTCCGGTCCAGGGAGGACCTGGCTTGGCAGTTCGGGCTGGACTGTTCCCTTGAGGAACAGGGTCAAGACTGATTTGAATATAGCTGGGTCCAAACTGGAGTGGCATGGTGAGTAAAATAACAATGGATTAAACCCAGATCTGTGACTGGGGATGAGTGGTTGCATTGTTCAGCACTCCGTCCATCATCCTTTTGTGTTGCTAAATGTGCCCTAAGTGGGAAGGTTTTGCCCAGACATGGGTCCCGTGCTCACTGTGCCACTGGATTCAAGCTAGGCTGGCTGATGAAGGGTGATACCCAGAAACCGGTCCCGGGATGCTTGTTTCCAGGAGGACCTGGCTTGGCAGCTTGGGCTGGACTGTTCCCTTGAGGAACAGGATCAAGACTGATTTGCATATATCTGGGTGCAAACTGGGGTGGCATGGTGAGCAAAAAAACAATGGATTAAACCCAGATCTGTGACTGGGGGTGAGTGTTTGCATTGTTCAGAACTCCGTCCATCATCCTTTTGTGTTGCTTAAGTTGCCCTAAGTGGGAAGGGTATGCCCAGACGTGGGTTCCGTGATCACTGTGCCACTGAATTCAAGCTAGTCTGGCTGATGAAGGGTGATACCCAGAAACCGGTCACAGGATTCTTGTTTCCTGTTCCAGGGACGACCTGGCTTGGCAGTTTGGGCTGGACTGTTCCCTTGAAGGACAGGGGCAAGACTGATTTGCATATAGCTGAGTCCAAACTGGGGTGGCATGTATGCAAAAGAACGCTTGATTAAACCCAGATCTTTGACTGGGAGTGAGTGTTTGCATTGTTCAGCACTCCATCCAGCATCCTTTTGAGTTGTTAAAGTTGCCCTAAGTGGGAAGGGTATGCCCAGACGTTGGTGCCGTGCTCACTGTGCCACTGGATTCAAGCTAGCCTGGCTGATAAAGGGTGATACACAGAAACTGATTCCAGGATGCTTGTTTCCGGTCCAGGGAGGACCTGGCTTGGCAGTTTGGGCTGGACTGTTCCCTTGAGGAACAGGGTCAAGACTGATTTGCATATAGCTAAGTCCAAACTGGGGTAGCATGGTGAGCAAAAGAACGATGGATTAAACTCAGATCTGTGACTGGGGGTGAGTGTTTATATTGTTCAGCACTCCATCCATCATCCTTTTGTGTTGCTAAAGGTGTCCTAAGTGGGAAGGTTTTGCCCAGACATGGGTCCCGTGCTCACGGTGCTACTGGATTCAAGCTAGCCTGGCTGATGAAGGGTGATGCCCAGAAACCGGTTCCAGCGTGCTTGTTTCCAGGAGGATCTGGCTTGGCAGTTCGGGCTGGACTGTTCCCTTGAGGAACAGGATCAAGACTGATTTGCATATAGCTGGGTCCAAACAGGGGTGGCATGGGAGCAAAAGAACGATGGATTAAACCCAGATTTGTGATTGGGGGGTGAGTGTTTGCATTGTTCAGCACTCCATCCATCATCCTTTTGTGTTGCTAAAGGTGCCCTAAGTGGGACGGTTTTGCCCAGACGTGGGTTCCGTGATCACTGTGCCACTGAATTCAAGCTAGCCTGTCTGATGAAGGGTGATACCCAGAAACCGGTCCCAGAATGCTTGTTTCCGGTCCAGGGACGACCTGGCATGGCAGTTCTGCTTTACTGTTCCCTTGAAGGACAGGGGCAAGACTGATTTGCATATAGCTGAGTCCAAACTGGGGTGGCATGTATACAAAAGAACGCTGGATTAAAGCCAGATCTGTGACTGGGAGTGAGTGTTTGCATTGTTCAGCACTCCATCCAGCATCCTTTTGAGTTGCTAAAGTTGCCTTAAGTGGGAAGGGTATGCCCAGACGTGGGTGCCGTGCTCACTGTGCCACTGGATTCAAGCTAACCTGGCTGATAAAGGGTGATACACAGAAACCGGTTCCAGGATGCTTGTTTCCGGTCCAGGGAGGACCTGGCTTGGCATTTCGGGCTGGACTGTTCCCTTGAGGAACAGGGTCAAGACTGATTTGCATATAGCTAAGTCCAAACTGGGGTAGCATGGTGAGCAAAAGAACGATGGATTAAACTCAGATCTGTGACTGGGGTGAGTGTTTATATTGTTCAGCACTCTGTCCATCATCGTTTTGTGTTGCTAAAGTTGCCCTAAGTGGGAAGGTTATGCCCAGACGTGGGTCCCGTGCTCACTGTGCCACTTGATTCAAGCTAGCCTGGCTGATGAATGGTGATACCCAGAAACCAGTCCCAGGATGCTTGTTTCTGATCCAGGGAGGACCTGGCTTGGCAGTTTGGGCTAGACTGTTCCTTGAGGAACAGGGTCAAGACTGATTTGCACATAGCTGGGTCCAAACTGGGGTGGCATGGTGAGCAAAAGAACAATGGATTAAACCCAGATCTGTGACTGGGGGTGTGTGTCTGCATTGTTCAGCATTCCGTCCATCATCCTTTTGTGTTGCTATGTGAAAAGTAGGAAATGTACGTCTTTGTTTTGCATGTCCTAGTAGTGACAAAGGACCTATTTAATTTTTCACTACTGTGAGAGTTGCTCTTCTCATAGATTAGCACTGGGAATTCTCTTATATATGTCTAAGTGGCAATTTCTGTTCTGGAAGGAGTAGTGTTGGCTTGTTTGGCATGTTTGGAATGGTAGTGATAAATCCTGCTTACTGCTGTAGTTGGGTTTTACATTACTTTCCTAGAAATGCTACTTTTAGAAACTAGGCATTTCTCTGTGCTTATGACTCTAGTGTATTGCAGCCTGACTCTTCACATCTAGGGCAGAGTGACAGCTGTACTTTGTACATACTTTCCAGGCAGCCACAACACAGGAGTGGGTAGGCGTAACAGGAGAGGCATCTGCATCCATCTGCATACTGGTAGTCTTCCTGGGCTCGGATAGAGGGAGACGAGGAGCAACTATATTTGTATTGGCTCTGCCCTTGCTCACTCAACGGGCTGATTTACCCCTACTGATGTCTGGAGCCAGGGCTGGGTTGAAAGGGGTTGTTTTACATTTAAAAGGGTTCCTTCGAAGTCATCTCTGGTCAAAGGCATTTTGAAGTTTAAGTACAGAGACTCTGACCCCTTGATTTTAAGAACACTTTTGGAACTGGGACTAAACCTCTTTGGGAAGGACTGCTGCGCTGCACAAATGAATCATCTGGACTGCTCTTCTGTTTTTATGCTGCTACCTGCTACTTACTGTGTGGAATAAAGGACTCACTGGCTTGCTTTTCTGTTTGTTGCCCTGCTGCCAGCCGCTCTCTCTAATTCTGGGTGTCCAGGGGACTGTTATTTGCTAAGAGGACCCGCCATCAGGACTACTTGTCCTATGTGCTGACCTACTACTTGCTAGCCCCTTCTGTGTCCCACACCTAGGGCCTGATTTATACTTTTTGGAGCAAAACTGCACTAACACATTTTTGCACCAACATCTTTTGCACTGGCTTGCATCATTCTTGAGTGCCAGTCGAGCACCATATTTATAGAGTGGTGCAAGCCGGTGCAAAGGGTAGTCTAGCGTAAAAAAGATTGACATTAGCTGGGTGGGGTGGCAGTATGGGAGAAGAGAGCTTTGCACCAAAAAATGACATTAGGCAGGTTAGAGTAAAAAAAATGACTCTAACCAGCCTAACGTCATTTTTGGAGGCAAAACCATCCATACCACAACTCCTGTCTTAGAAAAGACAGGAATCATGCCCACCACTCCAATGGCCAGCACTGGGGACCAGGGTCCCCTGGGCATGGCCATTGCACCCAGTGCCAAGTAGGGGGGCCCATTTTAAGGGCCCCCCCATGGCACTTAAAAAAAAAAAAGAATTACTTACTTGTAAGTACCTATAGTTGCCTGGGTTGGGGTCTCGCCCATCGTCCGCTGTGCCTCTGGTGTGGGTGTCCCTGGGGCCTGGGGAGGGCACCTGTGGGCTTATTCCTTGGTGTTCCATCATGGAAATAGGCCCACAGGTCCCCTAACGCCTGCCCTGACCCAGGCGTTAAATAATGGTCCATTATTTGACCCCTTGTCCCCCCATGCGTGATTTTAGCACGGGATTAAATATGGCACTAAGGCCATAGAGTCATTTTTTGCACAGGAACTCCTACCTTGCATCTCATTGACGCAAGGGAGGTTCCCACGTCCAAAAAATGACTTTAATTCCATGACTTTGGGGCTAGACGGTTCTATTGCCAAAGTATAAATATGGAGTTAGTTTTGCACCAAATTTGCATTAAACAAATGACGCAAATTCGGCACAAAACAAGTATAAAGATGCCTCCTAGTGTTCTCTAAGAGCTGGCTGGAGGACCCCTGATCCCTCAGAGTCCCTACACTAGCAATATTGTTAAGGTGCTCTAAGGCTGGGTAATTTCACCTTCATTAGCGCACAGAGAGCGCTTTATATTTTTACTTTACCAGTACCACTAGAGTGGTGTGAGCTTTTTCACCCCTCACTCTTTTATTTTCATTTTATCTGCCTAGTGCGTGTCCACTGCTTTCATAGTGCCCTGTAAACATTACTGGCCAAATCCTCTGCACTGGCTTTCTGCAGTGATTTTTCCTCATGCTGCGGACTTTGGAACAACAGTGTGCTGAGTGAGAGAGTCGCCGCAGCACCACACATCGTGGCCCCCAGGATAAAGCATTGCCTGGGCACCACCTGGGGCTATGCCGAATACTCTCCCTGGTGAGGCCCTCCTCTGTGGGAACCGCAATACAAAGGAAAAGGTTGCCACTTAGATGTGCAGTGTTGAGCCAGGGAACTGAGGCTCGCTGACCCCGCTACGCTCCCTGAATCTGCACCATGAGCATGGACGTTCAGGGAACTTGAAGTTCCTAATGCAGGCCCCTACTCCTGAGGCTCATCGGTACCTATATTGACTTGGACCTTGGGCAGCGGTAGGTGGTCACCATGAGATACAAAGGGAGGTCTCCCAAGCCTGCAGTGTGACCACTAGCCCCGTAACCACTGCAGCTTCCCTGCATTATTGCAGTCAGCTGCCCTTTGCTAATTTCACAGACAGGTGGACTCAGGGAGGTCTCCCCCTGATTCCACAGTTTGTGCCCTGCTCCCACTGTGTTTGGACATACCTTAGGCTATTCCTCCTGGGTCTGGGTGGGTCTTTATAACGGAATCCCGTTTGCCACCAGGAGGTGGCTTTGCTCCACAGAAGAACTTGCCTCATCTGGGGAAATCAACAGAAACTATCATAAACAAGCTAGTAGGAGTGCAGGTTCATCTGCATCCTCTGGGGATAGATGGTGTTTAAACAAAATGGCATTATGTACACTACTAAAGTATTGCTTATTGTTTTGGGTCTCAGGAAAGGAAAGGCACTGTAAAAGGCCCTATAGGGGCACAGGGGCTCCTTGGCTTGAGGTCTTCTTCATAAAACAATGACCTATGTGTTGTTACTCCAACACCTAGGATTGTTTGCATGACACTTCTGCAATACCTATATTTATTCATGTAATATTACAGCAATACCTGTGGCTGCATAATTGATACTGCCTTACCCTGGTCAAGATACAGAGTACTACTTCAGTATTTATGTATTTATGTAATCTGTACGGTATCTATGATTTGACAATGTTGTATGGTAACTAACATGTTTTTTTTCATAACGTGAAAGGCACTTGATGCAGAGAGTTCATGTAGTTTTTTTATATATATCTTGAATAATAGAAACATTTTTATATAATCTGTCAAGTCTCTTTTGTGGTGTAATTATTGAATCACTGGTGTGAGTGTGTTGTGCAAACGCTTTACACATTGCGCCTAGGGTTAAGCCTGACTGCTCTGCGCTAAGCTACCAGGAGGTAAACACAGGTTATCTTTGGTGTGTAACTTACTTGCCCTGACTAGAGTGGTGGGTTCTGCCTGGCTTTGGTGCATACCCTAGCCAACCAGAAACCCAATTTCTAACATCCCCCTTCACTGGCTCCTCCTACCAGCTTACACCATCTTCAACACCAGTTGCATCTTATTTTTTTACAACCAGTGCATTCCTATCTGGCTGGCGAGCTCACAATTCCTGTCTACTCAAATACCCACAGCCAGGGCACCATAACACTGGAGATGATGAAATGCTAAATAGAAAAAAAGTAAACAGCTTTTTGCCATTCAGACCTTGAATAGTATCCTTGTATGTGCATTTATAACAGCTTCCCCAGTCATGCTCCAATTTAGGAAAGAGCTGAGGACACACTACCTTAATGAACCCTACTTAATGACACAGTAAGGGCCCAATCAGAAACCAGCTGCCATCCAAACACTGATAGACTGAACCCTTACCTTTGACTCTGAACAGCATTCCACCACCTTTTGGCTGGGTACAAATACCACACATAGAAATATATACATACGGAGATGGGTGCTATGCAGAAATATATTTCTATGTTAAGAATGTGAGACCAGTAAATGTCAAAGTAGTGAAAAATGAAAATAGTTTGTCTGTCATCCTCGCCGGGGGTTAACATGTAGTAAACAGGCTTTTACAATATATCCAATACAATTTCTAACAAACAATTTTGTCGAACTGCATTGTCTTCTGTGTTTATTAGTCCCATTCTTTTTAAGTAAAAGATACCTGGAAATGATCAAACAAATGAATACATTTTGGGTCCTGGCACTGGTGGATGATTGTCTTGGACATGTTGAGATCTAAGATTGGTTCACTGTTATAAGCTCTCATTGAGCTAGTTTGTAATGTCAGCTGTACTAATTGAGATGCAAGCATGTTTTAAACTAGTTTACAACCACTAAAATGGCATGTTACTATGTACCAATGTCAAAAAAAGAGTTGTTCAAAAATACCATAAATAGTGAATCTTTATTTTCTAAACACATGTTGTGACTTTCTAAAAACAAATCACAAATAATATGTACTAACAATTCGCAAATTGTGGTTAGTTGTAAAATAATAATTTTGCACTTGCAAATCTACATGAAGCTTTTTCAGGTGGCAACTAGATGGAAGGTATGAAATAATCCCATAATGTATAGTTGCTGCGTTTCATACAGTGGTGAGGAGAAAGAGAATTTCTGCTGCCCATGAAGAAGAAGACAGGCGAGGGTTTTTAGATTTAGATTAAAACTTTTTAAAATAATAGAGGAACAAAGCTTTGCAAGTACAGGCTGAGCTGCAGAAGATGTGGTGTCACAAAGTGTACTCTAGATTTTATAACCACATTTTGGATGGCACATTGGGGGTCATTACAACATTGGCGGGCGGCTTCCGCCGTCCGCCAAGCTGAAACCGCCATGCGCCCGCCAATGCAGCCGCACTCCCGTGGTGCCCATAACAACATCCCCGCTGGGCCGGCGGGCGCAGACCTAGTTTACGCCCGCCGGCCCAGCGGGGATGCGGCCGCAACATAGGAGCAAGCTCCTAATGGAGCCGGCGGTGTTGCGGCCGTGCAACGGGTGCAGTTGCACCCGTCGCGCTTTTCACTGTCTGCTATGCAGACAGTGAAAAGCTGCACGGGGTCCTGTTAGGGGGCCCCTGCACTCCCCTTACCGCTACCGCCGCAGTCGAAATACGGGTCTCCGTACCGCCAGCCTGTTGGCGGTACGGACGCCACTTTAGCCCTGTTCGTAATGACCCTCATTGTGTTTATCACATATTCTTTCAAACCCTCATTATTTACAAGATAAGAAGCTGTAGTTCTACAGAATTACACACTTTCCCCATGTATTTAGCTGTGTAGATGGTACCGTAGACCTATTTGTCTCCCTTTGGTATTGGATGTTTGAATAGGAATAGAAAAATTAATATAACCTTAGTATAATGGTGATCTTCAATTCTCAATGTATCATAGCAGACATTGATGCAAGGTATTCTGGTAATACACTTGACTTGTATATGTTCAGACACTGTGCTCTAAGAGTCCCCTTGCCAAAGGTGCCCCTGGGGTGGTTTCCTAGTAGGCAGCAAGGTATATAAAGAACGGTATGTACACAATATTTTTCCCGATAAAGAAATACAAAATTGGCTCTTTTTTCATTTGCGTCCAGTAACAGGTTCAGTACTTACCTCTGTACTATTGTTCCTAGTGTGTCACGCCCTTATTATTTCTTAAAGACTGCTCAACCTTGAGGCCTTCTCACTTTCATCACCTTTCACTTATTTATCTATTGTCTTTTATGCTATGTGTAGCTCCTCAAAAGTATCAGTCATCAGGACCTACCCACTAGAAAAATCTTCACTAAAATATCCGATCTCCGGTGAAGGTTCACAATACATCTAGCAAGCAAAGTTTCAGCATTCTGAAGTCTATATTAACTGGTCTGGCAAAGCCATCCATTTGATTAAGCATGTGACTTAACACTGAGGCCCAGATTTATGAAAAATGGCGCTTCATATAATGAATCGCCACTTTTCTCCCGCCCCTTGCACCCACCTAAAGCCACTATTGGTGTGCCGTATTAATGATACAGCGCACCATGGCGCATGTTAGGATCAATAGTGGCATAATTTCTGATGCTATTGTGGTACTTTACAGGAGTAGCGCCAAAAATTTTGGTGCTAATCCTGCAAAGTACATAGAGACCCATTATAAAGAATGGTGTGCCTCAATTTTCTGGGCCTCCTAATGGAGGAACGCCCCCCCTTGCATACATTATGCCTTTGTAAATTTGGCGCAGTGTATTTGCCAACCTAACGCCACACGAGTGTCTAAGAAATTATGCTAATATGGTGCTAGGTGGCGTAGGCCTGTCTTAAATTTGGGCCTGATATTTTTAATTGATGGAATTGTAAGGCATGAGACAGAAGGACAGGCCATTCACCTTCTCTTTCAGTAGTGACTCTTTGTATTGCTGTATAGCAACATCTGCTCAAAATTATTGATCTCTTTGCCTTGACCTTTAATTGCCTGGGATATCCTGCGTCAAGGTGACAGTGTGACTACTGGCGTGGTTGCGCTTAGTTGTTTCACTTGTCGTACTCAAGTTGTTCCATCTTGAGGTGCAGGGAATTCAATAGGTGTAATTTCACTTTCCACTGCCATTTCCATTTTCAGTTCCTGAAACTCCTCTTGTATCCCTTCTGATTCCACATCTTGGTGTGTTGCTATGTTTGAAAAAAAAGAGATTGTTTTCATCTGACTTCACTATCATTTTTTAAAATATAACAGTAGGTTATTTTTCAAAAAATAGGTAAATTTTTAAAGTGTGTTATTATTCTTTATTAATATAGGTTTACTTTAAGAAAGAAAAAACATTTTAAAATGTGCTAACTTACAACTCCCGCTACGCCTCACCTTAGTGGTTTCACTGGCATCCCTGGATTTATTAATTCATGTGGTGCTTCCCTAATTTCTTACACTTGTTTTAAAAAATATTTTAAATGTTTTTATTATGTATTTCTCAGTTAATTTTGTTACTCGTACCTCTAAGTTATATAGGTATTATAAAATTGATACTTAATAGTGTAAGTGGTGGTGCTAAAGTTTCAATGTTGATTGGTAGCGACACTGATTCTGTATCAATTAGCTCTTTCATGTTGCAGGTGGTTCAGAAGAAGGCCAGTTCAAAATACCTCCCATTGTCATCTGGCTAACATTTAGGGCCATATTTATGCAACGTGATGCAGTGCAGCACAGAAAGTCACCTTGCTGCGCTGTGTCACAGGAAAAAAGCAGGAATACACTGTATTTAAAAGAATATAGTGTATTTGTGTCTTTGTCCCTGGACTGGCACCGTATTAGCTGCCTAGTGCCAATGCAGGCACCCTTGCAGCATTTGTGCAGGAAGTGGCAACTATATGCACACAGAGAGAGGAAACAACAAGGAGCAATAAAGATGTTTCTCCTCTTTATGCCTCACGTGGGAAGGCATAGCATTGTGGTGCATTCCCAGGTCTACCACTTCTGGCAAATCTGGAAATGCAACAAAATCCATGAATGTTGCCTGGGAACACAAGTGCAGGTTTATTACACACTATAATACCAGACCTTGTATTAAGCAGGTCCAGCTAGTGCTGAGGTGAATTTGTGTGCTTGGCCGGTCAGCAGCAATTATGCTTACTGACTTTGAGAATGCTTTTGACACTCTGTACTGGGCCTTCCTGGGTGAGACCTTCCTTACAAATGGGCTTTGGCCCCAAATACTGAGCCATTGTCAAGGTACTGTACGCTGCCCAACAGGCTCAAGTGAGGGTGAAAGGGGTGATCTTCCCTAGCTTTCCTATTGGTAGGGGCACTCAGCAGAGCCGCCCCTTTCCCTCTTCCCCTTTGAATTTACCATTGAGACCTTAGCAGTTTGGATACGCTGTGATGCACAGGTGTGGGGTTTCGACTGGGGCTTCACAACGGAGGATAGGACAGCTCCATATGGGACAATGTAAAGTTATTTCTCTCCCAGCCTGCCCTGACGGGGCCCAGATGAGTTCATATCCTGATCACCTTTGTTTTGGCCTCTGGGTTGTGAGTTAATGGTTACAACACTTTACTGGTCCCATTGAGGGGCAACTGGCAGAACAAAACCTGCCACCCGGAACTTCTCAGAAGTCGGCTTAGCTTTCTATATTTGGGAGTGCATATCTCATTGGAGTCGGAGCTCACTTGAAAATCTATGGCCCCTGCAAGGGATATGACCAGTTTGGGCAATCTTCCGCTTAAGCTTTTGGGCAGGACAGCATTGTTTAGGGTGAAGACCCTCCCTCGCTTCTCCAACTTCCTTCACCACTTCCCTCCTTCATATTTCACAGTCTTGGTTTAATTCTCTGGCATCATTAATACAACATTTCCTCTGGGCCAACAAACCCCCCAGAGTTGCATTTGTTAAATGCATCGGCACCATGTATGAGGGAGGACTAGCCATGGCTGATATCTGTTTATTTTACTGAGTGATGTGCATTTTGGTAGTAAATGATTGGCCACACGGGGAGGGAGGACCTGGCCCGTGTTAAATGGGGCCCGGTCCTGGAAACACACAAAAGAGGTGTTTAAAGCCTGGAGAGTGGCACTAAGGTGGGTGGGCTGGGACCGACTGTCACACTGGAAACCCTTCTGTGGGTGGGCCAGAGGCACAGGTGGTACAGTTGGTGGGGCTGGAGGGGTTCTGAGAGTGAGACCAGCTGGGCATCACCCAACTGGAGACAAGGGTTGTATACACTTCTTCCAAGACCTACAGGCTGGGCACACTGCTGGCCAAGAGGACTATAGCTAAATACTGGACCTCTTCCAGTACACCTCCCATGGAGGCCTGGAGGTGTGGTATGGACTGTGCACAAAATTGGAAGAGATATGGCCCTCATTATGAGTCTGGTGTTCTTGAGACATACTCATGGTGGCGGTTGGACCACCACGGTCATGGCGGTCCAACCACCACATTATGACTGTGGCAGAGCCACCACAGTCAGACCGCCAACACCACCAGTTTGCTGCCAGCTGACAGCCTGGCGGTCCTGGTGGTTGTAATCCGTCAGGGCAGCTCTGCAAGTAGTGCTGCCCACGGATTACGAGTCCCCATTCCTCCCGCCTTTTCATGGTGGTTCCACTGCCATGGAAAGGCGGACGGAATTGGGGCTTCGGGGACCCCATGGGGACTCCTACACTGCCCATGTGCTTGCAATGCACTTGGAATGGGCAGTGCAGGGGCCCCCATGCACAGCCTCATCACGCATTCCACTGCCTGAATTAAGGGCAGTGGAATGAGTGACTACTGTGGCTGCACCCGCCGCACCGCCACATTGCCGCCAGCTCTATTACTAGCCGGCTACAATGCTAGGGCCCTGTTCACCACCGGGCCTGTGGTGAACTCCAAATAGTGCTGGTGCTGTTTTGACCGCATAGGCAGCCTCTCAGCAGTTTGGGGGCCTATGAGGACCTATGTATGCCACATGAGGGTACCCCCACAAAAATGATAAAGTTTGGCACGAGTGGTGGGCCTATTATCATTTGGAGGGAGCGGTCACTCTTATGTAGAGGCATGGGTTTTACTACTATGTGCCTGATGTGGGTCGTGGCAATGGTATGCTATGTAATGCTATGTCACATTCTTTCTATAAGTTATTTTATAATTGAGAGTTTGTTTGTTGCTTTGAAAAACACTAAAAATATTTTTATAAAAATTTATTAGGAATAGCGATTCAATTAGCAAATTAGTAATTTTCGCTAATTAGGAATCGCTATTCTAAGCCTTGATACATCTTGCTCTTTGCATCTAGCCAATACTACAGTAGGTACATGGATACCAGCATTTTGTTATTACAGGTACCTTTCAGGCAATTTGAGCAGATGGCTGATATAATTATTAGAATCTTCAAGTAATTTTGAAACACTCAGAAATATTAGGATAGGATACTGTTATGTGGATGCTGACATTGGTCAGCTAGTGTATTATTTAGCACATGAGTTCTAATGGGATCCTCACTGGCATATAAACTGTCATGGACATTACATCTCTTGCTGTGGTACATAAAACCTGTGTTATGTCTGTTATTCAGAGCTATTTTTATGAAGACATTTTACAGTTAGGTCATATACAAAAAACTAAATTAGCTGCACACCGAAAGAATATCAGATTTGTGGGGAGTGATAAATTTAAAAAAAATCACAGCCAGACTATTGGATGAGAATCGTCTAATATCATTTGAAGAAGACAAAAGGTATGGCATGACATCAACATAAAATTATAGAAGAGTAATTAGTAATCAGTCTAATGTTTCTTTATTATATCCATTCAACAAAGCAGTCAACTTTATTATTCAACTCACAATCTACAATAATAAATAAAAACAGAAAGCACGACAAAGTATTACATTAGCCAAACCATAAAAATATAATAAAACAAATATTAAAAGACGTACACCCATATCATATCAAAAATGACTTGTATTAGTTCTTTTAGCATCCAGGAGTACCACAATATTGACTTTTAAATATAAATCCCCAACAATATTGATTACAATGTAATGTTTTGGACAATCTCATCAAAGTAATTAGAAGTCAAGCTAGAATAATAAATCTATAATCCCTGTTAACTGCTTGCCTTGACAATATTGACAATACTGGGACAGCTTATATCTTGCATATAGTGTGTCATATGCCAATGTTTGTATTCAATACTTTGAAATACAACCACCAACTAAAAGTGGATATATTTTATAAAACATAAAATATAGGATTCTGCCATTACAATGTATGCTGATTAAGTCAGATACATTAAATAGCCAAAGAAATCATAAAATCATAATTTTCAGGACAATTTTCGGGACGTTAGACAATTTTCTCTGCAACTCACACACTCTTTGTCACCTAGCAGGTTTCCATTTCACTCTTTTACTATTCTTCTCCTTCAATTTTGTCACATAATATTTCATTATTTACAAATCAAAAACAGTTAATATGATTTTCTTTTAGTTTCAGTGTCCAAGACCACAAAAGGTAAGGGACATTTTCAGACAAGCTTCTATTGTGTCACTACCAGACATAAGTATTTGCCACTCAGTATGTCTGGTTAGGCTGACGTGGACTGATGTGAATTTAAAGCAATTAGTATAGGACTTCTTTGACTACATCTTATCTAAATGTTATGTAATACATGTGAATCCTAGATACAGTGCATTTGTGGAATTGGCTGTTGTTTTAAAAAACTGCCTCATGAAAAGTATTCTGTTTCAAAGTAATAGCCAGATATACTTTGGGTCTGCTTTGAGTTTGAATACTTTGCTGTAGTAAAATGAAGGACAGATAAACCACTTCAGATGTTGCACAGAGATCCCATATTGCCTAAATTGGTCTTCCCATAATGTGAATTTCCAGTTTACTAACCTGCCATGAATGAAAAAGTAGATCAATGTCTGTAAATGGAATTGGGTATTGTTCATGCAAATGTGAGTGAAAGTGGGAAAGTCATGATTGTATTAAAGGTATGAGGTTGAGTATTATACTTCACTTTTTCCCTTTACTAAAACTGCAGGCAAAATTAGATAAGATGGCAAAAAGAACCCAAACATGAAATGGAAAAACACTCAATTCTTGAAAACCTTCAACCTTCATCTAAACAAACTTAATCAAAAAGTCACTCATGCCCTAATCAGTATAGGGCCAGCATTAGAATAGCTTAGCCATTCACATCTTATCCTCTGTCTCATTGCAAGGTTATCATACAAGCCTATGAAGGAAAAAGATCATTAGGAAAAAGGGCAATCTGCAAACAAAAGGACAATGCCTGCCCCTTTAACTGTAAACCAGAGTAGGTTCAAGACGATTTCTGTATTGGAGTGGTTGTTGCTGAAAATAGGAGGAGAGATAACAATAACAGCAAGCTGTTGGAAAGTAATATATGTAATTTAATGTGGAACTTTGTTTAACAATTTAATATTTTTTCAAACAAACAGCTACTCACCTCTGCGTCTTTAATAAAATTAGGAATTTTCTTTACTAAAGTTCTAACGTTTGCATTTTATGGGAAGTCCAAGAGTTCCTATTGTTTTTGCTTGAAGCATGTTTACTGCTGTCAAAGAAGCATGAGGAACTGGCTTACAGCAAAAGATATGGGAAGTCAAACCTCTCAGAATGTCTTCAAGACAGGCACCCAAAAAAAAGCCTTTAGATGCCACAGTACCTCTAATAGAATTAAATCAGAAATAACTAGTGTCTGCCGCAGTCAAATGCGAAACCAATTTAACTCATCGAGCCAAAGTGAGGGATGAACCATGACCATGATGTTTCCTGAAGGAAATCAGGAGTAGAGGAGAAGATATTATAAAAGAGCTTCAGTAAACCTTGTAATATCGGACACCCCATATTAACACAGAGTTTCCAATCTTCAGTGAAAAGTAGTATGTATTGCAGAAAAAAGAGTTTTGGTCTTCTGGAAACAGAAAAGAAAACTCTAGAATGGCAAAATTGTCTGAAGGATAAATCATTTCAAATATTGCCTAAAGAATATGAGAAATGGAAAGGCTGAAAGGCTGGCAAATCTTTTTTTTTAAATGATAGGTTGTATTTTACAGTTGTAGTAAAACTACAGTCCTGATGAGGGATAGTTGGAAAGAGAAGGATAGATTTATCTGATCCTTTTGAACAGTCTGTAAATCAAAGGAAATTTGGTGCAAAGGAAACTGCAGATCCATGAGCATTGATTGGGCCTAAAGCTTACCTTATAACTCTAATCAACTGACGAAATGTACAGAATGTCAGAAAACCAACAAAAGTGTTCAGGTCAGATTTTTCAACCTGATTTTTATATCATTGCAGTCACTAGAGCCCATCAACACCTAACTCTTGACTGCCACTTTTCCAACTGATGTCATGAATGAATTGTAGACACGGGTAGTGAGTGGTAAGAATGCCGCACTTCCTTTCCGTTACAATTCTTGTTAAGGTAACACAATAAGTTAAATGAGAGAAAGAGGTGCCACTTGGTCAGGTGCCCCACTACCCTGGTAGGCACAAAGATTTGTGTATCAAGATACACAAAAACAGTAAGTACAGGTAGACCAAGGCACATCATCGCTTTACTCTTCGCCTTTGGATTCGTTGTACTTGGGCTCTACTTTCGTCCCATGAACATTGTTGAACTTTTACTTTTCTGTGTGCCTTGGTCTACCTGTACTTCATGAATGAATTGTATAATGACTGATGACCTATGTCATAGTTTGGATGTTGTGGTGAAGGAAATCCTTTATCAGTGCTGAAATATGTCTTGCATGAATGGGTTAAAAGCACACTTTTTTAGGATTTGCAGACCCTTTGGAGTAAACAATTGAAGTATTTGTGGAATTCACTGAAGGGGAAAGACCATCCTTTTCCCAAAAGCAGGAAGGGCATGAAAGTAATACATTTTAAGAGCGTTCTTCCTAATATCTTTCTTTGACCGTTGTATTATTACAGGTGCAGTCACAAGACTTAGAAGGACATAATGTCTAGTTTGTTTAAATACATTTCATCTTCCACTATTTGAATATAAGAATGGCATTAATAGGGAGGGAATTTCCTTAATGTTTATTATGGCACATAATTTGTCAGAAACTGCTAATGTTGTAATATAATTTGAAAAGCTTGTATATATCTGCACCAATAAAGTAATGTTTGCATTGAAGGATAAATTGACAATGCCCAGAAGAGAAAGATGAATTCAGATGGGTATCAAGAGAAGGGAAAATGTATGGGACACCTCTACCTTGCTGTTGCACCTCTATGAAAGATCCATGAAGAGGTTGGGGAATGCATGGGGGTAAAGCAGTGCTTCTTACAGTGGCAACACCTGTACAAATAGAACATGCTTACAAGACATCACAGTCCCAGGTGCAAAGTTGACATTGCATGTATCGGAAACATTCAACATTGAATATGTCTTCTTAGGAAAGTCAGCTAAAACCAACAAGTGTTCAAGAAGTTAGTCAAAGTAAAATTGAAAACAGAGCAATGCAATAAACTACAAAAAATAAGTATAACGGGTAATAGATACCAAACTACAGACAAGTAGATTAACTGTCACAACACACGCCTTTGTCCCTCTGCCACAAACAGCAAGGATGAAGACAAGCTGTGACTGATTGGCAATTTATACTACAGGCCCTAGACTGTTTAGACCCATGTACCATGGTGAGTGTTGTTCTTAGCATAGGGATTTCGGTATTGTGCAGTTTTATATGTTCTGTTTCTGGTTTGGTTTATTATGTTGTTCTTTATGGCTGACTACGTATTAAAGCAAAAAAGTGAAGCCTAGTAGGAGTCCTACGTCTTGCCATAAAATTATGATCCATGTCATCAACCGCAGCCCAAGAGCCCTGCGAGAAACCAACAATGTGGATCATACCCTCCTTCTTCAGTTGAATCTCTGCAGATTCTCTGAGGAACAACATACTTCAGGTCCAAATGTTTTCCTCAATAAACCAATTTTAGCTTGAAAATTAAAGGATGACCTCATCAGTATAAGTTGTGGTTGTAGTATTTTCTTGTGTGTAAGGCATGTGTAGCATAATAGCATATAGAATCAGCCCTAATTGTGGAACTAGTAGCAACACTAAAAGTGATTTTAGGGGGCTGGTTTTCACTGAGCTTCAGAAACAAATGGTGGTGGCAATAGGCGATTGTGTGTGTGCACATGCTTATCTGTGTGTGTGTGTATTTATGTGTATGTGGTGTGTCTGCATATATATGTTTACTTAAAATGTTTAAATATGACTTTAAATGTGTTTGTATATCTATATATATATTTGAGATTGAGATAGATACACACACACACTCACTGAACTGAAATCAGCATATCCCTGTATTTGCTGGACATTTTCTAAATAAACATCATAAAGTTTGATCTGCTAAAAAATTATAGGTGAGCTTTGTATCACACCTAGAATTTAACAGATGCCACTAAAAAATCAAAACTCTTAAAAAAGGCCATTACTTTCAAATATCCCTGATTGATTTTGTCAAATATTGTCTAGATATCTACAATAATTAGCTACAACCTTTGATTAAATCTTGCGTGCTTTATTAACTACTTATACTAGTTGCATTTCCCAGGCAGGATGAATTGTACACCTATCTGTATTCAACCTCAACAATTCCCTGCTTAGCTGGGTAAAATATATCATTCGAAGCTAGTGTTTCCCTTCAAACTTTTTTAAATGAATCCTAAAACCCAGTTAACCAAGCGGCATTGAAAACCTAACTTTGTTACCGCAATAAAATTCCTACTATTCTTGCATAATATTTCATAATTGGCAGGCATTGCCACACTATGAGCATGAATGCCTCAGTCTTACCCGGGTATCTTCTACATTCTCAAGTGAGTGTTGCATGCAATTTACTTAATCTGAGTGGGATGGAATATTCCCTGTGTGAGATTTCATGTAACCTCATCAAAGATGGTATATATTTCAGATAATCTGCTTCTGGTAAAGCGTCACAATCCCCAAGTTTCAAATGATCTAGAAGGTCAGAGAAGTCCTCTGGTTTTGTCATAAATAAAATTTGGGACAAAGCCAGGATCATCTTTTCAGACTTATCCCATATTTTAACCACCATCACCTCTGGAGTCAGCTTTGGCATTCCACCATAATGACACACAAATATGTGTTCTTCATTTCTTCTACTTTCACTCACCAACTTAAAGATTTTCTTCAGGGAATATATATATTTGTATATATGCTGTCATGTACTGCAGTTACCCCTTGCACATTGTTTTTGTAGAAAGTCTCAAACACAAATTGGCAGCTAGGATAGAGTTGCCAGATGGGAAAACATTGGGGAAATACAAAGACTTTGGAGTAGAAGTCTTACCACTTAACAGTGGCATGCTTTATCATCATCACCCATCCATAAGCTGGTTTGATAGTAGAACCAGTGCAGACTCAACCAAGAAAAAGGATGGACGTTCTTGTGTAAATCAAAGTTGGCAAAGTGGAAGGGTCCCAGAAGGGAAGAGATAAAAATGTCTCAGGGTAAACTCAGGGATATTTCCATTAATAAGTGGGTACCTTAGACATATCTGCCAAAGGCAAGCCTGTCTGCCCCGTCAACACCTGGACCACACCCAGCACCATGGACTTTGGTACCTGCTCCATCCACCAATAAGATGCCAGGACCCTACAAATTGTCAACACCAGAGGCTCAACCACCTGCCACCGTGCCTTGCCCAAGGACAACCAAGGCACGTTCTCCTGCTGCAACTGCATCTTCCTCGGTCCTAGCATTCTAAAGCCCCCCTCCGCTGGTCCTCCCAGACACCTCAGATGTATACTACTCAACACTCACTCCCTCATCAAGCGCGCAATCAAAGTTTGGCACCTCCTCGACTTTATCACCCCCAATGTCGCCTTCTTCATGAAGACATTGATCACCACTCCCTCAGCACCCGCCATCGCCACTGCTATTCCCGACTGCGATCATACATCAAGACCGCTTCAACCGACCTGGAGGAAGTGTCGCCATCATCCACAAAAATTCACTCCAACTCATGACCAGCGTCGCTATCCAGACCCCCATTGCCAAACACCTTCACTTTCAGATCCACAGTAATCCTAACATCAACCTCCATGGAACGCTTATCTACAGACCCCCTGGACCCTGCCCACACTTCAGCGAACACTGGCCAACTTCATTGCCCCTTGCCCTCACCTCAATGGACTACTTTCTCCTTGGTGACCTTAACTTTCACCTCGACAACCACAGTGGCCCGAACACCTCTACCCTCATGGAGAAACTCACCATACTTGGACTCAAGCAACTAGTCATCCTCCCCATGGACCCTGTCTTCTCTGCCGAAAACTACATCTCCTTCTCACACACCTCCAAACTCCACTGGACCAACCACCACTGCATCCACTTCTTCACCAAGATGGTTGAACAGCACCAAGCCCACCGCCCTGGCGCAGGAACTGAACCAAGGTCACTAGGAAATCAGTCCTTTGGGAGAGACTCATTACCAACGCGCACAACATCAAGGAACTTTTCACCATAGTCAAGGAATTAGCAAAACCTGACACGGATACCACAGACATCCCACCCTCCCAAGACCTCTGCTTCAGTCTTGCCACCTTCTTCCACTGGAAAATTCAGGACATCTACGAAGGATTTGCAAGCAATGGACCGAATCCCCCGCCCACCAGCACCACCACAGATGCTTCTCACCAACCGATGGTGGGGGACTAGACCCTCCTCACCCCGGAAGACACCCTAAAGCTCATGAATACCACACACTCTGGGGCACCCTCAGACCCATGCCCCCACCACATCTTTAATCAAGTCAGCGCCATCATTGCTCCGGAGCTATGCCACACCATCAACTGCTCCATCGAAACCGCTGCATTCCCTGACACCTGGAAACACATGGAGATAAATCCCCTGTTGAAGAAACCTTCCGCAGACCCAACAGTGCTGAAAAATTACAGACCTGTCTCTCTGCTCCCTTTTCCAGCCAAGGTTATCAAAAAAGCGATGCACAGCTCACCAAGTTCATCAAAGCCACCCACATCCTGGACCCCTCTCAATCAGGATTCAGGAGCAACCACAGAATTTAAACCACACTCCTAGCAGCCACAGATGACATCCACACCCTACTGGACCATGGCAAGACAGCTGCCCTCATCCTCCTCAACCTCTCCACCGCCTTTGGCACTGTCACCCATACCACCCTGTGCACCAAACTACACAACACTGGCATCCCCGGCGAAGCCCTGGAATGGATCTGTTCCTTCTTCACCGGCTGAACCCAGAGAGTCAGGCTCTCACATTCACCATAAAGCCGACGGGAACCAGATGCAGAGTTCCCCAGGGCTCTTTCTTGAGCCCCACCCTCTTCAACATCTACATGACCCTGCTCGCCAAGACGGTCGACACCACGAGCTCAAAATCGTCTCATACGCCAAAGACACACATCTCTTTCTCTCCCTCACCGATGAACAATCAATAGCCAAAAATAACTTTCACGTGGAATTAACACAGTCTCCAACTGGATGAGGGAACGCTGCCTCCAGCTCAACTTGGACAACATGGAGATACTCATCCTGGGGCCTGCCACTTCCACCTGGGATGACTCCAGTTGGCCCAGAAGCCTCGGGACTGCCCCATCTCCGACCGATCATGACTACAACATCTGCATCATTCTTGACTCATCAATCTCCATGGCCCGCCAAGTCAACGCCATCTCCTTATCATGCTTCCACACTCTTCTCCTGCTCTAGAAGATCTTCAAGTGGATCCCTATCGACATAAGGAGAACAGTCCCCAGGCACTCGTCAGCAGTAAACTCGACTATGCACTCCATGCCGAAATCAACAAAAAACTCCAAGAAAGTCTCCAGAGAATACAGAATACAGAATGCCGCGGCCAGACTAATCCTGGAAATCCCCTGCCACAGACACATTCCTGCACATCTGAGAGACCTACACTGGCACCCTGTAATCAAATGCATCACCTTTAAACTCCTGACCTGCGTATACAAGGCCATCCACAATGTCGGACCTGCCTACCTCAACCACCACCTCTCCTTCTACAGCCCCTCCAGGCAACTCCACTCAGCGCAACTGGACCAGGATCTGGAAGAACATGGCTGGAGGAAGATCCTTCTCCTACCTCTCCGCACAGACCTGGAACAGGATGCCACTCCACCTCAGGTAGTTCCCTTTGCTGGCTCAGTTCAGGAAGGACTTCAAGACCTGGATCTTGGACTGACCGGCATCCCCCAACTAGCACCTTGAGACCCCATGGGTGATAAACCACAATTTAGAAATGATGATTGATCTAAAAACAGAGTTTGGGTCTTGTAGTTCAATTGCAATTTCTCAAAAAGTCCATAGTTGAGCCAAATAGTTTTAGCCTGCCTTAAAAGCCCACATGGATCTAAGGCCTTCATCAGGGCTGTAGGTGTCCTTGCCTATCAAAGCAGTCATGCTATGGAGAAATGAGGCCTAAGGTTGTCACCTTAGACCTAAAAACATAATGAGTGCACCACAAGGTTTAGAGGTGCAGGACTGTAACTGGTATAACATAAATGATACAAACAGCAATGACTTCAAGAAGCCATCTAGCCAGTGGGTAGAGTCAGTAGGAACCTCCAAACAGTAAAACAGCCCCTGTGCTCTATCAGACTTATACTCTTTTTTTGGAAAAAAAGGGGGAATATGTTGCATATATAGTCATGCTACAAGCTATAAAGTTAAGCATGTCAAACCACTGCAAAACATTACACATGTGCATGCACATAAAGCAGTAGAGGGAAAAATGCAAATAAACATAACAATAGATACCACACTCTCTCAGACTTCTTACCCTATATTGGGGTGGTTCAGATATCATCCACATCTGGCACGAGGCTCCCTCCTATCGTCACACACTTAATTTGGTAGTGGAATAGCATTTTTAGACATCTTGTGCTAAGTTGACATAAAACATCTGGTGCTGGGATAGTCCCCCATCTTATGTGAAACATGGGACTATTATGCAATGGATATAGTATCTGGTGGGGTTCTTACATGTGTAATGACGCTAAAGATATGTCACAATAATGGCAAGCTGAGTGTCCACTATAAACGTGGGTTGCCTTAGCCAGCTGAATGCCCAAGGGCCCTGTTAGGAGCAAAAACTATCATATGCAAAACTTTACAGTAAGATTACCCATGCGGTATTAATTGTGGTAATAACTGGTGCTGGAAAGTCTGGCACTGAAAGTCTAAATTGCTCATTTAGTAGTTACATCACAAATAATTTGACTAACATGGTCGCACACATATTTCAATAGTGTATCGTCAAGGTCTTTACATAGATGTTGCAAAATACAAAGGGAAAATTCATAGCTGATGCAAGGATTTTTGGAAAAACGATCATTTTGTTTTATTACTATCCTTCCCCTGAACCACAGGGGAAAATTTCCCACTGGAATCCTGGATACAGTGTTTCACATAACATTAATGAAATGATTTTTCAAGATAGCCTTATTGCACATCGCCGACGGGTATACGGGTTGTTAAAGGCCCTGAACTGAAATTATAGGCCTGTGTCACAGGCAAGATCCTATAACGAAGGAGAGTGCCTTTAACAAATGGTAAGATAAAATGTTCTAACTTAAAAAGAGAAAAATAGTAAAGCAAACATTGGAATGTTGGAGCAGAATTCCTACACTGGCCATTATAAGCCCTGAGCCACTTCACTGTCCTCAGTAGAGCTCCCAACATTTGAACGTTTCTAATGTGCATTATGGGTATTCCAAAGTAGTGGGTGTCATTCAGTGACTAAGGGAAATAAAGATGCAATTTTGCATTTGTCAAATAGCGACTTTATAGAAATCGCTATTTAAGAAATGCAAAATGGTATGTACAAAGATACCGATTTTCTAATAGCGGGATATCGGCATTATGAAATCCCATTGCATTTGAATCAATTAGCTGGTTTTGCACTTCCCAAATAGTGATTTCTTGTTAAGAAATCACTATTTAGGAAATGCAAAACCAGGAAGGGCAATGGATAAAAGGCCTTCCTTGGTGCACTCCCAAAATAGGGGGGAACCTGTAGAGCACACTCATGTTCCTAAGACACATGTGTGTGCTCTATTACAGTTTAAAAAAACACCTTGGGGTGCTTTTTTTTAAAATTGTACCAGGTTACCACCAACTTCAAGTCAGTGGTAATTGCACCTCCAAAATGCCAAAATCACATTTTGGAAATGCATGGTACATCAGAATAGAAAATGCTAATAGCTAATCCCTATTTGCATCCCCTATTCTGGGAATTGCAAAATGTTATTTCTGCAGGGTAGAAATCGCAATTTGTGATTCCTTAAAGGGCTTTGCACATTAGGAAAGCCCAGTTTGCATTTCTTAACAACCCGAAATACCAATTTGGACCATTAAGAAATGCAAATAGGCTTTGTACATCTGGCCCTAAGTTGTCCCACAGCATCAGCCAATGAAAACACTTACCCCTGTTTACTTTAAATATACTACTGTGGCAAAAATTATTTAACTTTCTAGAATATCAAGGATCTATTTATGGGGTGATTCACGTTCAACAAAATATCATCAGCAAATAAACCCACAAGACACTCTGATATATTAACTTTGATGCCATAGGTTTCATGTTTCTATTTATATACAGCAATTGAGAATGTCTGCCTCATTTAATGGTTGGCCGCGTTCACACCCACCAACCTCTTTCCTTGCCCCCTTATTTAGAGGTGGAGGAAAGCAAAGTTACTTTGCATAGAATACCCTTGCATGCACTGAATTCCATTGAAACTGCATTACTAATTTGTAGTGGAATGCATCTTTTTTGCATTATCACCCCCATTTTTAGTATGCTGATGCTGCTGTTTTTTTTACTCTGTGCAGTGGGACTTTTCTGACCAGACCGCAGTGCATATGTACTTTGACACCTAAAACATGTGAAACATTGTTAAACTCTTAATTGGCATATTTAACTTACCTATACGCCTCTAGTATATGTCACAAAGTGGTTCCATGGCCTGTAAGTTAAATTTCATTAGTTGACGGCAGCACCAATTGTGCCATGCAGTAGAGTGACATTGCAAACAGGACTGCAGTCCTACCCATGTAGCCTGTCTGTGGCAGTTTTAAACTGCAATTTAACTCATCAAAACACATGATTTTTCAGAGCTAACCCTTTTAACTAAGAACAAATCACTTCTATGTAGTCCTCATAAGACCTATGATAGGGTGCATGGTATTTAAAAGTACGGCTGGTAGAAATGTATGTTACACATGGCTTTACAGTGAAAATGACCCAACAGCTATTTTCACTGGAGCACGGCATGCTGCTCCATAGTAAAGCACCATATTACATTATTACATTTATGAATGCCAATTTGGGTTACAACTCTTATCAATAGTTATTTGAAATTCAATGCAATGGCAAAATCAAATTTGTGACATCTATTAAAGATAAGGTACTTTTAGAAAGTTACCCTTTCCCTATCTGATGTCCCTATCGGCCCATTTGCATGTGTTCCCTTTACCATCTGGCAACTTAATATCCACTTTGATGGGATGTGAAAAATGTTCTCAGAGCAAAACAAAGGCCTTGGATGTGGAAAAGTGTTTCTGTGCCTCTGGCAGAAAGATCATCTGGGCTGTGTCAAGAACAAGATTAACGTCAATGAGATCTACCTTGTCACAGGCCAATATTAGTGTCTAACACCTGGGCATGGCCTACTTTGTTCTTCAAGTCAGGAAGGATCCAATCCCAGTGGGAGAGGAGCTGCCCTAGGAACTTGTTTGAAGTGACCACAGAGGAAGGGTTGCTCATTTCTCTTGCCACACCTCTGGGGTAGGTGCACAGGCTCTGCACAAGTGAAGAAGGATTTCATTATCTTGGATTTGGGTAGAGAAGAGCATTGTGAGATTGTTTGCAAAAGGGGCTCACAGCAACTTCTGCAACAGTTGGTAGGGTTGTCGCTGGGAAATATTTTCCCATTGGAGGGGCCAGGAGTCACTCCCACCTACAGACTAATGCCAGAATTAATGAGGTACCACTGGGCACTCTTTTCAGAACATTAGTGGACCTGTGGAAGACAGAAGAAGGAGAAAGAAGAAGACTCCAGGGGTCAGTTGGCTGACCTTCTGTTCAGCAACAGGGCTACAACAAGTAATGGGCAGATTTAAGAGCCCCTAGTGCCTCCTTGCACCACATTATCATCAAATTCTTATGCTAATGTGACCCAACAAGGCCAAAATCGCCAAGCCAAATTTACAATGTATGTAAAGGTGGTGTTCCCCCGTTTGGGGGGTTGAAAAAATGGCACAAAGAAATCTAAGAGATTTCTTTGCGTCATTTTTTTTCCTGCACGTTTAACGCCTGCTCAGAGCAGGCATTCAAAGGAGGCACACCATTGGTTACAATGGGCTTTGCAGGATTAGTGTCAAATTTCTTTATGCTTATCCTGCAAAGCTTCGAACTAGCATAAAAAATGGTGATACTAGTTCCCCTACCTACCACCATGATGCACCATATCTTAGATACGGCGTACACATGGTGGCATTAGGGGGGTGCTAAGGGGTGCAAGAAAAGTGGCTCTGCACTGGTTGCAGCGCCACTCTTCATAAATCAGGCCCACAAGGGTGGGCGGAATTTTCAAATTCACTGGCAAAATGGGAGTATTTGAGTTATTCATTCGACATTGCTCACGTAGCACAGAATTACTGATTAATTATGCTGTTCCACCTGTGGAATGAAATCAGTACTAAAAAGATTTTTTAAGCAGGGCTGAGAAGGAGCAGTCCCTCTATTTTGAAAAGCATTGCAGATTAATCTATAATCCGCAGTGATTTTTAACATAGAGGGACTGCTCTGTCTTTCAGCCCTTCTTGAAGTACCACTGCAGCGCAGTGCATACACCTCGGCACCCTTACATAAGTACATAATGGTGGTAAGTGTTATGCACTGGAGTTGATACCCTTGGTGCAATTACAAACTTATGAAAGGACCCCAAGGGGTATGCACGACACTACAGTGCAGGGCATACCCCTTTTATTGCCCTTACATAAATAGGAATGGGCACTAAGGGGCATGCAGTACACTGAAGTGAACTGCATACCCCTCAATACCCTTAAAGAAGTATGTAAGGGCACTGAGTGGTGTGCCCTTACATTAGTATGGAAGAGAACCGAGGGGTATGCACTGGAGTGGATACTCCACTTTTCCCTTGCATAATGATGTAAGGGTAGCAAGGGGTATGCACTTCACTGGAGTGCACTGCATAGTCCTCGGTGCCCTTACATAATTATGTAGGGGTAGCTAGGGGTATGCAGTGTACAGTAGTGATTCATCTATTTCTCTAAGTGATATATATCAATATTTAATGAAGACCATCATAAATTTCCACAGCTGGACATGAGTAACGTGATATTCTATTCTACGCCAATGATCTTCTTTTATTAGGTTATATGACCACAAGGATGCAAAGAATGTATCACTCTTTTGGAAGTTATTTTTTGAGAAATTAAATTAGAATCAAGTTGGCCAAAAGCATTTCAACAAGTTCTACCTCTTTTCAATCTGGCATGCCCCTCTGGCAGCAGGGATAAAAAGTAAACTGATTAAATCTAACATTGGGCCATCTGGTGATTATGCTAGCTTCTGTGAAGGGTGGTTTGCAAAATTGGGTGGGAAACTTTTGCTCCACGATTCCACAAAGGGCGTTTACATTTTTAAACTGGCTGTCAAAAAATTGGTCACTGCTGGATGACTTACATTTTCGAGCATCAAAACCCACTTAAGGACTCTAATATAAGACATAAACATTTGGGCATTCAATGTGGATGTATAATTGTTTTTCCGATTTAACCAATCGTAAAGTCTTTTTAGGAAAGCATTCCTACCACAGTCACACTCGGGATGTAGAGGTTAATAACGACGAGGTCGCAAGGGTAGTCGTTTATGTTGTTTTTATACATTAGAACCAGACTGAAATGCTTAATTCACCTAATATTTTACTCCAAAGGAAAGGATGAACTTAGGAAAAACATTTGTGAAATAAGAGGCTGCTTTTGAAACAGGTTGAACCTATACATTAATTCTTGAGTCCAGACCAAACATATGTTTGTAAATATTTAGTCGTGGTTTTAGTTGTTTTTAATGATACTTGAAGAAGAATTTGATCTGCTATTTTATGGGTTTGTGTTGATAAATGTGGTTTGAATTATTATATTCTTATTATTGAAAATTAAACCTTTTTATAGCTTGCTTTAAACTTTAATTATGTTTGCATGCAGTAGCACATTAAAGCTAGACGAGTGCCACTGCTGAATAGTGGTGGTGGCAGTGGTGTCTGTGATGTGGTACTGGTGGTGGCTGTGGTATTGGCCGTGGCAGTTTTGGTGGATGTTTTAATGTAGCTGGTTGTGATGCTATGGATGGCAATATTGTTGGTTATATTAGCAATGGTATTTCTAATGGTAGTGTGATATTATTGATGATGGCAGTGTTGGTTTTGTGGTGGTGGTAGTGTGGTAAAGGTGTTGCTGGTATTGGTGGTGGTGGTGGTGCTGAAGGTGGTGGTATTGGTGCTGGTGTCATTGTTAGTAATGATACTGGTGGTGGTATTTGTGGTATTGGTGATGGTAGCATTGATTGTGGTGGTATTAATGATGCTGTGGTGGTATTGGTGGTGGGTAGTGGTGTTGGAAGCATTTGTGGTGATCATAGTGATATTGTAGGTTGCTGTGATGGTGTCTGCTGGTGCTGATCCTGGTAGTATTGATTGTGGTGGTACTGGTATTAGTGATGATAGCAATAATGATGGCTTTGTTGATATTGGAGATGGTGTGGATGTTATTTTCGTTTGTGCTATTGAGGGTTATATTGATGGTGGTATTGAGGCTCTTAATAGCTGTGGTATTGTGTAGGTGTTGATGGTGGTGCTGGTAGTAGTGTGGTGCTGCTATTGATGAAGTTACATGAGTGGTAGTGGTATTAGTGGTTTGTGGTACTGATGGTCATGTTATTAGTGTCAGGTTTAGTGGTGGTGGTATTGATGTGGTGGTGGAATTAGCATTAGCATTGATTGCAGTGGTGTGGTATTAGTGATGTTGTTGAATTGGTGATAGTATTGGTGGTATTGGTCATATTTGTAAAGGTGATGATGTGGTATTGGTCTTGGTGGCATTGTTTCTGATGAAAATGTTGGTTACATTGGCAGTATTGGTGGTATTGGTGGTACTCATTGTATTGAGGGTGTGTGGTATTCGTGTTATTGGTGCTAGTATTAATGTTGGTGGTATTGGTGATAGTGTTATTGAGGGCGGTGTTACTGATGGTGGCTTTAATGGCAGTTGTAGTAGTGGTATGGTATTGGCAATACCACCAATACCATGAACAATGCCAATAATACTGTGCCACCAGTTACTGATGGCAAATACATTGTTGGTAGTAATATTGTTGGTGGTTGTATCTGTTGTGGTATTGCAGGTGGCGTTTGTATTAGTTGTGATTGTGGTATTGGTGGTTTTGTGGTAAGGTTTATGATGTAGTATTGGCGATAGTTGTTGTATCGGTGTTGCTGATCTAGTGCCCTCATACTAGCATGTGTACATCTTGTTAAAACACCTTTTAATTGCTTTTGCTTATCACATTAGGATGCCGTAGCCGCAAGATGACCATCCAATGTGACGAACAAAAATCAAATGGAAGGCCACCTTACGGTAAGGGTCTCAATTATTTCATTACAAAAGCATTGACAGAATGTCTGTTGTCCTACAAAATTATTTATTTCTGTATACAATGCATGTATTATATAAAGAATTGGAATGTGACAAAAAGCGTGATGTATGAGTGCAAGTTTTAAAGGTAAAATAGTCTCTCATGCATTGCCATGCACATACTATATAGGAGTGGAACCGATACACCAAACTACCAATAGCATAACAGTGATAGAGAACTACCCTCTGAGTTTGTCTATGACGTGGTGGACAACGGCTGAAAAAGCAATGTTTGAAGAAGTCTGACCCTAAGTTCACCCTATGTATAATGTAATCAGACACCTGCCCTGTCAACCTAGATCTAAAAACGAAAATAGGCAAACTGTACAAAATAAACTTGTTGAATGGTTCACCTATAGCAGAGAAACTCCTTTCACTGTCCGGAGAGAATAACATGTGTTTGACAAGAGGGACTGAGTAGCAAATACCACACAGTTTGGGCCACAATTTTGATCAAATGAAGCACTTCTGACTGGGACTTCAACGTAGGTGCCCTCTGTAGCTGATGAATTTCTCAGTAGCCTATATCCAGAAAATAGTCTAAGTCTCAGTTTTATGTGCTGCTCTTTATTGAAACATGATTCAGTAATCTTCCTGGTGGCTGGTAATTATGGCTCTAAAGTATGTGAGCACACAGCTACTTACAGAATTGCATTTGAGATAGACTATACACAGTAGGGGGCCCCCTTTGACACAAACATGGGCTCTTAGGCCAGGGTCCTGCAGCCCGTGCACGTGTCCTCTGCTGGGGGGGTCCCCTGGACCCCCCTTCTCCATACTACGGGGGCTCCTGGGGCTAATGTTATCCCACTGACTAAACTGTGTTATTGATAAACAGAGAAATTCCACCTGACTGCCTAGGGGTGGACCCTTTCAGGTAATGGCTGCAGCAGCACACAGATAATAAAGTGGTCTTGCCGGCCCATCTCATCGGTAGAATATTCTAGATGGTTTCTGAAGCAGCCAGAAATACAGACTGTCAGCATGTTTCCACTTTCTGTCTAAGCAGCACCTGACAGCACTGCTGAATATTAAGAATTTTACCACTGTAAGGTAGAGGTTAGTTTCATGTGTATTTGTGTCTGTGCCTTCCATAAGAAAAGAACAAATGTGAACAGTCTGAATTTCTGAACAATATAGAGTAACATGCAATTAAAGCAGCTTAATTTGTGTCTTAGTATTTTATAACATATATAATAAAACATAATTACTCACTTTAAAGGTACTTAACTCACCAACCTTACAAGAGTGGTAGATTAAGTTTGCATTGCATGAAATCAAACTTGTCACATTCAGGTCACTGTAGGCAGCAATGGCAAGTGCTACATCACTGCTCATTCTTTGCTGCTTATAGGAAGTGATGATGGCTGACATATAGAAAGAAAAATGCAAACATAAATTAGATAGTTTTAAAAACAGCAATGATGAAATGAATATCTAAAGATAGATGAATACATCAGAAGGATGGCTGGATGAATAAACAAAGAAACAGGTACACCAACAAACCGAAATAGACAGCTAGACAGACAGAGATAGATAGATAGATAGATAGATAGATAGATAGATAGATAGATAGATAGATAGATAGATAGATAGATAGATATCTGGACTATCTTGATATTCTAGACCATCAGCAAAATATCATATTAAATGCAATACAATGTATTGCTTTTGCACTATATAACGAGTAGCAAACCTTCAGCTCACATGGTTCCACTGTGTACCATACAATATCGGCTTCCTTCACACTTTCACCTGGTCAGGAACGGATATTACAAAGTATGCACACAAATGACTGGAAACCACTGCAGACAGGAGGTTTCTAGCTAATTGTTTGAAAGCTCTGTGCAACTGATATCCATTCCCAAGGAGTTCAGCAGCCTCAGAAGGTTTGTTTTTGGTACTGGATTGGGGCGGCAGTGAATGTTAGTGCTCAGCGCAAAGACATGCCCCATCCAAAGCCTCAGCTCCTCATCCAAAGGTGAAACATTTTTACAAGGAGACAGGTCTGAAGTAGGACATTTAATGATTTTCAGTCACCATGGTAGCTGTACAAGATTGTGAATAAAAATTTTTCCCTGAAACTATATACCCATGGGCTTTGCGAAACCATGGGTAAAAGAAACCATATATCAGTGGATTGCATGTTGAGTTAATGTACCCCAGCCAATTTAAGGCGTCAAATAAATCTAATGGGGTAGGAAACCCCCAAAAAGGGTCAAATTAAATTACAATAAAAACAGGGAACCAGCATGCTACGAATACACCTATGACTATACCCAAAGTTTTGGCAGCTTTCCTATCTGTCTTTTTAGAGAGATTGTGGTTTGCTTCATCCTTCCTTATTGACGACATTTTCTTTATAATTTGTGCATGCCTTCTGGACACAACAAAGATTTTTAAATATATCCCAACCATGACCGACCCTGGAGCAAAGAAGCATGTAATGAAAATCACAATGCTCCACAATTTGTTGAATGTAATGGGGCACAAACTAAAACAGGCAACTAATGTTTCATATCCCTCTATCCCAGAGACATGGGAACCAGTGATAACCACGCCAAGTGAAAACACTGCTGGCACTAACCAACAGAACACAATCAATCCTATTGTCACAGTCATGGTCATTTTTGTAGAATACCGTAGGGGGTCACACACTGCATAAAACCTGCCTACCGCAATTGAACGCAGGTGGAATATGGAGATGACGCTGAGCATCAGGTCAAAGCTATTTTGGATTCGGCAAAATATGTCACCAAACATCCAGCACTTCTCCACCATTCGGATCATGCTGTACGGCATAATGATGAACCCAAGAAGGAAATCAGTGGTGGCCATTGAGAGGACAAGGATGTTTGTTGGGGTGTGAAGCTGCTTGAAGTGGGATATGGAGATGATCATGGCAAGATTTCCAAATACAGTGATTGTAATTGACGCACCAAGGAGTGAGTACATTATGGTCCGAACACTGAATGACCTGCTGTGGCTGGGACAGGATAGTGAAACATTCCCAAACTGAGAGCAATTGGGTAAGGCCTCAGTGTGGTTAGAAGTGTCCATAGTCTTTCTTTGTGAACTGATTGGTGGAAATGAACGCCTTCCTTCTACTTTCTTGGTACTGCTGGTGTCACATAGAGAAGATATTCTGATTTGGGGTAAAAAGAAACATCTGTTATAACTCCTTTGTAATAAGTACTATATAATACAATTAACACACAATGCAATGATTGAAATAATATGACTCTGGCTGAGCTTAAGAACAGGCAAGCGGGCATTGGTGATTTGTCTTAAAGAGCGTGGCCTTCAAGATGGAATTTTGCCCATTACACGCACACCTACGCCAGAATAAACCGACTTCAAAATAATCTAAAGAAAATACCCACAGTAGGAAGAAATGGTATGGCTATCCTTTATTCTTTTTTCTTTTTTATCTCTACATTGCATGCATAATTATGATGACTGAATCCATTTTACATTCAAGAAATCTCTATGTATTATTATTGTTACAATTGCCAACAGACGCCTATCAATCAGCATGTGTGCAATTCAGAAGATAGTACAGTTTGTGTGCGTCCAAATTAACCAAAAAACTGCAAAAGTGTCTTGTGAGCACACTCTTTGAGCTCCACCTGCATCTGTGTAGGCACAAAATGTGCACTTGGGTGTAAAAGGGTGTGTGGCAAGTGCAGTGTAAGGTGTTTCACTCATTCAGATAGCTGTACAAGGATAGCTGTACTAAGGCTTTGTCCTCTCTCAGGATTCCTGTTGCCTATGTGAATTCTGACATGGGTCGAGCCTAACACAGAGAAGGCAGAATGTATGTCTCCAGATTTTAACTGCCTGCTTTGTTGAGTTAAGTAAAGCAACAAAGAAGCTGAACATAATCATTGGTATACAGCATTAGCCCCTCAACACCTTGAAAGGGCAATTTAAAGTCTGTTTCAACATACAAAGTCTGCTTTAAGGATCACGCATCTGCAGATTCCATTCATAGACCCCCCGTCTCTGGGTAGAAGTGCTGGAAAGAAGGGGTAAAGCCCCGGATTCCAGTTCCGGCAGCTATTTCAGGTCTGATCTGGGATTTAGTCGACCATGAAAACATGTTGAACTTGTCTTGATGTCATTTTCCAACAAATCACAACAACTGCTGCAACTCCTGAACATTTAAATTGTAAATAGATATAACTCAAAAGGATATGATTTAACAAGAGGAAAGGAGCCCAGGTTACAACAAAATATATAATAAAAAACATACTTTATTACATCATTAATATGTCTCCATTTACATTGGTATGATAATGATATGCAATACAAAATTCCAATAAATTAAAATAATAAAATAGTGTAAGAAAGTCCTCCTTTTTGCCACGGCCAACCCCACACTTTTTGGATATGCAAATTAGGCTAATTATAATTGGTTAAGTTAACCTACCTATATGTCCCTAGTATATGGTAGGGCATGTAGGTTTAGGGACCACAGCATAGTTGGTGCACCCATAGGTGCACTGCTGAGGTGCCCAGTGTCATTTTAAAGGCAGGCCTGCCTTGCTGGCTGTTTTTAAATTAAAGTTACATGCAAATTCGACTTTGGAATTAAAAGTAGTTCTAAAGTCTTAAAATACCTTATTTTGACATGTAAGTCACTCCTAAGGTGTGCCCTATGTGCCCCTAGGGCTGGGTGCCATGTAACTATAAGCAAGGACCTTATAAAATAGTTATATGAGCCCTGGTGAGGTAAAAGCAGCCAAATTCGTTTTTCCCTCATTGTAGTGAATGGCCTTCATAGGCTAAAATGGGGAGACTTTATTTAAATTTTAAAAGTCCCCTTAAGTAATGGATACAAAGAGTTTGGTATCAAATTAATTGTTATAATAAACCCCACAACTTCCAGTTGCTGGATTTAATATAACTTGTTCAGGTAAAGAGTTTTAAACTTTACATGAAAAGTTGCCAATTTCAGTGCTGCATTGTTTTTGCTGCTGTGCTCTGATTGGCCAGCCTCTGGCAGTCTGGCCAGGCTGCCTTGATGAGGTGTGAAGTGGCCTGGCTTCACACAAAGAGATGTGCCTGTGGGAGGGAATTTACCCTCAGCAGATGGGGAGGGCTGCCAAACTGGTCTTCAAAGGCAGAGAAGGACATTTGGAGCAACCCAGCAACACCCCCACATCCTGCAACCCCAGACAACTAGGTGCCACCTTCATTAGATTAGGAGAAGGCAGGAGAGGGGTGTGTTTATGATTTTTAGCCACACCATTGGGTGGGCTCAGCGAGATGTAACCTCCAAAAATCAAATTCAGCCATGATGGATTTTTGAAGAATGTTGCCTCCTGGGATTGATTTTTGCCACACTTCCCAGGAAGTGGTCATCACAGGGGGAAGGACCCTGCACCTGATTGGAGAATCAGGACCCTCCTGTTTTTCCCCCAGGGGCAAGGATACAACTGGCAGACTTGCACCCACACGTCAGATTCCCCATCAGATTCCAACAAGGAAGAACCAAAGGAGAAGAAGGACTGCCCTGCTGGACCCCTGGCCTGCACCTAGAACCTGCACTCAGAAGGACTGCACCAGCTGCACACTTGGGCTTCACCACAAAAAGGACTTTGCCTGGCTTCCACTGGTTCAAGGAGGGACTCCCTGTTTGCAACAGGTAAAAATTGCTAACCAGAGTCCCCTGCACCAACTCCTGAAGAAATCAACCAACTGACCACTGCCCAGTTGCATTCTGGGAGTTGTAGTCCGCACCCCCAAGGATCATCTCAGAGCTTCTGGACCCTTGGGATGAGCTGTGGACCCCAAAAGAACCTTAAAAGAACATCTGGGAGAAGTCCCAGAAGCTTGGAGAAGTTTGGAGAACTTTTGAAAAAAAGCTCTATAGAGGGACCGACCCACCGTGGCAACTCTAGCCGGCTTGCCTCAACTGCGACCCGGCCTGATTTGCAGGTTCGTCCCACTGAAGAAAATCTCCGAAAAAGAGACTAAGTCCGAAGGTAAAAAGTTGACCGGGACCTCCCAGCCAGCGTATCCGAGGAGGGCTCCAGGGTTGTCGGAGCAAGGTCCAGGTTTGCCCTGGTCGAAGGATTTTCACCTCGAAAAAATGACTAATTCCAAAGGTAAAAATCTCCACTGAGGGCTCCAGCGACGCTTACCCGGAGAGGAGTTCCAGGAGGTCGGATTGGACTGGCAGGTTCGTCCCGCTGAAGAAAATCTTCAGAAAAGAGACTAAGTCCGAAGGTAAACTTTTGACTGAGGCCTCCTGCAAGCTGTAGCCGAGCAGGGCTCCATCGCGGTCGGCCTTAAACTTTGACTTTGCCCCAGTCGAGGTGCATCCAGATGACCCGATTGGCGCTTTTTGTTTCTAGGCACTAAAAAACAATAATTCTTTACAAATTCATATCTCCGGTTCCCCTTAACCGATTTTATTCTTTTTTTTGTCTATTTATTTAAAGATAAAAATAAAATCTATTTTTTAAATTGGTTTTGGATTTTTACACTGTTTCCTGTGTTTTATTTAATTACTGTTTTGTGATATTTGAATGCTTTACACTCTGTCTCCTAAGTTAGGCCTTGTCGCTCGTTGCCAAGCTACCAAGGGTTGAGCTGGATTTAATTTAATGAGACCTAACTGGACCTAAGTGGAGGTTAGTGGCCTATTGCTAAGTGTAGGTACCTACATGCCCTTACCAATAACCCATTTTCCAACAAATACACATTATTTGCTCCTCCCTTGACCCTCCCAGGTGCCTCGCACAGACAAACTCAATCATCCAAATACTCCTATCATTCACTCCATTCATACTAAACATAACATCCTCCAAATCAAACTTCACTCCAGAAAAGTAAAATTGCTTTCTCATAATCTTAACATGTGACTGCAGCTATGAATTCTAGTTAACATATCTTTGTACTTCTAAATTATTGCTTGCTGCAGAGGTTATTTCTGACCATTTGCAATGCTCAGTCTATTACACAATTCTCCAAAAGATGATGCCATCCATCTAGATATGAATTATGTTCTCTTAGTTCAACTTTTGACAACTTGCAGTCCAATGTTCAGCATCTTTTTCCGATACATTTCAGCAGCACCCACATCTTATCTGCAGATGGACCCAAAACAAAGACCTGATTTAAAGGGCTATCAGCCCTCCTTGTGTTTGAGTATACTGCTGCATGGCAAGTATCTGGAACCTAACACCTAGACACCAAAGCAGTGGAAGAAAACAAAGACGCAAACACTGTTATCACTTCACAAGAACTTAACACGAACTATGATTTGAAGGCAGGTTTTTAATTTTGTTCAAGTCCCTGTGTAAGACATGTGCTTGCAATGTAAGAATGCAACATTTATCTGTCTGAATGAGTAATTACACAATTGTTGATGGAAATTGCACCTACTATTTTTTTTAGTTAATTCTTTTATAGTATTATTCATCCCAGTATAGGGTGTCAGAGCACTTTATATCACACGCTGAGGCATATTAAATCATACACGTGTTTATCTTTGTACAGGAAATGTTTCAGAGGAGAATAAGGCTTGTAACAAATAATGTAGAAATCACAAATAATCCATACTTGTAAACATCATATGTTAGGAGTGTATGGTCAGGAGAAATACAAAGTTATGATATAAAACCTAAAGCAGCAGCCATTTTGGTTATCTGTACTAATAAGGTACTATTAATTCCCATAGAAATCCTTCTTTACAATTTTAGAATAACAACTGTTTAAGAAAAAAATAAGAATCTAAACCCATGACTTACAATTTGCAGGCAGCTCCTTGATGATGATTAAAAGAGCAATCTGCTTTGCTAGAAGGCTTGTAACGTGTGAACTGGAAGTAACAAAAGTACCTCTGTGTCAAAAGCAGTAACCCACTCACCTATCTAAATAAAAAAACAAATCTGTGATCTGCATGTTACACAACATGATTTGCAGCTTGCACATTAACCATCTATGCTACTTTATGAGTCAAAACAGTGACTGATTACAGAACTCTCCTGGAACTGTGTTAACCATTAGTGTTATTTTACAGCTATTATAATTCCTTCAGAATTGCTGGGAACACAGTGATCTCTGCAACAGGTGTCTTAACACCGTAAGATATCTAAGGTTTGGCTTGACTGTGAGCATCACTAGACAGGGACTTTGGCTCCGCCCACATGTTGGGAGCCAAGAGTACATGATTTGATTGGGCAGATGTTGTGTGCTTTCACAAAAAAAACTTGTTTAGCATGCAGCCTCTTTGTGACCAAATGAATAATCTAGAACAGATTTACTATCATATATGTCTTTGATGCCAACTTTTTTAGTGCAGATTTTTTTTTGTATGAATACATAGGTTGACTTTGAGACTCTGCTTTTCAAGCTCTGCCCTCACGACCCCTCCCTGCCTCACCTTGACCGTCAATTTATAAGTTCCTGGATTAATCTTTTCCAAAGTCAACACTGCTGGGTTAGTCAAAAAATACTAAAGCAGCAAACAAATGTGCGACAGAATCATATCAACAGCAGCGTTTTGATTTTCTTTGCAACCATCTCCATCGATCATGATATATTGAACTCAGTTTTATAAACTTTTATTTTTGGTGAATCCTGCATCTTTCACCTATGCTGGTCTGCCTGTCCATCAGCCTGTAATTAAGTGGTGAAACAGTCTTGTAAACTAGGCACTAAAATGGATCAGGCTATTCCATCATCATCTCTTCACAAAGCCATTTTGAAGAATTGAGAAAGACTCCATCATTTTACCACAGTGTTTTTATTGGGGTTGAATAACATTTCATTTTGATAGCTAAATTTAACTAGTGGTCTTAGATATGTTTCTGGTATGTTGGCTTTCCTTATTGAGTTTCAGCTTCATATTAGGGCACAAGAAACAAGAGATTCTTATTCTGAAACACCTCACAGTAAAGCTCTATTCACCCTCATAAGCTTTTTTGATCCTTTACCTCTTCCTCAATAGCTGCACCTAGCATCTATTCATCTGGGAGATCCTAAGCTTCAGACATGCTTGGGGTACAGCACAGAAGCTGCGCACGAGCTAGAGATGCGAAGGCTGTAACTTGGGACAAGGCTGTGCCTCCAACGTGCAAAAGTATTTTGCTAGGTTTTCCTCTGGCAATGCCAATATGCCCCAATCTTAGTGCAGTGTCCCACACAATGAATGCCCACATTAAAGTATATGTTTAAGTCTTTCTACAACTTTTTTCCACCTCACTGTCTACACCACTTGAGGTGATGGCTGCACTGGCAAATATCATGATCCATCCTTCTTGCTTATGAAAGTGGGGAGAGCAGAGGACTTTATGGGCAAAAAAGCACAGAAATACAAAGGCTCCAGTTACATCTTTCTGTGTAGTAGTTTATTCTTACACCTAACAGTTGTCTCCAAAAGCATCATATGACAACGTATAAGCTGAGCTTCATGCCTGCACCAAACAATGACTAATGCATTAAGTTTAACTGTAGGTATAAGTGTCTTGCCTTTCATGCTGAAATAAATGAAAACAAAATGGTTACCAGGTTGTCATTCTTAAATAGGCTACCTAAAATAATGTAGAAATATTACCAGGGTGACAGAGAAGGCTAGAGAGAAGTGGTGGTGGGGGGGAGAAATGGGGTGAAAGTGACACAGGGGAGGAAACAGTGGTAGAAGCATGAGAGTGGAACATTTGCAGAACTTGCTTTTTGGGTACTTCCATAACATTTTGGAAACATTCCACAAACTATACATAATTATGCAAAATGCAAAACCATCATTTAGTGCAAAATTGTAGCCTGAAATGTGTCAGCATCAATTTTTGACACAAGGTTGCTTGTCACTCTACAATAACAGAATGAAAAACACAAGTGCGGGGAACAACAGCCTCTTGGAGTCTAGTTTATTGTGCTGTTCCTGTGCTCACACCATATCTATTTTGCTGCATAAGGTAGGGACGTGGTATAGTGACATAATTTGGGGAATTTTGGATAAAAAGCATGTAAAAGGTTTTTCAAAATAAAATGACATAAATTGGTGTAACTTAAATTTCACGAAGGCCTACCTGTAAAATTAGGCCAGAAATGAGAAATATCGTGATGAGTAGACAGTGCCCAATAGAAATAGGGATAAGAAAAGAGATAAAGGAGAAGAAAAAGCTATTGGAAAATTGAATAAAAGCAGAAGAGAACACAACCTATCTGCATGTCATGCACTTTTTGAAAACGTGTCTTTAGATTGCGGTGCATCCTGCAGCTAAATACAGTAGTGCGACACGAGAGACCTGTAAATGTCAAAGTTCAAGACTATAAGTTTAGGTTGAAGGTGATAACCTGCAGGGCCGCTAGGGCAGAGGAGCTTCGCCCCCCCCCCCCCCCACCAACAGCAGCAGCAAACCCTTTAATCCAAAACAATAATAAACTATGTTTATTATCATTTTGTATTGAAAGGGGCGGGGCAACAGACTGTGAAAAGGATGAGGGGAGTGCACTGTGCACTCCCTTCGGAGCACATGTGTGTTTGGTTGGCCATCTCAAGCCGGCCAAACACACATGCGCAGTAGGGTCTTTCTAGCCTGGCACTGTGTTGCCGGGCTGGAGAGATCCAGCACAGGCTCACAGTCTGCCTGGCCCTGGCTGGGTGCTCCCAGCCAATCCTGACGCTGCCCTGAGCAGGATCAGGATTGACCACAGGGCAGACTTGGAGCCTGTGTCTGCATTCAAAGATGAGAAGCGCAGCAGCGGAGCAGCACAGGATTAAGGTAACAAAAAAATGTTTCATTTTATTTTATTTCACCCCCCACTACACGCCATGCCACCCGCCCCTTTTCCCTCCACAAGCCGCCACTGATAACCTGTAATTGTATCTTTACTTGAAATGAGTGCATCATTACAGGCCAGAAATGAGGTACAGTGTGTCAGCTCTTGAGGCCAGATTTACTTACATTTAACGCAGCACAGCAACCAAAGTCTTAGCAGTGGAAGTGCAGTGCCAGTTGCAGTTCCGTATAAATGTGCATGGGAAATCTGAGAATGTCAGAAAAATACTTATTCTATCTTGAGCTTGGTGGAGCCTTTCGGGACACTAAGGGCCTGATTCATGAAAAGTTAGCGCCGTCTTTGGGTCATTTTTTGACGCAAAAGCGGCGTAAACTCACAAAATATAATTTTATTTTGTAAGTTTGCGCTGCTTTTGGGTAAAAAAATAACACAAAGGCGGCGCTAACTTTTCATAAATCAGGACCTAACTTCCCTTCCATTGTGGAGTTAGATAAATAACATGGTCGAGACATTGAGTACAGTCACAGTTGTCATGTTATCTCTACGAGACAGCTTCAATGAATGCTTATTTTTGCTTTGAAGGTGTGAAAGTATAAGAGGAATTAAATGCACATTGGGTTATTTTGTGAACTATTTTAGTGACCCTTACTTGTCCTGTGGAGGTCTTATCGTTTGTGAAGGCCAAGCTTGTTGACATTCAAAGAAGGTTAATTTACAACCAAGAAAATATTCTAAGAAATATGTCCATCAGATGAAATTGAGAGACAAATTATTTGTCATTCTGGAATAATTCCTTCTATTCATGCATTGTATTACACTTGAAGAATTAATTGAGTTTTTCAGTAGAAAAAGATACTAGGTTTAATCAAAAGTCTTGAATTTTTTTAATGTTAACTATTTTTATGACGAAAATACATTTTAAATAATCAGTTATGAATAGCAGTCTTAAATCAAATCCAAATGAAGGCCTATAAAGCAGTGCTCCAGATTCTAAATTCAGCTTTACCAGCCCAGGTACTCCTAAAATTTGGATTAAAAAAACACAAATTTCAGAGCACAAATGTTCGTAAAACTCTGCTGGAGACTGCGAGCAGCTGAGACAGGATCTATAAACAGTCTATGCTGGAGTGAAAAAAAGGAGCAACAGAGCAGCAACGCCAAAGACTTATGGGGATACCACCTAAATAACTATAAAAGAACTGGGCCTTCACAACGTCTGAGGAATGAGCCTGAGGAAAGATGGAGTTTTATCGAATGGCAAATGTTGCAACTAGGTTACTGTCACTTATTGCTGACAAAAACATGCTCACCAAAAGACGACACACCTGGACCATATTACCATCATACAAAATGTTTTGAGCACATGAATAACTATCAGTATTTTTTTCACAATCCCTGAAACATCAATTTATGCTCCTGCTTTTTGGTATGATGGAAACAAAAGACAAGAGGCCCCTTCTTGGAAGAAGCAATTTAGGACCCAATCTTGTCACCTCTGTTGTTATAAACTAGAGTCACTTGCCCATGACGTCTGTGCATGCCCGGTGTTGGCAGCACAAAGGAGAGTATACTTGAAATTAATTTCAATGACCTGGCCATACGCTCATGTAGTCCAGCTGTTATTACGTGGTTAAGTCGCTCCTCAATTCCCCTTGAATACCAGGGGACCAAGTTTATGGTGCAGTCCTTAAAAAATGTGTTGAATATTACCAAGATGGGGGCATAACATTAGGATGGATTGGGGCGGGACTGCTTCTATGCTAATGGGTTGCCATTTGATATGTTATAGGATACCGGGTGGGTGGTGAAATACTAATGTCTAGAAGCAGGGTAGAGCTCTCCTCAGTGGTGCATAGCACTCTGGATTGCGGAATTAAGAAATATCACCTCCTGCTGGACTGATATTTTCTGCACTTTAGGATTAGCTAATCAGGTTGTGCTGTAACTCTCATGGTTCCAAGTGAGGTCCTGATTTTAAGACTCAGTGCTTGGCCTATTTTTAAGATAAGTTTTTAGTGTTAAGATTACCAGGCGGCGTAAAATTACTGGGACAGTGTTTAATCAATTCATTTTTAATCAACACTATTCTTGTAATTGTGTGTTTTAATCACTAACTGAGAGTATGTGAGTATTTATTAGCCTGATAATGTGGTGAGTTTAAAAATTGGCTTTGGTTTTAAATAACTATGATAATACATTGATGAATCATTTCTTTGAAATGATGACTGGGTCTTTTTTAATATATTGCTCTTTGCACTGGTTATAGTTCAGAGGTTTGAGAACATTTTAAAATAAAATTGAGTTTGTATGACCACTAGAACACTTTAACTAAAAAAAAAAAAAATTTTATGTGCAAAACACTTGACTTCAACTACACGGTTATGTACATCAATGCAAGAAGGTCAACAGTCACACATATTTTAGAGCAATAGGAGATGCAGTTGTTGTGCTTCAGTGGAGCATGAAATGCATTTCAAGAAAGCACTGCGTAATGCACTTCAAGACGCACAGAGTGATATGCATTTGCTCAGCAATTTGTTTTAAAACAGTACTGGATGATGGATCCCACGGTAGCACTGCTTGATGTGCCCAGTGATGCACTGGGAGCTATGCCGTTTGAGCGCACTGTGTGGTGTACTAGGAGGAAGTCGCCTTGTGTCGTACAGTTCAGGAGCACAAGACCACTGTACATCATAGTGGCATAGTATGATGTGTCGCTGGAGGTATACAGCAATACACAATGAAGGCATATTATGATGTACACATGCAAAACATATCAATGTCCTCTGATTCATGCACCACACTACCAGCCTGACATAAGGTTTTTTTGACCACCATTATTTTGCATGGTTTAATGTTATCCTCTCCTTAATAATGTTAAAAGCAAAGCTCAAACAGTACACATTCATTTTGGCCCGAAGTCTAGTGCTTAACGGAGTCACATATCACATGGGCTTCTAGGCAGCTATGTAAATTAAAGTATAAACGAGAATTTTAAAAAAATATTTATGAAAACATGACATGTTTTTGTTATTTGATTTAAAGATTGTGTTCCTTGTTGGAATCCTACAATCTGAACTGTACTATGTTCCTTAACCAATATTTCATGTACCATGCAGAATGAAAAAATAAAAAAACTATGCACAGAAATCCTTTTAACCTCTCAGCATCAAGAAATGCACAGCCTGTCTAAAAGAATTTGCATTATGGCTGAGGGCCATATGTGAAAAACATAGGAATTGCAATTTCCTAATTGGGATTTTAACAAGATCACAAATAGGAAATCACAATTCCAAATGCAAGAAAACTTACACATTTCAGATAACACTTCCTAATGGGGTTGCAAATAGACCTACCTTACGAATAATGATTAGGTAAGTTGCAATTTGCTACCCATTAGGAATTGCAGCCATCATAGAGATGGGGGCCTGCTGGGGTCAGCAGACCACCAAGTCAGTGATATTGCTTTTTAATAAAGCAATCTTTTTTTTTCAATGCAGCCCATTTTCCTTTAAGGAAAATGGGATGTATTTCAAAAAATAAAAATGAAATTTCATTTTTAAGAGGAAGCAGTGATATCTTGAACCACTGTGTGCTCTTACAAACTATTTGTTTCAACATTCACAAAGAGGAAGGGTTCCCATGTGGACCCCTTCACATTTGCCAATGGTTACCACTACTCTTGAGGTGTTGGTCAAAATGAATGCTTTGCTACCGTAATTTAGTTGCTAAACATTCATACGAAGAACGGCAATTCATTATTTGGAAGGGCCACCCTAAACATGCCCCTTCCAAATACCGAATCGCTAAATACATTGCGATTCAGTAACATGTTTCTGAATCGCAATTTGATTTTTGTTCATTTGGAAAAGCATTTTTCAGTCCTAAACAACAAAAGGGTTTTGTACATAGGCCTCTATATTTCTTTTCTACCTGTGCCTAACTTCAGCAAATGCCACCAAATGAATATTATCAACATGCAGCAGTCAGCATGATGTTGATAGCTTATTTAATCACCAAGCTATCACCTCTGTCACTCACCTCCCAACCACCATCACTCATCTTAGGCTTTGACATGTTAGCTATTTATTTGTTTTTGAAACATATTTATATCATACAGACCTAGTAGGTATGACAGTATAAGGGATTAAGGGCCAGATGTAGCAATTTCCAATTTTGCGAATCGGAAATTGCGAGTCAGTGCGAATCGCAATTTCCGATTTGCAAAATCGGATGCAGTACGGCGTCTCAGACACCGACTGCGAGTCGCTATGGGGTCGCAAAGACCCACCTCATTAATATTAATGAGGTGGGTCGCATTTTGCAACCCCATAGCGAGTCCCTGCACTCACAGGGATGGTGGCCTGCTGAAGTCAGCAGACCTCCATGTCTGTGACTGCTTTTTAAATAAAGCAGTTTTTTTTTTCATTTTGCAGCCCGTTTTCCTTAAAGGAAAACGAGTTGCAAAATAAAAAAAATAACGAAACCTTTTGGTTTCGGTTTTTCAGAGTAGGCAGTGGTCCATTGGACCACTGCCTGCTCTGAAAAAACCTTATTGGCAACATTCACAAAGGGGAAGGGGTCCCATGGGTACTTCTTCCCTTTTGTGAATGGGTTACCACCAGTGTGACACTGGTGGTAACTGCGAATGGCTTTGTGACCGCATTCGCGGTCACAATGTAATTTAGCATAGCAATGCGAGTCGCAAATAGGAAGGGAACACCCCTTCCTATTTGCAAGTCGCATTCACAATTTGCGAGTCGGTACCGACTCGCAAATTGTGAATGTGCATCTCAAAAGACTTTTTGCATGGCGCAAACTGCGATTTTCGCAGTTTGCACCATGCAAAAAGCTTTCTACATCTGGCCCTTAGTGATCAGTCTTATGGTTTCTGGCAGATGATTCCAAATGCTTTGGACTTGACAGGAGGAAACCTGTTTCAGTGTTATTGTCTTTTTTGTTGTTGGGATCACCAGCACGAGGTCTGATTTACCTCTAGTGCTCCACTCACTTCCTGAGGTGTCCAGCTTTTTCATTTTAGCTGAGGAGGCCAAACTTAAAGTCGATTAAAGTATGGCATTGCCCCATTTATGTGGGAGAAGGACCAGAGTGTGCACTGCTGTTTTGAAGTGCGTAGAAGGGATGTAAACTTCTAGTGTTGTTTACAGGTGTACAGCTTTTGCAAGATCGCAAGGTGAAGTCCCATAGGAAGATTTTGGTTGATAGTGAAGCATTGTGAGTTAGCAGGTTGGATTGGTTTGGGAATGTTGCCTGGGTATAAAATCCCTTATTAGTTATTGATTAAAACTTCAAAGCAGAGGTTTCGAACCCTTGAACTTCTGTGGACTCTACTGAATCACAATTGGAACGCAGGTGTCCCCAACCTATTTCTGTGATTTGAACGAACCTCAGCATTAACACACAAAAATACACAAACAATTACACACTAAATAAATTCATCACATCTTCTTTCCTCTGACACTGCATGTTTATATATGCTTTTAACTAAGACCCTGGTTATATTCACACATCGATAGGTAATGATGTGGAATCAGAGTTCTCAGCAGAAGTGGTGGCAGAAAAACATAGACCTCAGAAGGGCAAGTGGATCACATGAAGCAAAGCTGCAGACCATGTATCTGTGTCAAAAGGTGAGAAAGAGCAATTGAATAAAAAATAGCAGGGGAGGTGATCATGCTAGACTACATGCTGCCAACTGGGAAGATGTACCCTGCCTATGGGAGTATTGGATGCAGGCTGAAAAGTACAGGCATGTCCCCTTCCCAAGAAAGAAGTGTGGTTGCTTTGGAATCTGTTGTGCCCAACCATGCCAAGCAGTGGATGGGAGACTACTATGTGAATTGGGCAGTCTACCTGGGCATAAATGTAAAGTTCATTAAGATGTGAAAACACTGGGGCCCATATTTATACTTTTTTAGCGCTGCATGTCCGCCGGTTTTTGACGCAAAAGCGGCGCAAACTTAAAAGAATTTTGTAAGTTTTCGCCATAAATCAATAATACATTTACTTTGCAGCTGCACTGGTTTATTAAACGAACGCAGATACTGGCTCGGTATTTATACGGTATGGTATTAGAACATTTTGCCAAACAATAATTTTTGTGCATGAAGGAGGACTTTGGATTAGTGACTGTTAGATTAATTAAATATATGAACAGGACAAAGAGGCTACTAAGAAGTAAAAATCACATTGAAACCCCTAAATCTAATAGCAGCAGGGGATTACACAAAGAACAGAGGAGATGCTAGAAAGATTATTTTAATTCACTGAAATAAAATTGTATCTACCTACTGAAAGCAAATCGCAGCTCTTTCATACATGCTCTGTCCTGCACTAGCAATCTATATCACATAATGTATAAATCAAATACACTGTGGAGACAATACACTAGATTAACCTGTGCTCACCCTCTGGTAGCTTTGCACAGAGCAGGCAGGCTTAACATAGGAGGCAATGTGTAAAGTAGTTGTGCAACACTTAAAATAGTAAAACAGTGAAAATACCACACACAAATATTTCACACTAGGTTAGAAAAATTGGTTTAATTTAATGAACAAAACAAGACCAACACAAAAAAATTCAATAAGTAGAAGACAAGATATATATTTTTTAAAGAAAATCTGGAAATATATGGACAAATTTCTGAAAAGTGGTGCTGCATGTAGTGCAGCTCCACTTTTCTTTTGCCCCTTAGCACCCCCCCAACACCACCATGTGTGCGCCGTATTTAAAATACGGTGCACCATGATGGTAGTCAGGGGTACTAGCGTCATAATTTTTTATGTGAGTCCGGCGCTTTGCAGGATTAGGGTCAAAGGTTTTGACGCTAATCCTGCAAAGCACCCAGGGGCCCATTGAAAACAATGTGAGTCTCCCTTTAACGCCTGCTCTTAGCAGTCATTAACAATGCAGATAAAAATATCTCAGATTTCTTTGCCCCATTTTTTCAGCCCCCTTAGCACCGGAACGCCCCCCCTTGCATACATTATGCCTGGCGCAAGCATAATGTGATGCAAGGGGTTACAAAGTGGCGCCGTAGAGTAGCGCATACTGGGGGAGGACCCCATCCACGAGCTTCTCCAACTCTTCAGACGTGAAGGCAGGGGCCCTTTCCCCAGTCGCAGCAGCCATTGTATCTTCCAGACCGAGGTCACAGCAGCACTTGCAGTATAGGTCCTCTCCTGTGGATGATCAGGTCTCGAGTGATTAAGCAGAAAGAAAATGGCGGTCACGCCCGCGGCGGTGCGTACCGCGGCGGTGCGTACCGCGACCGCCGGCGCACTTCGTCATTGGCTCCTGAAACCCATAGGCTTCAATGTTAACCAATGCGGCTTTGCGCCGCGGTCTTCGACCGCCTACCGCCACGGTGTGCCCCGCCAGCGCATTGACCTCACATCCCATTGTCCCACTTCACAGGTCAGGCAGCCGCCATTTCAAGGGCCTACATGGCTTAATTTTGACTGCGACACACAGGCCTAGGCCTTGCATTGCCACACATACACGCCTTGCAACCCATTGCCATTCTTTAACTGTGCAAGCTGTCTGTACGTACCTGTGGTTTGGCTGACTCTGTGCTCCATGTTGTCCTTCCTAGGCACCGTCCGCTGGGACTTGGGATGAGAAGGAGGAATCCTCGCGTGTACCGACCGCTGGTGGACCTGTCGACAATGGAAGAACGCCATATAATACTTCGATACAGACTTGACCGTGCCACTATCCATGAACTGTGTGCCCAGCTGGAGCCAGACCTGATGTCCCCCATCCGCCAACCCACAGGGATTCCCCCTCTGGTGCAGGTTTTGTCAGTCCTCCATTTTTTGGCCATGTCATCTGGAATGTCTCAGCCTATGTTTTCTAAGATTTTGAGCAGAGTGTTGTCTGCCCTGATGAAACTCATGCGGAGCTACATCATTTTCCCAGAGGAGGGTGACTTGCCTACAGTGAAGGGTGATTTCTATGCCCTTGGACATATCCCCAACATCATTGGTGCCATTGATGGGACCCATGTGGCTTTGGTACCCCCAAAAGACGATGAGCAGGTGTACCGAAACAGAAAAAGTTATCATTCGATTAATGTCCAGGTGGTCTGTTTGGCTGACCAGTACATCTCCCATGTAAATGCCAAGTTCCCAGGGTCAGTGCATGACGCGTATGTGATGCGAAATAGCAGCATCCCCTATGTGATGGAGCAGCTACAGAGACAACGTGTGTGGCTAATAGGTGACTCTGGTTACCCCAACCTGCCGTGGCTACTGACCCCAGTGAGGAATCCCCGGACAAGGGCAGAGGAACGCTACAATGAGGCCCATGGGCGTACTAGGAGGGTGATTGAGCGAACCTTTGGCCTCCTGAAGGCCAGGTTTAGGTGCCTGCATATGACCGGTGGATCCCTAATGTACTCACCAAAGAAGGTGTGCCATATCATCGTGGCATGCTGTATGCTTCACAACCTGGCTTTGCGACGCCAGGTGCCTTTCCTGCAGGAGGATGGTCCAGATGGGGGTGTTGTAGAAGCCGTGGAGCCTGTGGAGAGTGAAGAGGAGGAAGACTCAGAGGACGACACAGACAATAGGGACAGAGTGATACAACAGTATTTCCAGTAACACCCAGGTAAGAATCACCCACGCCATTTCACAATTGCTTATAGCCTCCTGCATCTGTACTTTCTGTAGTTCCCACCAGATCTTTTTGGGTAATTTTTGTTTTTCCCTTCCCTTCTCAGTGCTGTATGACTCAGTGCCTGACTTCTGCTTGGTTTGCCCATGAACTACAGCGTATTGACATTGGTATGTTGTCATCACTAATTGACAGAACAGATATTGAATAGTAATATGTAAAACATTTGCTAATAATACAGCATGACTCCAAACTGATTTGTGTGCAATATGGGATTTATTTACAGTGCTAGATATTGGTACATGTGATTATAAGGGTGATGGGTGGGGGTGGAGTAATGTCCATGGCAGAGTCCAGTTCTCAGTCTCACAGGTGCATTGTCCTTTTGCCTGTGGAAGGATGGAGCAGAGGCAGTTCATGGTTGGACAGGGTGGCAATGTGGGACAGTGGGAAGAGTTCAGGGGGTATGTCCTGCTGGCGGGGGTCTTGACATCCTACTCTGTCTTTTTTTTGGATCTCAGGCTCCTCTTACTTGGTGGTTGTTCTTCAGCAGGAGGTGGGGTTCTGGTGGCCTGTCGTGGTGTTGGGGCCTCCTGTCCACTTGCGCCGGCGGAGGTGGTAGGCTGTTCCTGGTCCGGGCTAGTGACAGGGGCCCTGTGTGGTGCCACATGGTCCCGCAACGCGTCTTCTATCCTGTTGAGGGCCAGGACGATGGTCCCCATTGCGGTCCCGATGATTCTCAGCTCCTCCCTGAACCCCATGTAGCGTTCCTCCTGCTGTGCCTGGATCTCCATGAACCTGGCCAGTACCGTCGCCATCGTCTCTTGGGAGTGGTGGTAGGCCCCCATGATGGTGGTGAGGGCCTCTTGGAGAGTGGGTTCCCTGGGCCTCTCCTCCCCCCCCCTGTCGCACAGCAGCCCTCCGAGCTGCCCGGTTTCCCCCGGCCTCTGTCTCCTGGACGGTGTGCCCGCTCCCACTGCCCCCAGGTCCCTGTTGTTGTTGGGGTGTTGGGTTAGCCTGGGTGCCCTGTAGTGGCAGACACACCGCTGATTGACGTGTCCTAGAGACAGAGGCATGGGCCCGCTGGGTGGGAGCTGTGCTGGTGTTGGCAGAGGGGGTCGGGTCTGGTGTGGCTGCCTGAGGGGAACCGACTGCCCAGAGGTCCCCGATGGTCCGGGCTGGTCATCAGGTTCAGTGTCGACAGAGCTGCTGTCCTCACTGTGGGCCTGTTCCGGGGGTGGGATGGACATTTCTGGACCCTCCTGGCTGGTGTGTTGGCGTTCGGGTCCTGCATGGGGTAAGAGAGTTTGGTTATTGTTTCTGTGTGTGCAAAGGCGTGCGTGTTATGGGTGCCCTCGTCCCCCAGTGCAGGCATTCCCTTGAGGGAGGTGTTGTGAGGGTAGTTAGTGGGGGGGGGGTAAGTGCAGTGGTCATGCTTGGGTGATGGGTGTCCATGGATTGTGTTGGCATGCAGGAGTTGGTGTTGGGATGGGTGGGTTGTGCTGGTGAGACATTGTCAGGGAGGATGTGTGCTGGGGGTTTGGGGGTGAGGGTGGGGTGTGGGTTGGCATGCTGGTGGGGTGGGGGGGATATAGTAGTTGAGATTGGACTTACCAGAGTCCATTCCTCCGGCTACTCCTGCGAGGCCCTGAGGATGCAGGATGTTGAAGACCTCTTGCTCCCATGATGTAAATTCGGGAGGGTTGGGTGGGGGTCCGCCGCCAGTCTTCTGGACCGCGATGTTGTGCCTGGAGACCATCGATCGGACCTTCCCCCGTAGGTCGTTCCATCGTTTGCGGATGTCCTCCCTATTCCTGGGATGCTGTCCCACCGCGTTGACCCTGTCCACGATCCGCTGCCATAGCTCCGCCTTCCTAGCTATACTGGTGTGCTGCACCTGTGAGCCGAAGAGCTGGGGTTCCACTCTTAGGATTTCCTCCAACATCACCCGGAGTTCTTGGTCCGAAAAGCGTGGGTGCCTTTGGGGTGCCATGGGGTGGTGTGGGTGAGGTGTGGGGTGGTGTATGTGATGATGAGTATGTTGGTGTGTGGTGCTTTGTGCTACTATGTGGTGTGTGTGATGGTGTAGTGTGCCTCAGTGTGTATTGCTATGGATTGTCTGCTGTGTCTCTCTCTCCTTCTCTCAGTAATTGTGGTCGTAGGGGTTTGTGGGTGATGTGGGGGTGTGTTTTATAGTTGATTGATTGTGTGGGAGTGGGTTGTGTATGTGTATCAGGTGTGTGTATTTGTAATTGTCCAATGTGCCTGTGTTTTGGTGCTGTGTGTGTATTTTGACCGCGGCGGTGTGTACCGCCAATGGAATACCGGGTTGGAAAGCCCGCTGCGTTGATTCGTGGGTCGAAATGGCATGGGCGTATTTCTGTTGGCGTGACGGTGGAGGTTTGGTCATCTCCAGTTTATCGCTGCCCGCTGATGTGGCGGCCTGCAGTGGAGGTCGGATTTTTGGAGGTTTGGCCGTTGTGGGTCAGAATGACCGTGGCGGCTTTCCGCGGCCACGGCGGTGTTATGGCGGTCTTCTGACCGGCGGTAAGCGCCTTTTACCGCCGGGGTCAGAATGACCCCCAAAATCTTTCAATATTTGAGCGATGCCCTAGCTCAGATAGTGGTGTTGCGGGAATCAGATCTTACAAGTAAGGAATCCTCTGACATCCTTAACTCCCAGAGATAGGTGAAACAGATGGTCTGAGTTAGAAATGGGGTCTTTGGTTGGCAGTCGGGTTACCCCCTGTCCAAGCAAGGACCCTCACTCTAGTCAGGGTAACTCATACACAATCCAAAATATCCTGTGCCCACCCTCTGGCAGCTTGGCACTGTGCAGTCAAGCTTAACTTAGAAGGCAATGTGTAAAATATTTGTGCAATAAATCACACAATAACACAATATAGCACCACAAAAATACACCACACAGTGTTTAGAAAAATATATCATATTTATCTGGATATTTGCAGGTCAAAATGATCAGAGATGCAATAAGTAAATGTATAGATATCACTGAAAAGTGATATAAAGGGGGTCATTTTGACCGTGGCGGTACGAGACTTCCAGGGCTAAAATGACGGAAGCACTGCCAACAGGCTGGCGGTGCTTCCTGGGGTATTTCACCGCGGTCGCACCGCCGGGGCTGGCGGTATTCCGCCACATTTGCCCCAGCGATGATAATCCGCCTGGGCAGCGGTGCTTGCATCGCTGCCCAGGGGATTACAAGTCCCCCTCCCGCCAGCCTTTACCTGGCGGTTTGAACCGCCAGGAAAAGGCTGGCGGAAAGGGGAGTCGCGGGCCCCCTGACAGGGCCCCATGGAGCTTTTCACTGTCTGCATAGCAGACAGTGAAAAGAGTGACGGGTGCAACTGCACCCGTCGCACTTCCGCAACATCGCCGGCTCCATTTGGAGCCGGCTCCTGTGTTGCAGCTGAATGGCCGCCAAATGGCTGCGGCAGGAGTGCGGCCGCATTGGCGGCCGCCCGGCGGTCTGATCTTGGCGGGCAGCTTGAGGGCCAAAGTGTCATAAGTCTTTTTAAAGCAAACAAAGTCTCTTTTTAGCACAAAGTACCTGGTTCGTGTGAAAAATCTCCGCAATGGGCCGCAGCGGAGGAGAAGCGTGGAAGCAAAGGAGGTGTGCGTCGATTTCTTGGGCTGCACACGGTGATCATTTAGTTTCCAAGCGGGGACGGCTGTGCATCGATTTCCGGCGCTCGGTCATCGATCCTCTTCTGGTTGGAGGGTTTTCCGACGCCCCAGTGTTTGTGCGTGGAATCCTGGGCTTGTGGAGCGAAGTCACAAGTGCTGCGTCATTCTGGTTCGGCGTACAGTGAATTTTTCACTGCGGGGCAGGCTGTGCGTCGTTTTTAGCAAGCCGTGCGTCGAATTTTCACTGCTCAAGGAGTTCAGTTGCAAGATAGAAGTCTTTTTGGTCCTGAGACTTCAGGGAATAGGAGGCACGCTTTATCCAAGCCCTTGGAGAGCACTTCTTCACTACAACCAGGGAGCAGCAAGGCAGCAGGGCAACAGCAAGGCAGCAGTCCTTCACAGAAAGCAGTCAGGTGAGTCATTTGGGCAGCCATGCAGTTCTTCTTGGCAGGATTCAGGTTCTGGTTACAAGTTTCTTCTCCAGGAAGTGTCTGAGTTCGATGGGGCAGAGGCCCTGTTTATATACCCAAATGTGCCTTTGAAGTGGGGGAGACTTCAAAGAGTGGCTTAGAAGTGCACCAGGTCCCCTTTCAGTTCAATCCTGTCTGCCAGGGTCCCAGTAGGGGGTGTGGCAGTCCTTTGTGTGAGAGCAGGCCATCCACCCTCCCAGCCCAGGAAGACCCATTGCAAATGCAGATGTATGCAAGTGAGGCTGAGTCTCCTTTGTTTGGGGTGTGTCTGAGTGAATGCACAAGGAGCTGTCAACTAAACCCAGCCAGACGTGGATTGTAAGGACCGGAAAGATTTAAGTGCAGAGAAATGCTCACTTTCTAAAAGTGACATTTCAAAAATAGTAATATTAAATCCAACTTCACCAGTCAGCAGGATTTTATATCACCATTCTGGCCATACTAAATATGACCTTCCTACTCCTTTCAGATCAGCAGCTACCACTCAAACAATATATGAGGACAGCCCCAATGTTAGCCTATGAAGGGAGCAGGCCTCACAGCACTGTAAACATGAATTTGGGAGTTTTACACTACCAGGACATGTAAACTACATAGGTACATGTTCTGCCTTTTGCCTACACAGCACCCTGCGCTGTGGGTTACCTAGGGCATACCTTAGGGGTGTCTTATATGTAGAAAAAGTGGGGTTTTAGGCTTAGCAAGTACTTTTAAATGCCAAGTCGAATTGGCAGTAAAACTGTACACATAGGCCTTGCTATGGCAGGCCTGAGACAAGGTTAAGGGGTTACTTAAGTGGGTGGCACAACCAGTGCAGCAGGCCCACTAGTAGCATTTAATCTACAGGCCCTGGGCACATATAGTGCACAGTACTAGGGACCTATAAGTAAATTAAATAGTCCAATTGGGTATGATCCCATGTTACCATGTTTAAGGGGAGAGAGCATATGCACTTTAGCACTGGTTAGCAGTGGTAAAGTGCACAGTGTCTAAAAACCAGCAAAAACAGTGTCCAAAAAGTGGAGGGAGGCAGTCAAAAAGTTAGGGGTGACCACCCTAAGGCTGCCAGATCTAACAATCTGGATAGACCATACTAGCCACTCAAGAGGGGTTTTAATCTTAATTAAGAATCAACTAAATGTCTCTATAATCAGTCATAAATCAGATAGGAGGGGCAGGTGGGTTATAGGGAATATTAAAATCTTTGAGAAGGTTTATACATTAGTCGGTTATTATGACCCTAACATAGATGACACAGAGTCCTTGTAAGAATTGTGTTGTACATTATTGGACACCCCGAATCCAACAATAACTGCAGGCGATTTTAATGAGGTTCTGGAAAACCAACTGGACAAGTCTAGCAAGAACAGATCTTTAGGATGTCCAAAATCATAGACATATGTTAAATCTTTAATGAAAATATTTTATATTGTTTGATATCTGGTGAGAAGGTCATGGATCAGATCGAGGCTATACATTTCATAATGAAGAGTATAAGCACCAATCAAGAATAGGCTACTTTTTGGTAGATAGGTCGCTTATAGTGGAGATTATAGATATTGGGCACTTAGCCACCCATTTGTCTGACCATGCAGCTGTTGTTTTGAAGATGAAATGTAATTCAGGCAATCAAGCAGGGAGTTGGAACCTAGATCGCACTCTTTTGAAAGATCAGGAAGTGCTAGACACCTTAGGGCTAAAACCAGTGAGTTTTTTTTAGATTAATTCTTATTCTGCGGCACCTCACATGGTCTGGGACTCATACAAAGCATATATAAGGGGCATCCTGATTAGTCTTGCAGCTCATTAGAATAGGGGGTAAAGGAAAGCGATACAGGAGCTGGAACTGGCCATTTCCCTCTTAGCCGGAAAGTTGGTAGCATGGCAGATGCAGGAAGGATAGGGAAGCACTGATGAGGGAGATCACTGAACAAAAGGCTACTCTCTGTGCCGTTGTCGAAGCAAGGGTTAAGGCCAGATGGGAGGCAAGCAAATTAGAGCACTTCGAATATAGTGAAAGCGCAGGAAAACTCCTAGGATGGAAAATGAAAGTCAGATCTAATAAGAAATGAGGTGAGGGAGATAGGATGCAACACCACAGGGAAAAAGCTGAAGAAGACCTCACAGATACAACAGACCTTTGTAGATTTTTGTAGGTCATTATACACTGAAGAGAAAATTACAATAGCACCCAGAGGATTTGACTGGCTAGAAGAGTTGCAGATAAAAGAAAACTCACAGAGAGGGAAAAGGAAGAGCTAGAGAAGTTAATATCACCGGAGGAGACGTCACAGGCTCTTAGCAAGGGCAAAAAGGGGAAGGAGGCAGGACCAGAAGGTTTGCCTAATGAATTCCATCAGTGTGTGAGAGAAATTATCAACCAAATTCTATCCCAACTATTTAATGGTATTTTTAGAGGTGATACCCTTTTACCAAAATCTTGTGATGAGGTGGTGATCTCCCCAATCTTGAAACCAGGAAAAGACCCCCTGGTGTGCAAGTCGTACAGGCCAATATCTCTGTTAAATAATGATTATAAGCTCTTCTCTAATATTTTAGCAAAAAGGTTAGGAAGAGTGGCTGGTAAACTGTTTGCGGAATATCAGAAGGGCTTTTTAAAGGGGAGATACATGCACAAACTATCCCATGAATTAATTGGATCTATTGACCTATTAGCGGCAAATGGAATCCCTCTTGCCATAATCACTTTGGATGCTACTAAGGCGTTTGACAGGACAAATTGGCAGTACTTAAACACTCTTATGGTGCATTATAATTTCGGTGAGAAATTCAGTAGGATACTCAAGGACATTTACAAAACCCCAACGGACAGAATACTGCTAAATGGGAACTTAAACACTGCCTTTGAGATCACTAGGGGGACCCAACAGGGCTGTCCACTCTCCCTATTATTGTTTAATCTCTATATGGAGCTGTTGGCAGAAAGGATTAGGAAGGACCCCTTTATTGAGCCTTTTGTTTGCGCAGGCTGGGAAAAGAAAATATCATTATATGCGGATGATATTATGATCTGTACAAGTAATCTGCTCCCCCACCTTAGATAGGTTTGAATGTTTGACGTTGGATTTTGGGAAGGTGTCAGGGTATGCAGTTAACATGTTGAAAATGAAAACCATGACCTGGAATATGGAGGATGAACATAATGTGGGAAGGAAAGAGTTAAAATACTTGGGCATTAGGATCTGCGACGCCCTGGAAGCTACTGTAGAGGTGAATTTTAACAGCACCATGAAAGAGGCCTATAGGCTACTTTTAAGTTGGGATCATCTCCCACTCTCTCTATACGGAAGAACACATTTGATAAAAATGGCTATTCTATCGAAATTCACTAATTCTCTAAGAGTGCTTGGGTACAAAACTACAAGGGAAAAAAGACTCCTTTATTTGGGCAGCTAAAGGAGTTAGAATCACAAGAAAGAAACTGAGAAGGAAATATGATAAAAGGGGAATAGCAATTACAGACATTCAACTGTATGCTTGGGCCTTTCAGCTGAAGAACATGAAGGACTTACTATCAGGGACAGGAGGAAATCAGATAAGGGAGTTAAGGTAGTGGTAGGAAGATAGTATAAGTTTATGTACAAATTTGGCCACCCCAGATTCTACAAAAGAGTGAAACTAAAAGTTTTACGGGCAGCGGCCCAGCTATGGGCCCAGATAAGGAAAATAACTAATCTAAAATACTATAGCCACTATTCCCCAGTGTGGGACTCCCCTGGAACACTGGAATGCCTTAAAGATAGTTTATCATGTCCCTTGAGGGAAGCAGGCATTGTAGAGTGGGGACAGATGTTTCAGAATGTGAAACTCTCCACATGGGAGTGTTGTTTAGCCATTTTAGCCATAGATCCATGCACGTTATTTTAACACATTAGGCCAAGCCGCTGTGCACCTTAACCTAGATATATTTTATTTGGCTTCATTTTATAATTGTTACAATAGCCAGGGACAGGTGCAAATCAGTTAAGGGAGTTAAGGTAGGAGGAGAGTAGAAGTTTATGTACAAATTTGGCCACCCCAGATTCTACAAAAGAGTGAAACTAGAAGTTTTACAGGCAGCGGCCCAGCTTTGGGCCTAGATAAGGAAAATAACTAATCTAATGTACTATAGCCACTATGCCCCAGTGTGGGACTCCCCTGGAACACTGGAATGCCTTAAAGATAGTTTATCATATTCCTTGAGGGTAGCAGGCATTGTAGAGTGGGGACAGATGTTTCAGAATGGGAAACTCTCCACATGGGAGTGTTGTGTAGCCATTTTAGCCATAGCTCCAAGCATGTTATTTTAACACATTAGGCCAAGCCGCTGTGCACCTTAACCTAGATATATTTTATTCGGCTTCATTTTATTAGTGTTACAATAGCCACCTTTACTGTCTTGTTTTATTTTCTGTTTATCTAACTGTTTTGCCTAGGCCTGCACTCTGTTCTCAAACAAGACATCCTTTATCACTCTGTGCTTCTTCCAAGGCTACAGCACGGTACATTGCCGGTGAACGTGGTAGAAGTTTAGTCTCCAACATTCATAGAAAACACACATCCTTATGTAGGGACATTTTCCCAGAACATCAGCTGTGTTGTTAGAAAAAAATTTCCTTGTCCCTTACACGTTAGAGGGAGATTCCAGGCAGAGAACCACGAATGTATGCTGATTGCCGAATGCTTTGCTACAGATGCTAACGCAGACTGCAGGCCTTTGCTCAGGTATGGGGGATGATGTCTTCCCAGGGGAACCTGAAGGGCAGAATTAGAGCTTAACATGTTGTGCTCTATCATAGTCTAGGTAGGAGTTAGTCTATTGACAACAGTGACAATATGATTTGTGTTATTTCTATGCTTCACTCTTCTCGTCACAATTTTATTACTATCATGTTGTGTCGTCCTGGTTATTGCAGCTCACGCTTTGCTACCTAAGATCCAGTTGTTTTATTAAACTCATTATTGAAACATATACTGCCTCTGTGTGTCATTTATATATGAGACTAAATGTAACTGAGAGAAACGGATGAGACCTAAGTGACCACGGCTTCCCTGAGAAACCAATTAAGTCATGTGCTTGGCTGTAAAATCATCCAAATCCTTGGGTTGAGATGAGGCACTACTAGTTAGCCGGAGAAAAACCCGGATTGGAGCGGCAGGTGTCAACTGCAGTGGGTTAAATTTAGTCCCCCATACCGTGGGCGATTCCGCCGCTCAAAATCCAGTAGTCTCTTTAGAATAATGAGAGCCTACACGACTTGGCGCCGCCAACGTTTTGTCAAGCTTTAATTTTCGGGTCCTCCGGAGTATCTCTGTCTCATTATATACAATAATGCCTCAATACTATATACGGAGACGTCCGTGGTACTGAGGATTTCCACTCCAGCTACGTAGGCTATCCTATTTGGGGCTGCAGGTTGTTCAAGCTTGAACTTTAAAAGGAAAACCCTATTTGGTGTGTCTTCTCTGAACATTTCTTCGATCTAGTATGGTAAATCCACAGCAGATAGCAATAGCAGTCAACATGAGACAACCTCTGACTGAACACTTACTAGCAAACGGCCTAACGGCCCAGAGGGGTCCAGTCACATTTGTGGTGGATGCCCATCCAGCCTATAGAACAGAACTCTTCTATTCTTGGGTCACATTTCTAGCAGTTGATGGGAACACAAATACATACGATCACTACACACATGCAAACGCACCTGGACAATACAGGGCAAATGCATATTTCAATCAATCAATCAAAATAATTTATAGAGCGAGCTACTCACCCGTGAGGGTCTCAAGGCGCTTGAAGGGGGTTACTGTTCGAACAGCCAGGTCTTGAGGTTTTTTCTAAAGAGCAGGAGGTCTTTTGTTTTGCGGAAGTTTGTGGGTAGGGAGTTCCAGGTTTTGGGGGCGAGGTATGAGAATGCCCTGCCTCCTGTGGTGGTTCGTTGGATGCAGGGGACTGTAGCTAGTGCGAGGTCGGCTGATCGGCGGTTGCGGGTGGGTGTGTGGAAGTTCACTCTTTCATTGAGGTAGGTTGGGCCGGTGTTGTGGAGGGATTTGTGTGCGTGGATGAGGATCTTGAAAGTGATTCACTTGTCTATGGGGAGCCAGTGAAGGGTTTTGAGGTGTGAAGAGATATGTTTGTGGCGGGGGAGATCCAGGACAAGGCTTGCGGCATGTTTTGGATTCTCTGGAGTTTGCGTCTGAGTTTAAGTGTGGTGCCAGCGCAGAGCGTGTTACCATAGTTTAGGCTGCTGCTGATGAGTGCATGGGTGACTGCCTTCCTGGTCTCTGAGGGAATCCATTTGAAGGATTTTTTCAGTGTGCGGAGTGTGTGGAAGCAGGAAGAGGTGACTTCATTGATTTGCTGTGTCATGGAGAGGGAGGGGTCCAGAATGATGCCGAGGTTGCGTGCGTGGTTTGTGGGGTGGGTGCGGGGCCTAGGGTGGTGGGCCACCAGGAGTCATCCCATATGGTTTTGTTGTGGCCAAAGATTTCGGTTTTGTCAGAGTTAAGCTTGAGGTGATTTGTTGTCATGCAGATGGCGGTGTCCAGGAGAGCGGCGTGTAGGTTGGTTTTGGCGGTGGTGGGGTTGCAGGTGAGGGAGAGGATGAGTTGGGTGTCGTCTGCATAGGAGAGGATGGTGATTCTGTGTGGTCAGAGAATGTTGGCGAGGGGGATCATGTAAATGTTGAAGAGTGTGGGGTTGAGGGAGGACCCTTGGGGGACTCCAAAGATGATTTTGGTAGCGGTGGAGTGGAAGGGTGGAGGTGGACTTTTTGGGTCCGTTCAGTGAGGAAGGAGGTGAGCCAGTCTAAGGCTTTGTGACGAATTCCTGTGTTGTGGAGGCGTGTGCGGAGTGTGTGGGGACAGACGGTGTCAAAGGGAGCGGAGAGGTCTAGGAGGATGAGTGCGACGGTCTCGCCTTTGTCTACTCTTGTCCTGATGTTGTCAGTACATGCGATGAGGGCGGTTTCCGTGCTGTGGTTCTTGCAGAACCAGGATTGGGAGGGGTCAAGGGTGTTGTTTTCCTCAATAAAGTGGGATAGGCGGGCGTTGACTAGTTTCTCGGCGACCTTGGCGGGAAAAGGGAGGAGGGAGATGGGGGGGTAGTTGGAGAGGACCTCCGGGTCGGCTTTGTTTTTTTTTAGGAGAGCAGTGATTTCTGCGTACTTCCAGGGGTCTGGGTAGGTGGCGGAGTCAAAAGAGGAGTTGATTATGTCGCGGAGTATGGGGGCGATGGTTGGGCTGGCTTTGTTGTAGATGCGATGAGGACATGGGTTGGATGGGGATCCGGAGTGGATGGAATTCATGGCTTTTTCGGTTTCTTCGTGTGTGGTAGGGGCCCAGGTGGTAAGTGTGGTGGGGGAGATATTTAGAAATACCATTATCTTATCAAGAACATAATAATTGGCTTAATGGCGCCCTACCCCACACAATATTACCAGTAAGGTCAGGTACTCTAAGTAACAATGGTCCTACCTGGCTTTTATTGGCAACCTATACACCACATCCTGCAGTAGCGACTGCACTGCACACCCTCCTGATATTGTAATGACATCAGATTGGCTGCCAACTCTTCAATAAGGCAGTGTTGGCAGCCATGGCAGTGAGTCCCAGAAAAAAGAATAAAACAATACAATAGGGGCCAGTGTACGAACACCCTGACCCCTTACCTCTGGTGCTAAGGTCTGAGGGGGACCCCCTCAGAGCTAAAAAGCATTTCTTTTCAAATTTCCGCTGATATTTTTTGTGGTTCTGGCAAAAATGCAAGAAAAACAAAACAAGTGTAGGCTCCCGCGCTGGTTTATCTGTAGCCCCCGGGTGGGCCAAGTACCAGAGGCATTGCCATTTTCATACGTGGTCCGGCCAGCTCCCACTGCCTTGGGGACCACAACTTCACTGGGGCTTTGAGCAAAAATAATGGGGGCTTCTGCCCGGCCCACCCACAGCCCCAGGTACCACCACCTGCCCGGGGCTTTCAGTAAAAATAGCAGGGAGACCGCCCACCCCCCCTGCAGCCACGGGGATTGCCACCTCCTCAGGGCTTTTATCAAATACAATGGGGGGCTGCCTGGCCCCCCATCAACCCCAGGGACCATCACCTCCACGGGGCTTTCATCAAATTTAATGCAGGGGCCAGGCAGCCTCTGGGGCTTCGATAAAACAATGAAGGTGGTCAGTTTCAGACCCCTGGGCCCTGGGGACCACCACCTCCCTGGGGCAACGGTCATTGGAGGGGGGGCTTTGTGGCACCCCTCATGGAGCCATAGATGGCCCTAGGGACCGCCACTCCTCAGGGCTGGCTCCTGCTATGTCCTGGGCCTCCCACCCCTGAGACATAGCTGCCTGCTTTTTCTTGGTGAGAGCTGACAGCCCCCACTAAGATAAAACAAACAAAGACCGCTTTCTGCAAGTGAGACCTGTAAAACAGCTCTCACTTGCAGAAAGCAGAGTTTTCATCTGTCTTCCCTGTACACAAATATGCGTGCAGAGAAGACGGATGAAAACATTCCCCCCGACAAGCAGGGAGCTGATATTTAAATCAGCTCCCTGCTTGTGGGAGCAATGCCAGCTCCCACAGGATGCGGGGAGCTGGCTAGAATTGCAGGGGCGTTAAGGCTCCCCCCGCAGTCCTGTCACTCTCTCTCTCTCTTTCATCCCATAATGTGATGGAAGAGAGACAGTGAGAGAGAGAGAGAGAGAGAGAGAGAGAGAGACAGAGAGAGAGAGAGAGAGAGAGAGAGAGAGAGAGAGAGAGAGAGAGAGAGAGTCATTGCAATGGTCTCTCAGTGCAATGACTTGAAAAAAAGAGTCACCTGTGGCAAAATGTTTAAGGTCACAGAGCTTCACACTGAAAGTTGAGGGTTCTACTCCATGTGTGTCTGGGGTAATTTCCCTACTTAACTTTATTTTCAACTTCAAAAGTTTAAGCTTCATGATAAAAGGTGATCTCACTCTTTTAATTGACTAATACAATTTGTCCAGAAATATCTCATTCTAAGTATATCATTCATCTAAGCTTAAAAAACTTTCTGTCTCTGTCCCTCTCACTCTCATTCTCTCTCTTTCAAACTCTGCCATTCACACACCTACTCAGACCTTTAAACACCCACTGAAACCCTCTTGCACCCACTCGGAGACCCACACAGACACTGACGCACCCACTGTCAGACCCAATCAGACAGTGACGCATCCACTTTCACAACCAGACAGGCACTCTCACAGCCAGTCTCACACCCAGATACACCCTGTCACACCTATTCCCAAACCCAGAGAGAAAGGCCGTGGCCAACTCCCACCGTGCACATCCGAAAGGCTGTGCGCAGCATGGGTGGTTAGGGGATCTAGTTACATTAGGGCACAAGTTATGCTTACTTGATATAACTCTAACTATAATAGGTGAATTGTTATGGTTTGCTACATTTAAAATGTGAGCCTAACTAAAACACCCCTATAACCTTTGGTTTTTTAAGATTTTTAATTGAATTTCTATGTTTTTTTAAATTCGGTTTCCTAACTATAATGTCCCTGTAACTTTTTGTAATATATATATATATATATATATATATATATATATTCACTTAAAAAAAACAAAGGTTGCAGGGAAGATATAGTTAGGCTTACATTTTAAATGCATAACACCCTTAGAAATTCACCTGTTATAGGTAGAGTTCTCTCAAGTAAATATAATTTGTGCCCTAAGGTAACTATTACCCCCGTCATGCACAGTTATTTTCTTCAAAAACTTTACTGCAAATATTTCATTGACATTGATATTACCAATGATGTTATCAAAGATTTAATGAGTGCCGTATCTAGCACACCCTGCAGCCGACCCCCTATAACAACCCAACCCCACTCTGCGCATGGCCTTTGGTCGTTCACAGCAGACGTTGGCTGAGGTCTGGCTCTCTGGGTGTGAGAATAGGTGTGAGAGAGTGTATCTGGGCATCTATGAAGTCGTCAAAAGTCTCGATCCACATGTCCATCTGGTGCCAATATTCTGCTTTTTGATGGTGTTGAATTGTGGTAGAGGTTTCAAAAATACTACAGCATTGTACTCCATGTGTCTGGCAGCAGCAATGGGGAACCTTGGCTATCTTGAAAACCTTTTTAGTTGTACTGAAGGCCACTGGTTGCCAACTTTCCTTGTCTTTGGCAGGTTCTCCAGGGACCAACAACCTTGCGAGCACAACCCCTGTGTCTGCTTTTGAGTCACCTCGCCCGATTTTGTGGTCATACAACCTGTGAATAGGTTCACTTCTCATACCTGGTTGTCACTGCCTTTTCTGTTGTATCTGATTGTCACTACCCTTTGCGTTCTCTTTGTATGAAGGATGGCTCTGCATTGTGGTGCAACACCGTGTTCTCTCAGCCTGATCAGCGAGTCTTGTCAGGCTTTTCCGATGGCACTTCTTTGTTAGGAATTGTACAATTTGTAGTGGGGTTTACACTTCACATAGCCTAACTGCAGGCTTCTTTGCACCATCATGGGTGCAAGTGGCACGCATGAGCAGTTTGCTATTTTCTTGCAAACTATCAGGGAGAGCAGACTTGTTTCTCTGGGGCACGTATTCCCTTCTCATCACCAGTTGTTGTGTCATCTTCAGCCTGGGAGCATGCACAAGGACACTTGTAGTCAATGTCTTTATTCATCAGTGTACCACAATCAACTGACTTCTCATTATCCCATAACTGTTAATGACCTCACCTTAACACCTCCCAGAATGATTGTGTGATACTTTCATTGAGTCCGCCCCGGGCTGCGGGGTCCTAGGACTCAGAGTTCTAAGACACCACGGCCAGATTTACAAGGCTCTAGCGCCACCAGAATGTGTCACTTTTAGAGATTCGCCAGTGGCGCTGTTCACTGCACCATATTTACAAGGAGGCATCAAGCCACTTTTTGTGGGTTTATGCCTCCTTGTAAATATGGGGCACTCCGACGCAGTTTTCTGCGGCAGAGGGCTATGCAATGGGTTTTGCTGTGGGGGTTCCACCTCAACAACCCAATGGTTTTGATGCTATCCCAGATGTACAAGAAATCATAAATGTGTGGCAGCACCAAAAACTAACGCCACCCCGAGGTGGCATTAGCATGGAGCAGCGGGGAGGAATACTTTTACTCCTCCTCGTTTTCGCCTTTTCTATGTGTGCTGCATAGTGCAGCACACATAGAAAAAGCAAAAAGCCATGAATGATTGTTCATATGCAGGAAGGTGTCCTTTCAGGCACATAAACAATCATTTGATAATGACGATTTGCTACTTCTATGTGTGCTGCAGATTGCAGCACACACAGAAGTGCCAAATCGCCATTGTAGATTGTTTATGTGCAGGAAGGGACACCTTCCTGCATATAAACAATCTATCTCCTCAACGCAGACACCCTTGCACTATGGTGCAAGGATGCCTGTGTTGGCAGCTAAATTTAGTGCCGGCACAGGGGGAAACCCAGGGGTGCGCCACATTTTTGTAAATACGCGCATCCCTGCATTTCAAAAGTGGTGTAGCATGGTGCTGCAAATGTGGTCACAGTGACGCTCTGGGCCACTTTTTTGTAAATCTGGGCCTACATTCATCCTCCGTCAGAACTTAGTAGATGCTCAGTTTGCTGTATGATAAGTGTGTTAATGTCACAGCACTTCACATATCAGTGAATGGGACATGTGCTGCATTCTCAAAGACAACCTGGTATGTCAAAAACTACTGTTCTCCATAATTTATTATGTTCCCTTTAGAGAACTTCTGCAGTATTCTCCAACATGTTTGCCTTAGTTTTAAAAGTAGATATGCTCACTCAGTTTGAGGAATGACGCCTTGGAGGCATATTTGGACACTCACAACTTGCACCCACAAACTGGAGGGAGTTGAATTTATGACAGTGAGTGTGCAAAAGGCACTTGTAAGACATGTCTACCCGAGCCTCATGTGACTGTCATGGGAGCCATTAGTAAAGGTTCACTAGGCATGCGTTCAATAATATTCAGAAAGAAGGTGGTTACTTGACAGGTGATAAAGTGCAGTCAAAATTATTTGGTCCTGTGGAGTATGAGTGTGATGGGCCCTTGCACTGCTGCAGTATGCTGATGCGAGTGCACTGATCTGTTGGATTGGGTCCATGGCCAGCAGTATGAAAGTCATGTATTTGGTGTGTAAAATAGCATGTGAGTGGACCATAAAGCGATTTGTACTTAGACATGGCTTTACGGCTCACCTTCAGAAGTGTTGGTTTCAATATTCAGATACTTTGATAAGTATTTGTGCTTTGAAGCTAGCATTTCTGGCAGTGCTTAAACTTAACAGTGTAAGTGGTGGATTAATAAAAAAAAAATTAGTGCCAGATTTATACCTGTGGTGGAAAGATGACCATCATGACAAAAAGTTACAGATGAAAATGTTGTCACAAATGGCAGTTTTTTTCATTGGGAAAACATTGAGGGATCTACACATATGACTCCTTTCTGAATTTTGTATGTTGTCTACTTTTCACAAATCTATAGCCTTCCTGGATCACTCATGGGTTTTGCACTGGTTTCTACCACAAACTAAAAGTAGATTGAGAGCACAAAAATAGGAAATATTGACGTCAGGGAAGTCTGCACGAGCAGTGGAATAAGATATCCCAATGCCCCTCCTCATACTCTATGTCCACACTAAGATGAATTCAGGGTAAGTGAGAAAGCAAGAAGAAAGATGAACTGGGTAATAGAGGAGACTGTTTCCGGACATTAATCTAACATGATCTATCATACTTTGTCAGAACGATTATCACTATTTCTTTCTTCAGTCTTCTACCTTAGATGGTTCCCTATGATGCTTTATACGGTATGCTGGGCATGTGATCACTTCTCATTCTTATTTTGCTAAATGTCTTTGGACAACCAACTTTTAAGTTGCTTCTGCTGATGTCTCAGAGCACTCTCATCTTCAAGCTGTGATATAACGTCCTTGATTCTGGTTTACCTTCAAGCAGCGACGCTTAAACCCCTCAACCACTTAAAGGCAGCATGCCTCTGGCTTTCACAATTCATTGTCCTTGCTTTGTGGTGATACAGTTTCAAGTAGTCTTGTCTGCAATCTGGGTGTAAAGTTTTACTTTCTGCAGTTTTGCTCAGTTAGCTTTTATTCTTACACAGTATTCTTTCTGTTGTGTCCTTCACATATTCCACCGGTAAATTAAAGTAGGTGTGAAACACAACAAGAGCACAAATGAGGTGACACATCCTACTCCTAAACAAGGGGACTACCAATTGGTAAGTATGTACTGCTGCTCCTTCTGGGATCTATTTTGTGGAGCAATTGCTGCAGACAGCACAAGACTTTTATACCTGGACCATGCTCAGTCTTGAAATATCATAGATGTTCGCACAACATTCTAGGTGGTGTTGTGGTACTTCTCTTGTCACTGTAATAGTACTGTGACATAGGTATGGGACCTTAGGAGCTTGCATTTCACTGCTGACAGGTCCTGATCAATGCCCTGAAGACAGACTAAATGACAGTTTTGCATGGACTCTGAGGATATGGTAGAGCTCATGAAATGGCCTTGTTACTGTCCTGACAGTCCCTAAGAGGACAACGCAATCCTAACAACTTGGTTTGGGGTTGGTGGAAGGCAATTTTCTCACTAAGACACGTTCCTGAAGCTTCCCTTTCTCTAGTATCTGTACTTGAACCGGCGTATTCTGGCTCTGGAGTGGGGACAGATCTATTTCTTCTGCCCTCCCCAGGAAGGAATGGCAGCCATGATCATCTGACCATATCCCTTTGGTCAAACTGTGGATTCTTGCACAGGAGTGGTGGCTCTGATTGTGTGATCTCCATCCTTAAAACATTCCATTAAATCACTTCCTTCAAGCATTTCATCCTATAGTACAGCCCACTCTGCATTTTTTTTGTTTCTCTGAAATAAAATCTCCAAACGGCTGGGTTGTTTCTAAACAAATGCTCCTGTGGAGCTGCTAGTTTTTTCCCTGACTGGGTAGGTAATTTACTCCTTATCCTGCCTGCACCTAAAATGCTTTGCTAGGTACACTCAGGCAGGAATAGCTAATGTCCTAAAGTTGGGCTATCTGAAGTTCAGATGCTGGTGGCTCTGTTGGAAGGGGGGGGCACCTTTCAGGGGTTCAACAATGCAAAGCCAGCTGGGATTCCACTGCCAGATACCATCCAGCTCCCCCACCAATTTTGTGGTGGCATTATACAGTTACCAACCTCTAATAACTCCCTTAATTTACAAACATTTTGGACTAATGCCCAAGAAAGAGCCTGGATGATTAACTTATGTTCATTATTTGTCTTACCTGTAAGATAATTTATTTAGTAATGCAACTTATCCTGGCATTTGTTTCCCCATGTATACCTGGATTGGCAAGTTTTTGTTGATATTATTCTTTTTGGTGATGGACTAAATAATGGAGTGAATGTAAATTTGATCTTCCAACCTGTTCAAATGACTTGACTTTTTGTTTACTGGGGTAACATTTCAGACTAGCTATCATTTTGCAAAATTCCTTTTTTAGTAGACTACTTAGTGGCTTACGCTACGTTGTGGACATTCAGTCCCATATTTATACTTTTTTGCGCACATTTGCATCATTTTTTACGCAAAAGCGGTGCAAACTTACAAAATATTATTGTATTTTGTAAGTTTGTGCCGATTTTGCGACAAAAATGATGCAAATGTGGTGCAAAAAGGTATAAATATGGTTCCCAGTAAGTCTTTCAAGTGTGAAAGGGATATCTAGGGTGAAGCTCTAGCATGGCATCTATTACATGGATGAATTACTGTTTATGCCCCTTACAAATCTGACAAATTTTGACATGGTCTTACAAGGGTTCCTACATCTTGCAGAATCAATGGCCACACTTTAAGTAAGGATGGGTATTGAAGTAGAATAATCACCAGGTAGGCTCCCAACAAAGTTGTTGTATAATTCAAAAACATCTTGAAGTCCCCTGTATTTTTCAGAACTGTTGACGGAATCACCTTCAAGTTGTCACTGATGTGCCAGTTTTTATTTGCCTTTGTAAACTTACAAATACATTTACATTTATTACAATGTCACTTTGCATCAGCCATATTGTTTTAAAACCCCATTTACAATATATTCCTAAAATGAGCCGGCCTTCATGTTTGCATGGGTCTGAACCTCATTTTCACATTGGCGTTTGTAAGTGAGAACGTTAGGTTTCTGTTCGCTCAACAGAGAAGCTTCTGCCATGTATCTTAGCTTCAAGGTCTTTGGCCTCTTGATTAGGAAAATAAGAAGCGCCTGCTCCTATTATCAGTAGTTTGCTTTCAGTCAAGTCATTCTTTTCTCTGTCTATGTGAAGAGAATGTATAAAAATATGGTGATTCCGAGATGTTTTAGCATCATATGCTCAATAACACTGCAGCAACAAAAGCTGCATTTTTCACACTTACTTACTTCTTTGCTTTTGTTAATAATCATATTCCAGACTTCCAGTAGGCTGATAAAGTTATTTTCATTTGATAATTTGAAAGGTGAGGAGAAGAGAATGGTTTTGTCTCTTTCTGCTTTATATCTTTACTAAATATTCCCATTTAATCACAAACACAAAAACATCAGTTCCTTAAAATACAACATATCATTTACTTTCGCAATTTAAAGAGCTCCAACATAACTGCATTACCTTTTTTATCTAAGATTAGGGAATGACAGAGCAATGTCCAACATCCAGAAGCTATATGAACATGTAGGGTTTTCCAGGGACTATGACTTTAGCTGTATTTCCTTTTGAACGTACCAGAAAGGTTTGTGGGCTGTACCTCATTGTCTATATCAAACCTGCATTACCTATCGATGTGGTGCACACAACATTGACTTCCAAATGTGGTCAAACCAGAATTCACTAAATCTTTAGGGGCATATTTATACTCCGTTTGCGCCGGAATTGCGTCGTTTTTTTTTACGCAATTTCGACGCAAAACTAACTCCATATTTACACTTTGGCGTTAGACGCGTCTAGCGCCAAAGTCCATGGAGTTTGCGTCATTTTTTAGCGTGGACACCTACTTTGCATTAATGAGATGCAAGATAGGCGTTCACGTCTAAAAAATCGACTCCGAGGCATGTGCGTCGGATTTATACTCCCGGGCAAAATTCACGCCCGGGAGTGGGCGGGTCAAAAAGGCAGGCGTTAAGGGACCTGTGGGCTCTGAAGGAGCCCAGAGGTGCCCTCCCATGCCCCCAGGGACACCCCCTGTCACCCTTGCCCACCCCAGGAGGACACCCAAGGCTGGAGGGACCCATCCCAGGGACATTAAGGTAAGTTCAGGTAAGTGTTTTTTTTCATTTTTTTTTTGTGGCATAGGGGGGCCTGATTAGTGCCCCCCTACATGCCACTATGCCCAATGACCATGCCCAGGGGACATAAGTCCCCTGGGCATGGCCATTGGGCAAGGGGGCATGACTCCTGTCTTTGCTAAGACAGGAGTCATTTCTATGGGGGTTGGGAGTCGAAAAAAATTGCGCAAATCGGGTTGAGGCGAAAAAATTGCCTCAACCTGACTTGCCCCATTTCTTGACGCCCAAGCCCCATATCCCCCTACGCCGGCGCTGCCTGGTGTACGTCGTTTTTTTACACGCACACCAGGCAGCGCCGGCGGCTAATGCCGGCTAACGTCATTGATTAAATACGGCACCCGCATGGCGCTTCAGAATGGCGTTAGTCGGTGCTAATTTTTTTGACGCAAAACTACGTTAGCGCAGTTTTGCGTCAAAAAGTATAAATATGGCCCTTAATCCTTCAATTTAGTTGCAAATGGGATGGTGAAGCTCGACCTCAAGACTAACAGCATTGTGCTGTTCTAGTGTATATATATATATAGATATATATATACACACTAGAACAGCACAATATGAATGGTGAAAAACTTCTTGAGGTCCCAACGTTCGTTTACCTATTTAGGTATATCATTTAATCGTAAATTAACACGATCGAACCAAATCAAGATTAGAAAGTCTCGGTTTGATCAAATCATTGAGGTCCTTTTTAGATTTGCAGGAAAGTTGGGCTCCAAACCTATGGATGCCATGATCAACATCTATGAGGCATGTTGACACTCTACTAGGATATATGGAGTTGAGGTTTGGGGATACTGGGACACCTTGAACTTACAGACTGAAGAAAATGTGTTTTTGTGAAGGCTTTTGCCTGTACATAACTGTCTCTCCATATTTCTCTGTCAAATGGAGCTTGGTTTATTGAGTGTTGAAGATCGTATTAAACTATCCCCATTTTTGCTCCGGCACTCAATTTGGTCATGAAACTCTCTGTAATCAGGAGATAATAAATGACTGTTCATCTCCTGTCAGCATTTACAGCTATGTTATCTGTTTTATTGGTCAACTGCAGCGCACAGTTAGAAAATATTTTGTTCGGTCTGTCCTTCTCTCTTGTTGTTTTTGATAAGAAAATCAGTAGTTGTTGATTTGCATATCGTATCAGTTTGCAAAGTGCTGCATGTGTCCACATCATATGGCAGGGAACTCTTGTTCCAGTTGTCCTGTCGATGCAACACTATCACTAGGTAAACTAGAGCAACAAAGACAAAGGACAAAGGTTTTTCAGGGTTGTTGGCCGAGGCGCCATAAAGGGAAACCCAGTGATTTCTCCATATCTAATTTGGGAATTGGAACAACTAGTTTGGCAGGACGAACAAACTACGAGCGTGTTCCAAATTGTAGTGCAAATCAGAAAGATTGCTGTTTGTGCTACTTTTCATCGCGATGCAGATCTTATCTTAAACGTCCCTGTACTACCACAGTTTCCCATTATGCTTCAACACGTGCACAGACATGCACGATGCAGGGTCAGAGAGAAGCTCAATATTGTATTGCATTTGAATTATATTGAATGTTATTAATAGGATTTGCAATATTTCAGTTTTTTCTCCTTTAGTTTACCCTTTTTTCTAATTTCACTTAAATGTATCCACACATTACACTTACATTCAATTTAAAAAATAGAGGAAAAATGTCAGGTTATATCTTCTAATACATTAACACTTAGGGCCTCATTATGACCCTGGCGGCCGGAGGAACATTGGCAGGAAACACCGCCAACAGGCTGGCAGTGTTCCGCCAGTGTATTATGACCGTGGCGCATTAGCCATGGCCATACCACCGACCCCTCCACTTTACTGCCAGGCTCCCGCCAGGCGGTCATAATCCCCAGGGCAGCGCTGCCCTGGGGATTATGAGTCCCCAACCGCCAGCCTGTCCATAGTGGTAAACAACGCCATAGAAAGGCTGGCAGTAAGGGGGACGCGGGATGCCCGTGGGGGCCCCTGCACTGCCCATGTACTTTGCATGGGCAGTGCAGGGACCCCCAGGCATAGCCCCCTCGCGCATTTCACTGCCCGAATTTCAGGAAGTGAAATGCGCGACGGGTGCTGCTGCACTCGCTGCACATCAACATTGCCGCCGGCTCTATTATGAGCCAGCGGCAATGTTGATGTGACTTTTCTGCTGGGCCAGCGGACGGAAATGCTGTTATGTCATTGAACAATGTGACAGTCTTGCTGTGAAAGGAAAACCTGAAGGGTGTTATTTTTTCTATCACAAAACAAAATGTAGGTACTTGTAAGTTAATTGCACAAATATTTCAGAATTTACCAGCAGTTAGGCACAAATGAAGCACACTTTTGTAACTCAGAATTTTGATCTAAACAAAAATTCTTATTGAATAAAAACAGCTCAAACACTTTACTTGTTGATGTGCAAAAGATAAATATTCTCAGAAACTCGATTTCCACACATTATCGTTTGAGTACTGCATCGTTGTATAGGTATAACAGCATATCTGTGCCAATTTAGTGGATGCTTTAATAGAAAGTGCTCTGTCTGTAAATGGTAATGCATTGTCACACCATGCTTTAGATATATATGTGTGACAGTGTGCCCCAAAATACACCACTAGCCACATACTACACCCTTACCACTCTCTTGCTAAATACATTTGCTACATATGTTCTTAGAATGACACTTGGACTTTTCACAGTCCCTAAGACTTCAGTAAGGTAATATTGATGGCAGTACCCCACTCTGAAAATTGGTCCAGCAACACTGCCACAAACATAAAACAAGCATTTGCAATGCTGCAGGTTTCACGTTTGCTGGTGTTAGAGATATTAGCATTGTAAACCCCTAACTGGACTTTTCTTGCAATATAAAGAAATAATGAAAAGTAAAACAGTTTCACATATGCGAGCCAATGGTTGCAGCATGCGTGAAGGAGACACAGAAAAGGAAACAGAAGTTTGCTCGCAGTGAAACTTATCGGCAAAAGTGCAATTATCCACATAACCTGCAAAAGTGCAATTATCCATGTAACAGGGTCGATGTCATGCAAAGCCCTCGACTTCTGCCCAGCCAGATCACGCTGCGCAGGAAATAAAAAAATAAAGTAGTCAAGAAACCAGCTGAAAACATGGAGCCTCATATGTTTTCAGTAGTTTACCGGTGCGCTCGAGGAGGGCTAAACACCCGAAAAGGCATGACATATGCATGCCTTTCACAAATGAAATCAATCGATTTTTAAAAGGCAAGCCCACGAAGTAATGAAAGTGACGGGCATGACATGGGAGTGGTTAGAAGCCCACAGAGAGATTACAACATGGTCCCGAGCACTTGTGCGCTGGACCCTAAAAAATATTTTAGATCTAAAACTGTCATTTTCACGTGCTTTTTTCTTCACTTCTTACCGCTTCTACATACTGTGAACAATATGTGGTGTTTTCAAAATATTTGCAAAACTTCAATGGACACAAAACAAATACAAAAACGTGTTTTTGAGTAGGAGCTTTGTAGATTTAGATGAAAACTACTCTATTCTACAATAATTAGAGGTGTAACACAGGCTCGTGGAACCCTTATGGCGCAGGGGGTACCCATTTCAGCCCAAAATGCATGAATATGCGATGTAGCATTCTCAAGGGCACCTTCTGCATGACCATCATCTGTTATGTACACCCCTGACAATAATGTAAAGAATTATTACAGGAATAAAGCAATGGGAATGTGATATACATCGCAGCCCTTGTAATCTGGAACATCTCTGTCAAGGAATATCTAATCCGTAATCCCTTGCAGTCCTAAATATGCATTCAAAATTTAATCATGGACGTGAGTTTAGTGCTTTTTTCTTTATAGGCCATCAGACAATTTATTGAGATACCTTGCTTTTTGTTAACATGTGTATAGGATACAAAACCATAGCTTGTCTCTTTTAGTAAACGAGGCAAAGAACTGCTCAGGAGTGGAGAAGCCAGTGTGGCACGGGCTCTAGTATAATGAAGGAAATGCCCCTCCGATCCCCCCGCTCTGACAGAACTATGCAATACAGCAATTAGCAGGGGGGGTGCTGCACCTTTGGCAGTCTACTCCTGATTTTAATGCTGCATAATCCCACTGCTATTGTACTCCTGACATTAAGGGTAAAATGCGAGAGCTAATGCGTCAGCTACTGAATAAGTGTTGTGTTATAAAATGCTCTACGTCTAGGATGTTTAGTTGAAGTATATAAGATACTGCAGCTTCGACGCTCCTCATGTCCTCTCTTGAAAGACATTTTTACATGCTTACACTTTGGATTTCAATGGACCATTCAGGGTGGCGTCTCTTCCACCTGGGTTTGGAAAGGAAAACTTGTGCTGGGCAGCTGTATCTGGTTTTATTTAAAATACTGAAGCGTCGACACAAGTTTTCTTGCTGTCATGGTATACCCGCAATTCGCTATTTTTTGTATCTTTGCATGCTACATGTATAGGGAAGAAACGTTTTTAAGCAGCCTCGAACGCATTTGAATTGTAATGTGAGCAAACCAAGCTTAAGGCACTAAGAGATTGTCTCGAGTAGTGGCTCCCGGTGTGATTGGCATAGTTTGCTGTGCCACTTATTTCAAGTACAGATCTACAATCAGTGTTGTGCATGGAAAGGCACCAGGGAAGTGGCTTACGTGGCCAACTATTTCCCAGAGTTGGGCGCCTTTTACTAGCAAAGCAGGGTTGGGAGGCCAATTCTCCTTACTTTTCAGCCCATGGCACCTCTACTACGGCCATGGACTTGTAACTCTAGTTTAAATATACCTGATATGTTTCAAAGACACACATTCATACAAGTGAATGTTAATCAACTTTTACTGCAAGTTTCTCTGGCTCCTCCTCACTTATTTACTTTCCTTCTTCCACTGTGATCTGGCCTTTGTGCCTGCCCCCTGCCTCCTCCCTGACATGTACCTGAAGATGTACAAGACACCCATGCCTCATATGAACAGATGGAAAATACGTTTACCCAATAATGAGCACAGCTATTTTCATGACTGTACCATAATATAGAAAACATAAAGGCGTACTGGTACCGATTGATGTACCTCTGTGACATCAACCTGCAGTAAATAAATGCAGAATACGTGGTCATATTTAGTACCTGAATGAATCAAGCTCATTTTCAGACCTCGTACTGAATTTAGGGATTGCATACTGCAATCCATATAGCTTACTTTCTCACTGTTTTATTCGAATATAGCATTCTACTAAAGTCCTCTGAAAGCAACTCAGTTATTTTACAGTTTCACACAAATTGAACATTGCCTATGTAAAAAATACTTGCCCAAATCAGTCAAAGAAGGAAACAGCAAAACAAATGCTCGTCTGAATCCTGTGTCCTTACCAGTTTCATTATCCTGCACAATGCTTCTTCAGATGGGACAGAAGCTTGGTGCAGCTTGCGTCAAAATACACTTTTCAGCGAATTGGAAGCTGCTCTGTTATGCGACATATATGCCGTACACAATCTCATGGGGGCCCCAAGCCCATCCCTGAGGAAGTCAGCGAGGCACCTTCGCTTCATTCACAAGTTAACACATACTTTCTCTACAACAATCACATTTTTCCTCATACACTAATTAATATGTTTTCCCAATATGCACACAAGAGAACACTGTGTTGTAAGTGGTGAGGTACAGTAGTCATTCTTTCAAATTTTTAGTTAATAAAATCATGTTTACATTTTTAAGCTCTTCATTTGTAATAAAGATATATTTTGTGTTTAGTAGTAAACCAGACCCCACCTCACTGGACTAGTGCAGTTTTCTCCTCCTTGAAAAGGGGTCATGTTAGACCATATTGTCAATAGCCTACACTCTACAGCCTGCTTGGGGAACATCCTGTATTGCTTGTGGAGGCCTTCTGGACATCCCTACTGCTGGTACACAAGGCGTTCACCTACTCTTGCCTTCCTCTAGAGTTCCTCCGATTGATAGTTTTTAGGCCTCCACATATGATACGATCTCCATAGGGGGTACAATACAAGCTACGCAGTGGCTACACACAACTACATTCTTTATTAAATGCTCTCTTTGCTTAGATAGCTTGATATGTGCAGGTGGCAAATAAGAGCATGTAGGTAGTACCCGGTTCGAAACATTGAGTACTTCATTATAGTGAGTGCTTTCCAGTTATAGGCCTTAGCGATGCATAAATAATTAAATAATTCTATGCCATTGTAAGCAAATGATATTTTCAATGACAGGGGCCGCCCTTGCAAAGATGCATAGCTATTTGAAGGGCTGATTTAAAGACTCACAAAAAGAAAGCTGTACGGAAAGTCAGGCAGGAAGGGCAGATATATAATCTGACAGAGTTATAGATAAAGAGCGGGCACTTTCCTGAAATGAGAGTAGTTCATTCACTGTAAAATGAAGACAGTTGTTTATTATGATAAAAAACATTTTTTTATGGTTTGTGCGAATAGACAAACATTCACAAATTACTAACTCCTTGATAACCAAATTACCATAGGCTTAAGAGTGTTGAGTTTAGGGTGACATCACCACTGTGTATGAAGGACTGACTCAGTCTCACACTGAATGTAAGCTGCCTGGCTGACTGCATCGGCTAGCTATTAGTACCTCACCGAAACCTAAGAGGTAAGTATGATTTGTGGTAGCCTAGATATATAAGACTCAGACTCCTTATGGAAGTTGTGGTCAACAGATCATACCCCTTTCTATCATGTATACAAGGTCTCAATCAAAGAAATGCAGGAACGTTGTCAATACATTTATTGAAGTGACTGCATCTTAGTATATAAAACCCGAGCTGTGATTATTAATAGCATCAAACATAACACAACGATGTTTGTGACCATTAGTGTAAAAAACATATAAACAGTCCCAAAATCCTGGAATAAGCATGAATTTAGCGATCCCTACCTATGCCCTAATCTTTAAACCTGAGAGTATGTGGTGTAGCCCTTCTGCCCATTCTGGTCTAAAGGAGGAATCTGACCCCACACATGAAAAGCGGCAGAAGTCTGTCTATTATTCTGCTGGCAATCCTCACAATTAGCTGGATGACAAAACCAGGGTTGGTGTAGCTGACAAAAAGATGGCAGACAGCATGCAATGCCAGTGGCTGGAATCCCTTTTGCCATATTTCAGCCTATCTGGTGTTTTTATAACAAACGTGGTGTTCTATGAACAGGCTTTATGTGCTGCTATGTTTAGGGTGTGAGGCTGTACTCCAGGACTCTTGTAGCAGTGATTCTATGGAAATTATCACGTACAGCATTGAGCAATGGCACAGGGTGAAATGTACGCAAAGGAATGAGAAAGGTAAAACACAAACAGTAATGCTTTCTCAGAAACAACTGATTATGAAATAAAAACATTCAAGCTAAAATCGAGCCATGCTACAATGTAATAAAATGAATAATTAATAAAATGTGAATATAGGTAAAAAGGCTTATGGCTAATATAAGGGTGCCCAAGCAAAGTGCTAAAATGAACCCACAATACTCTCCGCATCATTGGTACAAGATTGCAGGGTCCAAGACCTAAAATAAACTACACTATCACCATCTAAAAGCATGTTAAAATACGGAAAGGAGATAAAAATGTCCAAGTTGACAAGCAGATCATGCTGAAGGCTAGCCAGATCAAATGGACCATTTAGAATTTGAATAAAAAATGCCCTCGGTCAAATTTAAAAATAATTGCGATCCTGCAGGAAATCTCTGATTTAATCATTGGAGATGGAATATAGAAAAGATCCCACTTCGGTAGGCACCAACCTGACCAGCACATCAGAGAAGAAATGGAGGGAGCATACATGTTCCAGTGCGTCAGCCATATTTCCATTTGAGGAGTCAGTGTTTTATTCAGTGCCAGATGGTGAAGCACAAGGAGCCACGAAATCCACAAGGGGCAGCTCATAGAAGGCTCATAGAAGGCATCCTGCAACAATCGTGATCTCAATGGGCATATCCAGTGATGAACCCTCATCCAGAACATCATTAGATCTGCATCCAAAGAAGGTACGTGCTGCAAAGCCAGACACACTTCCAGTGCATGTTTAAAGGGGCACCACAAACATCGAAAGACCGGCTGCACACAGTTTGGAACCATTCGAATGACAGTGACAAATTCAATTCAATTTCTTCCCATAGTGGTGTTCTGAAATACTGCATGATGCGTTCATGACACAGTTGTCCTGGTGGAAGCTCCATCATTCTTCTTTGTTGAGATGGGGCACCCATTGCGAATCAAAAAAAGCAACAGCAGAATATCGTCAATTAGAACTAAAGTTATTGGGAATCCTCCAAAAACACTTGAAAAAAATAGGAATGATCAATTCACCAAAATGTTTCAGAAAGTTGGCATTTAATAGGGACTGTATAGGGACTGTATCTCTGCGGTTGACCTTGCTACATTTAAGTCTTAGGTCTCATGTGCTGATGTGAGTGCCCCACGTTTTTGAAAACAAAGGAGCTCTCAGGCTGCTCAGCTTGTCAAAATGTACATTACATGTAGCAATATAAGGCCATATGTCTGCTACTTTTATCACAGACATGGGGGGAAAAGTACATTTCGGTAACAAGTCACAATCTGAACAACTGAAATCACATAGGCAATGCCCGGCCACATCTCACAGCAACCTTCATCACTCAGCATGAAGTAACTCCCATTCAAGAGCAACTGAAACACCGGGTGAATAAAAGGCACAGGAATGCCTTTAAAATAAAAAATCAATTTCACAACCAAAGCGTGGCATGCTCCGTGCAAGGACACCTGTTTACAAATCATGGAATGGCTTATAGAAGTCTCACATTTACCACTACTAAAAAAGACATATTTCTTGCTTTTGAAACATTTATAATCAAAGAGTAGCTTCCACACCTCTTGGATGTAATTGTCTCCTAGTTGTTCAAGTCTGCCTACAGGACAATGCTTTAAGCACAAAGTCAATTGAAATGTTGAAATGTGCAGATTGATCACTCCATGTATTAACCGCGAACTGAAAGAGGTTATCAGAGGTGAAAGCCTTAGTAAATCCTATGGTATTAGGAAGTGCTGGACCGGGAGCTCGCGCAGCAGGAGGACGCATTGGCAGCCATACAGCGCCAAGTATATAAAGGCGATGCTTTGGAGGCAGATTGCCTTGGGGTGCGAGGTAGAATTGTGGACCTTTGGGGTACGCTGGATAATTATGTCCGACGGGAGTATAGGCAGTGGCTATTTCGGGAAGGGGACCGTTCGGGGCATATGTTGACTTGGCTCCTCCTGAGGGAATATCCCATCCTTTCATCCTGACGCTCCGTGCTTTTTCAGGGGAAAAGTTTTTAGAAGAGTTACAGGTGAATTCGCACCTTTGAGAGCGCTTGAGGAATATCTATGCCTCACCATGGTGTGCGGGTGTGACACAGATTCATGAGTACCTGGATGGACTCCGGATACCTCGCCTTACAGAGGCTCAGATGGAGGAGTTGGAGGGGGAGGTGTCATTGGAAGACCTAGTGGAGGAGTTGGGTGGTATGGGGTCCGGGAAAGCACCTGGCCCTGATGGGCTGCCAGTTGAATTTTACCTAACCTATTCCGCAGTGATTCTTCCCCGCTTGTTAGAAATACTTCATGAGGCACGGAGTGAGGGTATTCTACCAGAGCACATGCGGGAAGCAATGATAGTTATGCTCCCGAAGCCAGGGAAGGAGGCTGAAGACCCGGGCTCCTAGAGACCGTTGTCCATGCTAAACGTTGATGTTAAATTACTAGGTAAAGTTTTGGCGTCTCCTTTGAGTCAAGTGGTGACACATCTAGCACAGGGAGATCAATGTGGATTTATACCAGGGAGGGGGACACATATGAATATATGGCGCTTATCACATATATTACACAAGACTCGTGTCTCTGCGCTTCCTGCAGCACTGGTGGCTCTAGATATGGAGAAAACATTTGACACCTTATCCTGGGAATACCTATGGGAGGTGATGCGCAGGATGGGCATGGGTCCCATCTTCTTATCCAGGGTGCATCTTTTGTATACAGTGCCTCGGGCGCGAATGCGTACGGGGGCAACAGTGTCAGATTCCTTTACTATTGAACGTGGCGCGTGGCAGGGATGCCCCTTGAACTGCTGTTCACGTTGGCCATGGAGCCCCTGGCCATACAACTAAGGACTGGCCTGGATAGGTGGGGCATTCGTGTAGGGACAAGAACACATATAATATCACTGTATGTTGATGATGCTCTAGTGTACGTCATGGACCCGGAGCGGGCAGTACCCCTCTTGCTGAGTATGATAGATGTTTTTGGTCAGGTGTCGGGCCTCCGAGTTAACAGGCAAAAAACAGTGTTATTTCCGATGGCAGGTCTGTCGACAATGGTGGCGTCAGAGCTGCCCCGATTGGGTCTGATCTGGGAGACTGAGGGGGTCATTTCGACCCTGGCGGTCAAAGACCGCCAGGGCTGCAAATGACGGAAGCACCGCCAACAGGCTGGCGGTGCTTCCATGCCCATTCTGATCGTGGCGGTATAGCTGCGGTCAGAAAACCGGGGGCGGCGGTTTCCCGCCAGTTTACCCCCGGCTGGGCGAATCCGCCAGGGCAGCGCTGCAAGCAGCGCTGCCTTAGGGATTCTGACCCCCTTCCCGCCAGCCTGTTTCTGGCGGTTTTCACCGCCAGGAAGAGGCTGGCGGGAACGGGTGTCCTGGGGCCCCTGGGGTCCACTGGCATGGGCAGTGCAGGGGTCCCCTAACAGGGCCCAGGGCGGCTTTTCACTGTCTGCTTAGCAGACGGTGAAAAGCGCGACGGGTGCAACTGCACCCGTCGCACACCCGCAACACCGCCGGCTCCATCCGGAGCCGGCTTCTGTGTTGCAGGCCTCCTTCCCGCTGGGCCGGCGGGCGCTACCTTGGGTAGCGCCCGCCGGCCCAGCGGGAAGGTCAGAATGCCGGCAGCGGTCTTTTGACCGCGGAGCGGGCAAATGGCGGTTCCCGCCAGGCGGGCGGCAGCCGCCGCCCGCCGGGGTCAAAATTACCTCCATATTTTGAGTCTCCATATTTGGGCATCCAGATAACACATTCCCTGCAATTGCAATTTACTTTAAATATGGGGAGAATTCTGGAGAGCCTTCCTGCCTCTATTCAGTTCTGGTCCTCTCTCCCATTATCGGTTATGGGTAGAATCGCACTTAGTAAAATGATCTTACTTACTCGGTGCCTGTATGGTATGCAGAATCCACTTTGTGAGCTCCCCCTTTCGCTATTCTGACAACTTGATAAATTGCTATTATCCCTAGTCTGGGCGGGCAAGAGATGTAGAGTCTGCATGGAAGTCTTGAAGCTAGACCTGGTTAATGGAGGCCTGGGGCTGCCAGACCTACATTTATATTACTTAGCTGGGTTACTACAGTATGCAGTCCTGTGGTGTGAGGATGCCCCCAATTAAGAAAATTATCTGTTAGCTGGCTCTATCTGTGTGGCGTGACTCCCAAATATACTAATGGGTGGCTCTGGGGTTCCACAGGGTGCCCCCTTCCTGGTGGAGCAAGTGTTGAGGGCTTGGGAGAGAGCGGTTGTGCGTGTTCTGCGCAAGGCTCCATATGCGCGCCTGCTGCCACTATGGTGGATCCGACCCTTTGTCAAAGCTGCTGAGGTGTTGGACTTTGCGCAGTGGCGTGCAGGGGGTTGTAATAATGCGGGTGACTTATATCAAAATGGCACATTCATCACGAGGGAGGAGGCTGAGTCCCTTTTTGAAATAGGTCAGGGGCAGTTCCTGCAGTATGTGAACATTTCGCAGACAGTCAGAGAGATTTGGACGTCCTTCCTGGGGAGCATGCCAAATCCCACCTCCTGGTGACACTTCTTGATCCTGGAGGTGACCGTGGTCTCGTATCCCAAACATAAGGCTTTAAAAGGAGATAGACTGACGGGCACATAGGCACTCACAGATAGGGAATGGAATAGAACCTTTTCTCTGGTGCGGGATGCGACTAGCAACGCTAGATTTAAGTTGACGCACTTCTATTACTTGCATAGAGCATACCTGACACCTCAACGCTTGCATAGAATATTTACCTCAAGGCCTGACAGCTGTGGCCGCAATGGTGTGCCGTCGGCTTCATTTGACCACATAGCGTGGGTCTGTGGCTCTGTTCAGCCCTTTTGGCGTCGAGTAGTGAAGACACTGAGGGAGGTGACGGCTGTTAGAGTTCAGGCGACGATGAAACATTGCCAGCTGGGTCTGCTCCCCATCCCTAAAAAGGGTCACAAAATGGCTCATAGATTTGCACAGCTGGGGCTTATTTTGGTGAAGAGGCGCATTGCAATCCAGTGGGCCAGCCCACCCCCCCAATGCATAATACTTGGCTGGGGAATTTAACTGAATGGGCAATTGCAGAGGAATGTCGCCTACAAATGGTTTGAGTGGATGAACATGTTGACTGTGATCTGGAGCCCTGGTGTACTATGATTAATGAGTTACCTGGTGTGCAGGAGAGTGAGGGGGAGGACTCCTTAACAGACGCTTCCGCTAGTTGAGCTCTGGCCTTAGTTGGGCCACTCAAGGAATGAGCATGGGAGTTATAGGGGTATGGCTGTGAGTTTCAGATGTGCTGTGTGCTTCTGACCCTTGTTTGTGGTGTGGGTACTATTAAGTGCTGGCCCTCTTCCTCTTCTTGGTTCCTTGCTCGTGCATGAGCTGTTGTTGTGCTGCCCCCCCCTGGCGTCTCCACCCCGCAGGTGCTTCATGCCTTGGATGAATAACGGACACCCGTTGATCTCTCTCCTGATCTATCTGTGATCCATATGATTACAGTGTTATGTTTGATAGTTAATGTATAAAAATGTACTACACTGAATTCGTAGGGGATGGCGCCGCTAATCGCTATGCTTGCTGTGTTCTGTGGTTGTTAGATCAACCTAGTCTGTTACCATCATTGTCTTATTCTCCATGCACGCTAATTTGTAGCACAGTACGCAGACCCGTAGCTGTGGTCTCCACAATGGTATTGATATTGGCCGAGTGGCTGGACTGGAATATCCCCCTAACAGTAATGTGGATATATTGTAGTGCATAGTTGTATGTGTTCTTTACATGCATAAATAAACAATTAAAAAAAAATGTTTTAACCACGAAGACAATGGTATTTCTGCCATAGTAAAAGGCAAATTTGCTAACTTTTTATTGTTAAGCATGATGTAACTAGCTCCTTTCTTAGCCATTATCTGCTGTTTCTGTGTTAAATTAAATGCCACGAATTACTGTTTAGAGTTACCTGGCTTCCAGGGCATGTGGCCATTTTTTAGAACTTGTAATGTACAGCTTAAGTGCATGATGGACCTAAGCTGACACCTTTCATGATGTACAAGTGATGTTGTTTTGAATGATGTCATTTATAGATGACACAATGTTGGTTAAAGTGTAAATGTTGTTGGACAATGTGTTCATACCATTGTAGCATAGGCTCTCATTATTCCAATGAGACTACTGGATTTTGAGCAGCAAGATCATCCACGGTGTGGGAGACTGAGTCTGACCCACTGTGGGTGACATCTGTCGCTCCAAATCCGGGTTTTGCTCCGGCTAACTAGCAGTGCCTCGTCTCCATCACGAGATAGAGATGATTGGGCAGCCGAGCGCATGACATATCATGCTTCTCAGGGAAGTCGTGGTCACTCAGGTGCATTCGGTTCTCTCATTCACAATTCAGTCTCATATATAAATGACAGTAAAAAGCAGTATGAGTTTTAAAGATTGATTTAATAAAACAACTGCATTTTAGATAGCAAAGCTTGAGCTTCAATAACCAGGTCAACACAACATGACAATATTAAACTAGTGACTAGAAGAGTGAAGCACAAGAATAACGCTATCATATTGTCACTATTATTTGTGGACTATTTCCTATCTAAGTCATAATCTGAGCACAGCATGTTAAGCTCTAACTCTGCCTTTCAGGTTTCCCCGGGAGGACATCGACCCTCATACCTGAGCAAAGGCCTGTAGTCTGCGTTAGCATCTGCAGCAAAGCATTCAGCAATCAGCATACAGTTGTGGTTCCCTGGCTGGAATCTCCCTCTTAACGTGTATTGGGACTAGGAAGTGTTTTTATAATAACAACACAGCTGATGTTCTAAGAAAATGTCCCTACGTAAGGATATGTATTTTCTACAAATGTTGGAGACTAAACTTCTCCCACGTTCACCGGCAATGTACCAAACTGTAGCCTTGACTGAAGCACAAAGTGATCAAGAATGTCTTGTTTGAGAACACAGTGCTGGGCTTAAGCAAAACAGTTAGATAGATGAAAATAAAACAAGACCTTAAAACTGGTTATTGTAAAAATAACATTGCGAAGCTGAATAAAATATATCTAGGTCAAAGTGAACAGCGGCCTAGTGTGTTAAACTAACGTGCATGGAGCAATAACTGAAATGGCTACACAACACCCTCCCCTTGTCAGTTAAAGTGGTTGAAAGCCAAAACTAAAATTTCATTGCTAAAAAGCTCAACCTAGGATATATATATATACAAAACCAGAACAATTATGACAAGTTAAAAGGACACACAAGCATACTACGTGGCAATTTAAAACATGATCATGTGAGTTATGACCAAATTCCAAAGACATGTCAATTTAGAAAAGTTCCAAACTAAGTACGAGTCATGGCGAACAGGAGATCTTCCACTTCGGCGGGTGTCAAAACCGGAAAGTCTCCACCAAAAATGATCAAGGAGCAAGTGTGTTCCATAGCCCCAGTGTCAACCAAGGCGGCATCCCGTGGAGTGCCCATTGATGAGTCGTTGGCAACTTCCTCCAGGAAGGGTAACTCATAATTAGCTTCACGTAGCAAACGCAACCTCAGTACGCATGTCTGGTAATGAACACTCAGCGAGAACATCAACAGATCAGCATCTATTGCTGGTGGCGCTGCTGTGAAAGACAAACTTCCAGTGCATGTTCGAAAGAGCACCAGAGGCACCGAAACACGGGCTGCACACAATACAGAACCAACCTGAATGACAAAGACCAGTCACACTCCAATTGCTTCCGGAGTGTTGCTCCAAAATGCTGCATCATACACTCATGACACAGCTGCGCTGATGGGAGCGCCATCATTTCTCCTCGTTGCAGAGGGACAGCCATTGCGCATAAACAACAGCAACAGCAGGATGCCAGCTAATAAAGCCAAAGTTATCGGAAATCCCCCAAAAATACTACCAAAAATAGAGTGGATAGCTGAAGGCATCAAATCGAATATGGAGGAGAAGGTGTGAATGAAACCAGAACAGCTTTGAAAAAATGTGCTATTCCATTTGTGTTGGACGCATTAAATATTCGTCCCATGAGTTCACCAAAGTGTCTCAAAAAGTTCCTATTTAACAGGGACTGTATTTCTGCTGATGACCTTGCCACTTGGAGTGCGTAGGTCTCACGTGCAGATGTAAGGGCCACATGCTTTTGAAACAATAAAGCCTTGAGTCTACTTAACTTGTCAAAATTTACATTTGAAGTAGCAATGTAAGGCCAAATATCAGCTACCTCCTTAAATTTAGTGGGGGGAAACAGCACATTACCACAGCATGTAACGACCTTGGAGACCGAAACAACGTAAGCTATTCTGGCCCGCATGCCACAACAACCTTCACTATTGAGAAGGACGTAGCAGCCATTTGAAAGCACCTGGAACGTAGGTCTAATCAAGGGGACTGGAACTCCCTTAAGATAACAAGCCAAATTTGCAGCCGAGGCGTTACACGCCCCATGCAAGGACAGCTGTTTACAATTCATCGAATGGCTGACTGAAGTCTCGCATTCACTAGCGCTAAGAAAGACCTCTTTCATGCCATTGAAGCATTTGTATGAGAAGGGAAGCTCCCACACCTCATGGATGTAACTATCTCCCAGCTTTTCATATCTGCCTACCGGAATGTGTTTTAAACAAGAGGTGAATTGTAGTGTAGAAATAGGCAGATTAATAACCCCATGTATTAACCACTCAGCCGACGGTATTTCAGCCACAGTAAAAGGCAACCTTTCTAATTTCTCAATGTTAAGCATGACATAAGTCGCTTCCTTCTTAGCCATTAGTTGTTGTTGTTGCATTAGATTAAAGGAAGAAAATATTTCCCTTGCACTGACGTGCTGCAATGGAATCCGACCAGCCTTCAATGTTTGCAGCGTCCAACCCAACTGCATAATGGACCTGATCTGACTCTGCTGTAAGGAAGACATATCAAATTGTATAATGTCTATAGCAGAAGAAACAATGTTGTTAATTGTATATATCCGGTCGGACAAGGTGTTAATCCCATTATCCACAACAGCTAATGCCTTTTTAAAATTTTCCTGATCTATTTGCCTTAACAGGGCAGCAGAATTTTGTTGGGAAAGTTTCCAAATCTCATTATATACTGCATATAAAAAACACTTTTTACGTGGTGTTCTAGGGCCTGACAAGAAATCTTGTAAATCAGTGGTGTTAGACGGGAGATTGAGGTGTTCTCTAACCGCGTTCAGTGAGGAAGATTTTAGCCATTGTTGGCATAATTTCCCCACACTATGGGGGCCATTACAACATTGGCGGTAAAAGCCGCTTACCGCCGTGCAGAAGACCGCCAATCCACCGCAGCGGAATTCCGCCACAGCCATTATGACCCACAGCTCGGAATCTGCCCAAAATCTAGACACCCACACAAGTCTGCCACACCAAAGGTCAGTGATAAACTGGCGATAACGAAACCTCCACCGTCACGCCAATAGGAATACGCCCACACTATCATGACCCACTAATCCACACGGCGGTCTTTCACCAAGGTATTCCATTGGCGGTACACACCGCCGCGCTCAAAATACACACACATTTACAAAACACTACCACATTGGACAAATCAAAATACACACACCACTCCCACACACCCAATACAATATAAAACACACACCCACATCACCCACAAACCCCTATGACAAAAATTGCGACAGAAGGCCAGAGAGAGACACCACCAGAAAGAACAATAGCATCCACAGGCACTCAACACCATCACTCACACAACATCCGCGCACCTCACACAACACACTTCTAAATATCACTCCACACATCACAACACACACCACCCCACACATCACCCAAACCACCCCATGGCACCGCAAAGACACCCCAGGTTTTTTGAGGAGGAGCTCAGGGTCATGGTGGAGGAAATCATCTGGGTAGAGCCACAGCTATTCGGATCACAGGTGCAGCACACCACCATGACTAGGAAGATGGAGCTATGGCGAAGAATCGTGGACAGGGTCAACGCAGTGGGACAGCACCCAAGAACTAGGGATGACATCAGGAAGAGGTGGAACGAACTACGGGGGAAGGTGCGTTCTGTGGTCTCAAGACACCAGATTGAGGTTCAGAGGACTGGCGGCGGATCCCCACCTCCTCCCCCGGAACTAACAACATAGGAGGAGCAGGTCTTGGCTATACTGCATCCTGAGTTCATCGCAGGAGTAGCTGGAGGAATGGACTCTAGTAAGTCAAACCTTTAACTACTTCATCCCCCACCCTACCTGCATGCTATCATATACCCCCACCCTTGCCCTCACCCCCATCAATCCAACTCCTCACACATGTCCCAATATCACAAACCACACATCCCAAACCCAAGCCCTGCATGTAACACCAAAGCATGGACACCCATCATCAAGCATGTCCACTGCACATACCCATATACCCCCCATAAACCATTATCACACAGGGTCCCACACAAGAATGCAAGCACTGGGGTACAGGGTCACCCACCCATTGCACACCATGGCACACACAGATACAATAATCATGCCTTTATACCCCTGCAGGAGCCCTACCAACGTCACCGGACAGGAGGGTCCAGACATGTCCACCCCCCCCCCCACAGAAGAGGCCCACAGTGATGACAGCAGCTCTGTCCGACTGGATCTAGATGACCAGCCCGGCCCATCTGGGATCTCAGGACAGTCGGTTCCCGTCACACTGGCACAGGCCACTACAGAGCTTCCCCCCTCTGGAAACACCAGCACAGCACCCCCCAGCAGGCCCGTACTTCTGTCCCCAGGACACGTCAATCAGCAGTGTGTCGACCACTACAGGGAACCCAGGCTAACCCACCACCCCAACAACACCAGAGACCTGGGGGCAGTGGTAGTGGGCACACGGTTCAGGGGACAGAGGCACAGGGAAACAGGGGAACTGGGAGGGCTGCTGTGCGACAGGCAGAGGACAGGCCCAGGGAACCCACTCCCCACGGGGCCCTCTCCAACATCATGGGAGCCTACCACCATTCCCAGGAGACAATGGCATCGGTACTGGCCAAGTTTCAGGAGACCCAGCGGCTGCAGGAGGAACAGTATTTGTGGTTCAGGGAGGAACTCAAATCCATCAATTCTACCCTGGGCACCATTGTAGGGGTGCTGAAGGAACTCATCAACACCAGGAGGGACACTGTGGCACAACAAGGGGCCCCTGACACTAGCCTGGATGATGAACTGCCCATCACCTCCGCCGGCGCTAGTGGACAGGAGGCACCGCCTCAGGACCACGACACCAGCACCCCACCCCCTGCAGAATGAGAACCACCCCGCAAATGGTCCCTGAGATCCAGGACAAAGACAGAGAACAATGCCAAGACCCCCACCAAGAAATGAGACCACCCTGATTGTCATCCTTCTGTCCCACTTTGTCACCCTGTCCATACTTAAAGTGCCCTAGCTCCACTTCCTATGCCCTGTGCATTTGAAAGGGAAAGTGAAAACTCAGTGTCCATACTCTGGGTGAAAATGACAGACAGATGAGAGCAGGAAGAATTAAATCAGATGTAGCAGGCAGTGTTGTCTTCTTACCTGTGTCTCACTGGAAGTATTGCTGGATCACTGTGTTCCTGTTGTCTATGTCCTCTTCTTCTGCTTCCTCTTCTTCACTGTCCACAGGCTCCACAACTGCCACAACACCTCCATCTGGACCATCCTCCTGCAGAAAAGGCACCTGTTGTCTCAAAGCCAAGTTGTGAAGCATACATCAGGCCACGATGATCTGGCACACCTTCTTTGGTGAGTAGAATAGGGAACCACCTGTCATATGGAGGCACCGGAACCTGGCCTTCAGGAGGCCGAAGGTCCTCTCTATAATCCTCCTAGTACGTCCATGGGCCTCATTGTAGCGTTCCTTTGCCCTTGTCCTGGGATTCCTCACTGGGGTTAGTAACCATGACAGGTTGGGGTAACCAGAGTCACCTGCAAATGGCGAGGGAAAAATGTTAGACACACACTAACTCTTAGGGACATCCCCAGACACCTAGTCACACTGTATTGGGTCCATGTCCTCACCTAATAGCCACACACGGTGCCTCTGGAGATTCCCCATCACATGAGGAATGCTGCTATTCCGCAGAATGTAAGCGTCATGCACTGAGCCAGGCAATTTGGCATTTACATGGGAGATGTACTGGTCAGCCTAACACCATCTGCACATTCATATAATGGTAAGTATTCCAGTTTCTGTACACCAGTTCACACCTGCGGGGGGACCAAGGCCACATGAGTCCCATCAATGGCACCTATGATGTTGGGGATATGTCCCAGGGCATAGAAGTCACCTTTCACTGTAGGCAAATCCTCCAGCTGAGGGAAAACGATGTAGCTGCGCATGTGTTTCAGCAGGGCAGACAACACTCTGGACAACACGTTGGAGAACATAGGCTGGGACATCCCTGATGCAATGGCCACTGTTGTTTAAAAAGACCCACTTGCTAGGAAATGAAGTACTGACAGCACATGCACTAGAGGGGGGATTCCTGTGGGATGGCGGATAGCTGACATCAGGTCTGGCTCCAACTGTGCACACAGTTCCAGATTGTGGTACGATCAAGCCTGTAGGTGATAATTACATGTCGCTCCTCTATTGTCGACAGGTCCACCAGCGGTCTGTACACCGGAGGATGCTGCCATCTCCTCACCTGCCCCAGCGGACGTGCTCTATGGAGGAGAACAGCGAGCAGAGAGTCAACCAACACTGAGGTATGTAAACACAACTTTATCGGAAAATGTTTGAAAATCGACATATGGCTGTATTAGTGTTTAAGCAAGGCCTAGATATGTGTGACGCAGTCAAAGTTAATGCCATGTGGCCCCCTGAAATGGCGGCTGCCTGACCTGTAATGTGGGACAAGGGGATATGAGGTAACTACGCTGGCGTTGTACACCGTCGCGGTAGGTGGTCGAAGACCGCAGAGCAATCCTGCATTGGTTAACATTGGACCCTATGGGTCCCAGGAGCCAATGACGATGTATGACGGCGGTGACGGTACGCACCGCAGGGGACGTCGCCGCCATTTTCTCTCTGTTCAATCACTTGATACCTGATCTTCGACAGGAGAGGACCTACACTGCAAGTGCTGCTGTGACCTCAGTCTGGAAGAGACAATGGCTCGTGTGTCTGGGGAAAGGGCCCCTGCCTTCAGCACGGAGGAGTTGGAGAAACTAGTGGATGGGGTCCTCCCCCAGTACACGCTACTCTAAGGTCCTCCAGACAAATAGGTGAGTACACTGTGAGCATGCTGTATGAGCAATGCCTGTTTGGAGTGGTGTTGATGAAAGATGGGGGGGGAGTATGAGGCGTGCATGATACGACAGTGAGTGCATGTGCGTCATGGCAAGGGTAGGATGCAGGCCAATGACTGTGACGGTGCGGATGGTTATATCTTCTCCTTTTCCCCTGTACTATTCCTGTAGGTCAGCGCCCACCAGAAGAAGGATACTGCTGTAAAAGATGGGAGGGCATTCGCCGCTGGAGCAAGAAGACGGCAGAGGCCCAGCTGGGGATGGCCTCCCAACGTGGGAGGGGTGCCCGTCGCACCATGACCCCCCTGATGTTATGGATCCTGGCGGTGGCGTATCCGGAGTTGGATGGGCGCTTGAGGGCATCACAGCAGCCACAAGGGGGTGAGTACACTCTCATTCTGCTGATTCAGCACACATTTTAGGTGTCTGGGTGGGGGAGGTGGGCTGTGGATTCCCCTAGGCCAGGGTGAGTTTAGTAGGCAAGGTCCCTTCTTAAGGCAGGCTCTGTGGCACCCCACCCCACCTGTGTTTAGAGCCAACTACACCTAGTGAGGCTCCTGTGATTTCCATGTGTGCAGCAGTCGGTCATAGGCCTTGTAACCCATGTCCCTGTGATTAATTAGGGAACTCTAAGTGCACGGCGTAGTGCAGGGGGCTTCTGTGTATGTAGTGTCTGCCAACAGTCGCGGTATTGGATGCACTCAACATGTCTTTCTTCTGTCTCCCCCCCTTTTTGTGGTCTCCCTGTTCTTGTGTGAATTAGCTTCATCAGACGGAGGAGCTGTGGCACCGGAGCAGGAGGGAGCTGCATCCCACATGGCCCTGGAGGGCGACACAACGGAGTCTGAAGGGCACGGGGAGCTCCACAGCGGGAACAGGAGCTGAGACCAGCGTCACGGACTCCTCCTCTGATGGGAGCTTCCTTGCGGTGGCAGGACCCTCTGTGCCCCCCACATCTACAGGTACAAACGCCACCCACCCTACCAGGGGGGCCCTCCCACCGGCCCGTCAGCGTGTGCCCTGTGGCTGCTCACCCAGGAGGGTGGGCATCTCCTTCGCCCCAGGCACCTCAGCCCCTGCCCCAGTCATCCCTGCTGCCCTCAGTGAGGAGGCCATTGACCTCCTCAGGTCCCTCACTGTTGGGCAGTCTACCATTTTGAATGCCATTCAGGGTGTAGAGAGGCAGTTGCAACAGACCAATGCATACCCGCAGGGCATTCATTCTGGTCAGGCAGCTCAACAGTGAGCTTTTCAGACTCTGGCCTCAGCACTGATGGCAGCCATTGTCCCTGTCTCTAGCCTCCCCCTCCAACTTCCTCCATCCAGACCAAAACCCCTGAATCTCAGCCTATCCCAAGCACACCATCAGACCAGCATGCACACACGTCAATATACAAGGGAAGCTCAGGCAAACATAAGCACCACACATCCCACAGGCACTCACACAAGCATCATACACATGCAGACATACCAACAGCCACTGCCTCCACTGTGTCCCCCTCCTCGTCTCCCTCCTCCCTCCCAGTCTTGTCTCCACTCACACCTGCATGCACTACATCGTCAGCCACTACCTCCATCACCAGCACACCCATTACCACACCCCGCTCACGTGCAGTCACCACCCCCACTACCATTCACACATCCCGTGTGTCCTCTCCCAGTGTGTCTGTGAGCCCACCTCCCAAGGTACACAAACGCAGCCACACACCCACCCAACAGCCATCCACCTCACATCAGCCTCCAGCCCATGCACCTTCACCCAAAGTCACCAAACGTACACTTCCTACAACCACTACCCCTTCCTCCACTCCCAAACCCCCTCCATCTACCCGTCCCTGTGTGCCCAAAAAACTTTTCCTGTTCAACCTTGACCTCTTCTCCTCACCTCCCCCACACCTTCAGTCTACTAGGGCCCGGCTTTCCAGGTCCCAACCCAGCGCCTCAGCCACAGCATCTGTGGGAACAGTGGTGCTAGTAGTAACCGGCTTCTGGAGTGCGCCAGGCAGCAGGGCAGCCAGTGTGCCAAGGAGCCAGACCACAGACAGTCCCCCACCTCAAAAGCACAAAAAGTTGGCCAGTGCCCGGCGGGAGAGAGGAAAAAATCTTCCACCAAAGCCTCTCCCAGGGGTACAGCTGGGAGTGTGAAGACAGCAGCGCCACCATCCAAGGTGGAGAAGGGGCACAGTAAAACAGGCAAGTCTGGGAAAACCTGCACGGCGGACAAGACTGCCACAAGCACCACTGTCAAGGACACCGCCGCCACAAGCACCGTTGCCAAGGACACCGCCACCACCAGCACCGCTGCCAAGGACACTGCTGCCACCAGCAAAGCTGAACAGGACCCTGCCGACACGAGCACCGCTGAACAGGACACCGCCGCAACAAGCACCGCTGAACAGGACCCTGCCGCCACCGGCACCGCTGAACATGACACCGCCGCAACAAGCACCGCTGAACAGGACACCACCGCAACAAGCACCGCAGGCTAATGAGCGCCAAAGCTTCCGCCGCTACTGAGGCCGCCACGAGCACGATAAAGCACTCTGGGCACCAACCCTCCAGAACCAGTGGAGCTTTACATCCACTACCTCTGTCCTTGGCAGGATGAAGCACTCTGGGCACCAAGCCCCCTCCAGAACCAGTGGAGATTTACATCCACTACTTCTGTCCTTGCAGGATGAAGCACTCTGGGCACAAGGCCCCCTCCAGAACCAGTGAAGATTGACATCCACTTGAGAGACTGTGGCTTTGCACTCCCCAGGATAATGCAGTGGGCAAACCACCCACTGGAGAGACTTCAGAGACTGTGGCTTTGCACTCCCCAGGATAATGCAGTGGCCAAACCACCCACTGGAGAGACTTGAGAGACTGTTGCATTGCACTCCCCCGGATAATGCAGTAGGCAAACCACCCACTGGAGAGACTTGAGAGACTGTGGCTTTGCACTCCCCAGGATAATGCAGTGGGCAAATCACCCACTGGAGAGACTTGAGACTGTGGCTTTGCACTCCCCTAGGATAAAGCAGTGGGCATGGAGCCACGTCGTGGATCTGGCGTTGTGCACTCATCCGGCTGAGGTGCCCCCCTTCCCTTCCCCCTGAGGTTCCTGTTGTATTTCTATCTGATGCCCCAGCAGTGTTCTCTCCATTTTGATTGGGTATTTAGTGTGGGCCACGCCCATGCATTTTGGGCCCAGTGGTCCACGGACTATGATGGTGGAATACCTTGGACTTGTATTCTTGGTGTATATGTTTGTTTCTAGTGTAAATATATGTATATAAATATATATTTTTGATTACTGTATTTGAATAGAAAAATGTTCGACTCATTTTCTTTTGTCCTTGCATTCTTCCAGGGGGAGTTGGGGGTTCTTAATGTAATGTATCAACATGTACTTGTGTGTGTGTTGTAGTGGGTGAGGGTGGGGGTGGGAATGTTGCGTGTGTGTGTCACTCTTTTTTCCCTCTCCCCTCCCCTGTGTCGTAGGTGCAGTACTCACTGTGGTCTTCGCCGCCGTCTTTGTTGTTCCTGGTAGAGAAGCAGGAAGATAAAGGCTGGGTGTATCTGGAGCTTGGGATCCATGGCGTCCTGATTCCTCGTGGGGTTTGTAGAGGTGAGCGTTTTCACTTCCAAGTCCTGTTTCGCCATGTTTTTGTTCGCGGTGAATCCGCCCTGGAAAAGGTGGCGGATTGGACTGTTGTAATACAGTGGGCGGAACCTTCTCTTCCGCCTGTCTATTGGCGGTTACCGCCGCGGTGTTTGTTTATACCGCCTTGGCGGTCGGAGTGTTAAAGTGGCTGTCTATGTTGGCGGTTTCCGCCACGGTCGTGATTCCAATGTTTTTACCACCGACCTGTTGGCGGTTTTACCGCCGCTTTAACACCGACCGCCAGGGAGTTGATGACCACCTATATGTTGTAATTATTTCTGCCTGCTCTGGTGATATATAGCGAGGGTCTGGCCTACTTGTCCTAAAACCCCCCAAGGAGTTAATAAAATGTTGATGACACCCATTGGTATCTATTGGCCACAATAACCACCCGCCTGGACGTGTCAGTGAAGCATTAAACGTACCGTTCTGGACCCACTCATCGAGCTCATCTTCAGTTGCATTTGTGTACTTTTGCCATTTATAAAATTTAGCTGGGGCAGGTATACTGGGCATGTTCAATTCACTGATTGTTGCTAAGCCTAAACAACTCATTTGTTGTACAGTTTCATTTAAAAAGATCATTTGAACAGGAATGAGACATGCTCTAAACAATGTTTCTTTTCCCTTAATTTGCCAATTTATTGTTCCCCAGACACTTTTCAGATCAATTGATTTGGACCAATATTCATAGCCTTCTATCGATAACCGGGAAGCAAAGGATTCCTAATTTATAAATTTTGTATTGGTCAATAACGTGTATATCCTTAGTAGAAGGTACTTTAAAATAATAAGACTCAGCATTCTTTTGATTGTGCCCAGAAAAATATGCAAACTTTTCAGAATATTTTTTGGAACTCCCTTGCGGTGGAGTGGGACAATGTTCCCAGTGTGTAATTATATACAGTTTTTTGACTGCTCGCTCTGTGGAACACATATGGTATTTGAATAACTTCCGTGGGACCATATATATCAAACATTACTTTGTCCCAAACAATCCCATCAGGAATTGGCACTGCGGAAATGTTCACAAAGGATAAGTCTCTTCGGACTTTGTGTGAAGAAAAATTTGGTTTTAAAACATCCTCCACCAGTTCAACTGTCGATCTTTCAGGTAAAAAATGACCATGTATTAACAAGAAAAAGGTAATAACAAAACCAATCCAGAGTAGGAAGGCTAAGACAGCCAAAAAGAGCCATAGATAGTTCCATGGAAAAATAAAATACTTTTCTTTAAGCCAGTTGACTTGGTCAAATGTTTCTAAAATAGTTGACGTTAGTGGAACTAATGCAAGATCATCTTCCACCCTCTCCAAGCTCGGAGAGGTGTCGGTGTTGGTGTAAACAACTTGTAGAGGAACTTCTTCGCCAGTAGTGAGGGATTTGGGAACTACTGGATGTTCCTCTTGGTCGGCTGTGCAGGATCGGCCAAATGGTGTAGTTTGACATTGTCAATAGAGACAAAACGATTTTCTTTGGCACCTGCCAACGGTGGTAGAATAACAGTTCTGGTACCGTGTATCCCTAGTACAGGGACTGGTGCTCGATAAGAAGGGCCAAATTCCTTTTTCAGTTAGACTTTTTCACATACAAGATCCCCAACCCTGGGAATCCAGCCGGTAGATGTTACAGGCACATCCTTAATTCCTGTGGAGGCGGCACTTTTGGAAGAATTATCCTCACGGAACTGTTGCAATTCCTGCAAGACAGTGACATGTTCATTCATGTCAAACAGTGTTTCTGCTGCCTCCACGCCAGGACCATCAAGATCCGGAACATAAATTTGATTTCCGAACAGGCACTCATATGAAGTACGACCCCCCCAGGGACCTTCTAGGCAGGTTATTTAGTGCTCTCTGGACTCCATACAGGTGATTAAGCCAACTACGACCCGTACCTAAGACTCTGGCTGTTAAGGATTGCTTTAAATCGTGGTTTAATCGATCCACTACACTATTTCCCTCAGGATGAAATGAAGACGAGTACTGGAGCAGGACCCCCAACGAAGCCATGGCATCCCTGAGTGCCCTTGAGGCAAAAGCAGTGCCCTAGTCCGAACGGAAAGCCGCAACTGCATATGTACAGATAAAGATTTGCAAATCTCTAATAACAGTCCGAGCATCAGCCGAGCGTTGTGGCCACACCCATATAAATCTGGAGCATGAATCAACAGCGACTAAAATATATTTGTATGCACTATCGGGTGTTAAGGGACCACAGTGGTCCAAGTACACACATTGTAATGGTTTGTTTGAAATTAAGAGGGGAGTCTGGGGCAGGCGCTTAGCAGTGGAAGCTTTAATTTGTTGACAGATGTCAAACCAAAAGACATGCTGCTTAGGCTCCTTGTAGAGACCTGGCCACCAATAATGGGCCTGCAAGATTGAAATTGTAGCCGCCACGCCAGCATGGGCAGATGCCACCCCTTCATGCACTGCTTTAATCAATTGTAATCTTATGTCTCATTTGGGGATGTCTCGTACACCTACACCTGGTATCTTAACTTCAGCATTCTGCATACTTCCCATACGATAATGATATTTGTTAGGAAATCCTTTAGGATGGGTCTTACCATCAGCCGTAGCTTCCATGGCAGCCCAGATGACTGCATCCGGTTTGGAACTCTAGCGAGTCACTGCAGCTACAGTGGCTACCGCCACTGCTGACTTTGCGGCTTCATCAGCCAGTCTATTTCCAGCAACGTGTATTCCAACGCGCTGGTGTCCAAGTGTGTGTACTACTTGGACATTCGGTAGCGTCTCTTTCAGGTCAGCTACTTTCCCCCACAGTAGTCTGTGTTTAATGGTGTTGCCTTTAGGATCTCTGAATCCATTCTGGTGCCAATAATGAAAGTATTCATTAAAGGACTGGACACAGTAATATGAATCGCAAACAATCAGCGTAGGCTGTGCCGGATCCGTGTGTTCCAGTGCCATCAGTAGAGCTTTTAGCTCAGCCAATTGTGCTGTACAATCCCTTGGGTCTGTGTAAAAGTATGTAAAGGACAAAATTTGTCCCCTTCGAAATAGCCACTTACGACTGCGCAAGCAGCAGTATATTGATGTTTAGTTCCAATTGCTGGTTGTGCAGAGCCATCAGTGTACATGACTCTATGATACTGATCAATAGGCAAAGTGTTTGCTGGAACTGGATATTCTACCTCACACTGTAGAAATTCCTGAGTCTGTAGCTTTGGGTCAAAAATGTATTCTACATCAGTGGCTGTCAGAGACATAGCCCATTGTATCCAATGTGTATGTAATTCTTTCGCGTTTGTAACGCTAGCCTTTGTAACAGCCTCTAGGGCTGGGATTGGAGAAACGACAATAATGCGTTTTCCTTGGGCAAGAGGTCATTCTTTAATGACAGCCATCTGTACAGCAGTGAGAATTTTCTCTGTGGGAGTAAAGTGTTGTTCTGCTACTGAGTACAGATGTGATTTGTACACAATGTCTCACCTTAATTAAATGTCACATAGGTGAAACCGATGGCCCCAGCTATTACTCTGATGACCAAATGTGTTTTGTTGTCCCTTGTATGTAAATGGTGTGCTGGAAGCATGTCTGTCTGCAACTCTCGAAGAATGCGTGTAAGTTCAACTGTCCAGAATTTACTTGAAAAATTGGGATATATTAAGTCATATAAAGGTTTTATGTGTGCAGCATAATCTGGAATGTAAGTTCTGCCAAAATTTAAGAAACCTAATAATGATTGGAGTTTTTTAATTGTATTCGGTTGTTGGAACTGTGCGCACTGCTCTAAGAATTGTGGTGCTAGGCTCTTCCCTTAACTTGACAGCTCATATCCTAGGAACAGGACGCTGAGGAAGGTTATTTTTGTTTTTGTGAAGTTAAATTTGTAGTCGAACTTGGCAAACCCTACAACAATGCGGGTTACCCGTCTTAAATGTTGTAGTAGTTCATCATCCGTGAGATATATATAATCTACATAGGACAATACTTTAGGGTCAATCTCATGCAAAATGGCAGTGACACAAGCCGCGAACAGTCCTGGGCTGTTCTCATACCCCTGAGGTAAACAACAAAATTTTTCATGGAGCCTAGTGCGCTGAAACTTGTTAAGTCTCTACTCTCAGGCACTGTATTCTGGCAGAAAAACCCATTCAAAATGTCTAGTGTTGTTTTGTATTTTTTACGCACTATGTTGCTCATTTAACCTTATATTGATACAGGAATCATGGGCCAAGGACACAATACCCCTTATTAGATACACAGAATTTCTTAAACCGGCCATGAAAACTAGCAGATCTGGTAGGGCAAAGGGAGGCCTGGCAATTTACGTCGGCACAAGTATTCTCGCCAAGATTTCAGAGTTTAATGAGGAAGATCTACCATTCCAACTAGTCAGGGTACACGGTTGGGGAAAGAATATTCAGGAACCACTGATTCTAGTCAATATATATATGATCCCAAAAAAGAAACCAGTTGAAGTTAATAACCTGCTAAAGCATCTGGAGTTTATAAAAAGTACAATACACCCGGCACATTGGCTAATTTCGGGTGATTTTAGCCTCTATCTATTCCATAATCCCGGTGAGGATCATATTCAAACCGTAGCAACGGTGCCTGGACAAACTCTCCCAGTGAACAGTAAGAAAGATAAGTCAGGGGAGAAGTTCATACATATGTATGAGTCTGTAGGCCTCGTTGCGCTAAATGGTTGGAATCAGCCCGACATCCTGCCAGCAGGGACAAGATCCACTGCAAAAATGGTTTCATATTTAGACTACACCCTGGTAAATCCTGAACTGTACACGCTGGTGAACGACTTCAGAATCGTGGACCGTGTAGAAAGTGACCATAAACCGCAGGCAATTAGGATCCGATCCTCACCGCATAAGCCAGAGGAAGCAGTTTCCCTGAAAGGGGTGATCAGCACTGAAAACCTTAAACAATTGAAATGGTCATCCAACTCCATTAAAAGTCAAGCAGAAGAGGCTCTGTCGAGGCTAGAATCCATGGCCATGGACTCTGCAAATTTGACAACGGTCTAGGAGAACTTCGTCATTGACCTCACAAGCCAAGGCCCCTCGGGAAATGCAAAAAAGGGAGCACAAGTGAACTATTGAAATCGCACACACATACCGCAGCCTGTTTGTAGGAGGAAAGCAGCAGTATATAGGCTGCTGAGGCAACTGCACAAATTCCCAGAGAATGGAACACGATTGAGCACCCTGCAAGAGCAAAGGAAGCTCCTTAAAAGGGAAATATGGTCCTTTAAAAAATATCACCAGGAAATGCTTTGGGCCAAGCTACATCATGCGTCAAAATCATCAGAATCAAAAAGATTCTGGAAACTTATTAATTCCATTGACAAGGGTCCAAAGGCAGCCAACAATGCCAACATGACAGAGGAATCTTGGGTAAGCTATCCTGAAGTCACATCTAAAGGAGCTGCGCACCAGAGAAGTAGTGTTAACTAAGGGGGTGCCCAACACTTGGGAACCTGACGACTTGAATACCCTGATTATCATGGCATCAGAGTTAATAAAAATCATCAGGAGTTTGCAAACTGACTGCGAGCCTGGCCCCAACGGTTTACCGCAAGCTCTGTTTAAACAAGCAACAGAAAAATGGTTGACTTCCTGGCAAGAATGTTTAATCACGTTCTTACATCAGGAATAGTGCCAGAAACATGGAAGGGTTCAATAATCCACCCCATATATAAGGGAGGGAAGGCTGCCTCGCCAAGCAATTACAGACTAAGGGGGTTATTCTAACTTTGGAGGAGGTGTTAATCCGTCCCAAAAGTGACGGAAAAGTGACGGATTTACCACCAGCCGTATTACGAGTCCATTATATCCTATGGAACTCGTAATACGGCTGGTGGTATATCCGTCACTTTACCGTCACTTTTGGGACGGATTAACACTCCTCCAAAGTTAGAATAACCCCCTAATTGCCTTCTTAGACGTTGATCTCAGGTATTTTTCGGTATGCTTGCTGCAACACTTGGAGGCATGAATTGCAGACAACAACATACTTCCACTAAATCAAAGTGGTTTCACCGAGAACCAGTGGATGTTAATGAACCTTATGGCTCTGGGACTATCAACAGAGCAAAAGCAACTGGGACACCCACATACCTGTTTTGTTGATTTTAAAGCTGCAAGCAACCATTTTAAATTTAAATGCCATCAAATTGATTTATTCTGATAAGTCGTGAAGTTTAAACTTGAGGGAGGCTCATACCTATCTAGGCCAGTCAAAAAAACCAGTTGGTTTAAAACAAGGCTGTGTGCTGGCACCAATTCTTTTTAATCTGTACATAGCAGACATCTCCGCCAAGTTAAACAATCAGTCAGCCCATTCCCCCTCTCTTGGTGGTCAACAATTCTCTAATATGCTTTATGCAGATGACCTGATATTGCTTATCAACACCAGAATTGGCATGCAAAAACTTCTGAATAACCTAGAAGGGTATGCAAGAATAAATGAATTAGAAATAAATCACAGCAAAATAAAAATGATTGCCCTTAACCGTAGACCCTCTAGCCAACATAAGTGGTATCTGAACGGAAAGACCATAGAGGAAGTAACCTCGTACAGATACCTAGGAGTCATGATAGACCCTAGAGGCAATTATGTGCCTCAAAAAGAAGCGATAAAAACCAAGGCGTATGCATTCATTCACGCTTTTGGAACTCTTGCAAATACCATTCGTGGCCACGCTCTGAACACACTGACAGCCATAATGAGAGCAAAATTACTTCCAACTCTCGCCTATGGGACTGAACTAAGGAGGGGGATGGAGGAAACTCTCCTGGAGAAACCTTTGGTAAAGGCCTACAAGCATGTCTTCTGGTTACCAGGATATGCTTCCCCGGCCCAGGTCAGACTGGAATTTATGCTGGTCAAGCAGTCAATGGCTCGACCTGCAGCATATATCAAATGTTGCTACAAACTGTGTCATACTGCAAAAGGGACGTTGGCTAACTTATTGTGGCAGGAAATTAATTTAGAAAGAGGTAATAGTAATTATAAAAAGTAGCTGGAAAAAAGCCTAATACATCTGAGATTAGGTGATGTATGGGATCAGTCGCTTCCTAGGCTGACTTTTAATAAAGTAGTGAACAAATCAAGCAAATTACACAGCTGGCTAGAAGACAGGGAAGAACTGGCTAAAAGGTCTCATGGCTGGTTGCTTCTTAATTGATATGAAGGGCCTCATTATGACATTGGCTGTAAATGCCGCCTACCGCCACAGCGATGGCCGCCAACGTACATTTGCCATGGTTACCAGCCGCCAACCGCATTATGACCGTAGACGGTGGCATGGTGGCAGGCGGCGGTAAGGTGGCACTGCTGCCGGAAGCAGCGCCATGCCAGAAAACACTGCCTACCGTATCATGAGCCATGATACGGCCTGGCGGTGTTTTGCAGGCGGACGCTGCTGCTGGCAGCAGCGTCGCGTCCCATTTCCTACCGAAGGATGCCCTGCAAGCAGGTAAGTCGGGTTCTCCAACAGGAGAGGGGGTGGGGGGTGCTGTGTGCGTGTGTGGGTGTGTGTCTGTTTTTGTGTGCGTGCATGCGGGTGTGAGTTGCATCGAATGCGTGCATGAATGAATGTACGTGTATGTTGTGTGTTGTGAATGTGTGTGTGCTACAATGTATGTTAGTGTGTGTTGTGGGGTATGGGTGGGTATGTGTGCGTGCGTGGGTGGATGTGGGTATGTGTGTGTGTATGAGTGTGTATGTGTGCGCGTGTGGGTGTGTGGATGTCGGGAGGGTCGGGAGTGGGAGGGGGAGGGCGGGGGAGGCCTCTGGGGAGGGAGAGGGGTGGGAGAGATCCCTAACAGTGCCAGGGAAGCAATTCCCTGGCACTTATAGTGCCCGGTAAGATTGCCACGAAAACTATGGTGGAAGGCGGGCTCATAATCCAGAGGGTGGGATTGTGACAGTCGCCAAGCTGGAGACCAAAGTCTCCAGCCCAGTGGCTGTTACCACCCTGGCGGACGGAGCGGTAACTTGGTGGTTTGGCTTGAGCCAAACTGCCTATGTCATAATTTGGGAAAAGGTACTGCCAGCCTGTTGGCAGTACCTTTTCCCAAATTACCGCGTCCGCCAGGGTCGTAATGACCTCCAAAGTTCCTAAAGAATCACCACTATTGGCTGCCCCTTATTCATTGAAAATTAAACAACGCTTTCTAAAGATAAGGCTAGGTGATGTGCCAACGCTAGACCTCATGCCACAAGTAGACAACCAGAAATGCCACCTATGTCATCAGGCAGTAGAAAACTTAGTACATGTGATCTGCATTTGTTCATCTTTGGCCATTGAAAGAAGACAAATATTGAAGAAAGTACTAAATGAATTAGGGGTCAGATCATGTAGACATGCTCTAATTGAAGCACTTAACCCAAGAAACACCATACTGAATATCAGGCTCATCCAATTTCTGGAAAAGTTTATTTCCATAATCTGCCCGCCACAGAAATTAGTGGACAGGAACCTCGCCAGGGGTGCTAAAAACACTCCACCACGGAATAGGAAATCTGCCTACTATGAATAAACAGGTTGGAAAGAGGAAGGGCAATTAGTTAATGTAGTCATGTTTCTAACTAGCCCTGCAATTAAGTGCTATGCTAGTAATCGGCTTTGTTTTATTGCATTATTAATGTTTTATTGCACTAATAATGTTTTGCTTGGATCCTGACAACCCTTCTTCGTATCGCCCGCTTACCATGCTAAATAGCGATATAAAGATACTTTGTAAGATTTTAGTCACTCGACTCCGTGGGTTGATTAGATGCTTGGTGCATGAGGATCAATGTGGGTTTATCCCCGGTCACAGCACGTCCTATAATCTGTGCCATTTGGCTCATGTTCTGCATGAAACTGAGGGCGAGGATATTGAATTGGTGCTAGTGTCCCTGAACCTGGAGAAGGCCTTTGACACAGTCGAGTGGGCTTATCTCTTGGAGGTGTTGCAGGGCATGGGGCTCGGCCCTGGCTTCTGAGCTTGGGTGCGTTTGTTGTACACTGCCCCCACTGCACGAGTTCGGGTGGGGGAGAGCCCTCTGACTTCTGGGAAATTGGCAGGCATACGAGACAGGGATGCACGCTTTTGCCTCTCCTTTTTGCCCTGGTGGTGGAGCAACTGGCAATCTGGCTTTGGGACGGGCTGGCACCGTGGGGGATCTGGGTGGGGCAGACCACTCACGTGGTTTCCCTATATGCAGATGATGCATTGGTATATCTTTGGGAACTCCATGTCTCGGTGCCGTTGTTGCTGCAGAGGTTGGATGTTTTTGGCGTAGTTTCTGGTCTTAAGGTAAATAGGAAAAAATCACTCCTGTTTCCCTTGGGGTCCTTTTACGTGGTTCCCTGGATGAGTTACCGAGGGCAGGACTCAGGTGGCAAGTTGAGAGTTTCCGGTATCTGGGCATATGGGTTACTCAAACGGTGGCTGAGCATGAGAAGCATAATGTAGAGCGAGTAGTTAGCTCCCTGGAGAGTTCGGTCTCGTTCTGGAATAGATTACCTCTTTCTGTAATGGGCAGGGCCACTGTAGCACAGATGGTGTTCTTGCCGCGGTGTCTATACCTGGTCCAGAACTCTCTAAGTCCGTTGTCCACTCAGCTCTTTCGCCGTCTGGATAACTTGCTGATCTCGTTGATGTGGGCCGGTCGACGTAGCAGGGTGGCACTGTCATATTGCAGAGGGGCCTCGAGTGGGGAGGGTTGGCGATTCCCAATATTAGACAATATTAGTACGCAGCACACCTGCAATATGCTGTTAAGTGGATGACGGATTCCGATAATTGGGAGAAAAGATTGTTTGCAGAAATGTTGGATGGGCGGACTTTGGTGCATCTCTTGATGTCGGGGGTCGATTTGATCCTGTTGTTCCCTACTTGGTTAAGACCACTGCTGGGATCTGGGAGCAGGCAGTTAAACATGTGCTCCGATGGGCCCCTTTTGACAGAGAACTGATGATATGAGATTTAGCACCCTTTAGGAATATGGAAAAGTTGATGTCCATGGAGGCTTGGATGCTGGGAGGATGCGAGGTGGCTGTAGATCTATACCCCAATGGAGAGTTAATTTCTTTCACTGAAGCTAAGGATTCGTTAAACCTGGGCTCTGGGCAATTCTTGCAGTATGCAGAAATGGAAAGTGTGGCACAAGAGCTTTGGAGTGGTTTTCCGGTAGCCCCTAAGTCCTCGGCTGTGCTGAATGGATTGAATAACTGGGGTGAGGGGATTCACCTGATTACCCGGTTTTATAGAGCTCTTCGGGAGGATAACCAGCTGTGATCAGTGTGGGCGCAGGGCATGGGAGTGTGAACTGGGGGAGCCCATAGCAGACGCTGATTGGGAATTGTCCTTGTCCCTGATGCGCACCGTATCATGTAACAATAGGTTTAAGCTATTACACTTTAACTTTGTGCATATGACATATCTTACGCCCTACCGACTAAACAAGACCGATCCGAGATGCAGAGTGGGGTGCCCCAGGTGTGGCGCACTTGGCGCTTCCTTCCTGCATTTCGCCTGGACCTGTAGGACGGTATATACCTTTTGGCACAATGTGGCAGCGAAAGTTGAGGAGGTTACGGGATAGGGTTGGAGGCCACTCTAATGACTTGTCTTTTGGGTGTGGTGCAGAGTGTTTCAGATAAGCTAGCACAGCTGGTGCTGGATTGGCATGGCGCAGGGTAGCTATTTGTTGGATGAGCCACCGGAGTCTGTTGATTTCTTGTTGGATACAGGACTTAATGGAATGGGGTCCGGCTGAGAAACAACATATGCGCCTGACCCGTAGGGATGAGGGGGCACTCATTGACGTGGCTACTTGGGGAGTCTTACTGAAAGGTTCACTGGTGTGGAGGACTTTAGCTCCGCAGGTAGTATGGAGGATGAATTGAGTGTAGATCCACATTGAACCCACTGAGCAGGTGACGACCAACTACGGTGTCAACATGTTTCTATTTTCCACAATTTATAAAATGTCTGGTCTCATGTGGATCTTTGCTGGGAGTGGTGGGTTGGAGGGAAATTCTCCTGCAGTGGTTACTATCGCCTCTTAGCTTGGACTTACGGTAATAATACCCTATTGTACTGTGATATAATGATACTGGCATGTCTTGCAATAACCTGCGCTGCACTGTCTGTTTATTGTTGATTATAATATTCAAACTCAACAAAAACAGTTTAAAAAAATGTTTTGCTTAATTTTATGCCGAGGGAATATTTTATGGTTTTAATCAACTAATAAAATAAATATTCATGGCATGTCATCCACCAGTTCATCAGAAAAGGGTTCACGAAGATAGTGACCATCGATCAGCAGAAAGAAAACAATGACAAAACCAATCCAAAGAAGAAAGGCAAACACAGTCAATAGTAGGACATAGTTGAATTAAGTAGTTACGTTTAAGCCATTTGAAAAGCTCATGTCCTTTTGATACAGGTACTGTAGCTGATGCTGAATAGTTTGAAGAAAAGTTGTCTATGTCAGCAAAGTGACCAGAAGCAGTCTGTACAAAAACTGGAGCTGGTGTTGGTGAAAGAGAACTGGTAGATGTATCCACTGGTGGTGATGCATTTGAAGAGTGCAAATTTGAATTTTGGACATTTCTTGTCAATGAACTGGTGACGGGAAACAACATAGGTCCATTCTCTGCCCCTCCCATGCTAGGAGAAAAAATTTCAGCATCATTGAGTGCTTGAAAAGGTACATCTTGAAAGGTAGTGAGAGGACTACAGGAACTACTTAGGAGACCTTGTGATCTACTGTGCAGGATCAGCCACATTGTGCAATTTGACATGGTCAATTGAAGCAAAACTGTTTTCTTGAGAACCAGACAACAGTGGTAGAATGACAGTTCTGGTACTTTGTATTCCCAGGGCTGGAAACACTGTTCTGTATGATACCCAAACTCCTTCTTTGCAGAGATATTTTCGTAAAACAGATCCCCAACTCTAGGAATCCATCCTGTGGATGTTGGCAAATCCCTCATTACCAAGGTGGTAGCAAGTACAGATGAATTTTCATCACATAACTGTTGTAATTTTTGCCAGACAGTGAACTGTTCATTTATGTGAAATGGTATCTCTGCCGTCACCGCGCTAGAACCATCTTGATCATTGTTAGAGTTGGCATCCTTGGCGTGGTCTCCCCTAACTTTTTGCCTGTACTTCCCAGGTTGTTGATGTGTGCTGGACTCTATTTTTACTTTTTATTGTACTCTGTGACCTTTATCACTGCTAACCAGTTCTAAAGTGCAGGTGCTCCTGTGTAAAATGTATGCGTAATTGGCTACCATGATTGCCATATTTGATTTACTAGTTAGTCCCTAGTAAAGTGCACTAGAGGTACCCAGGGCCTGTAAACCAAATGCTGCTAGTGAGCCTGTGTGAGAAAGTAGCCTCTTTCTAGCATGGTTACCCCCACTTTTGGCCTCTTTGTGAGTGTATGTCAGTGTGTTTTTACTGTGTCACTGAGATCCTGCTAGCCAGGACCCCAGTGCTCATAGATAAAAACCTATATGTCGGTGTTTTTGCCTATATCACTGGGATCCTTCTGGTCAGGACCCGTGCTCATAGTTTATGGCCTAATGTGTGTGTCTGTATAGTTCTTAACTGTGTCACTGAGGCTCTGCTAATCAGAACCTCAGTGCTTATGCTCTCTCTGCTTTTAAATTTGTTACTATAGGCTAGTGACTTCATTTACCAATTTCAAATAGCACATTGGACCCACCCCCTTATAAGTCCCTAGTATATGGTACCTAGGTACCCAGGGCATTGGGGTTCCAGGAGATCCTTATGGGCTGCAGCATTTCTTTAGCCACCCATAAGAAGCTCAGACAAACCCTTTCACAGGACTGCCACTGCAGCCTGCATGAAATAGTGCACACATTATTTCACAGCCATTTTCACTGCACTTAAGTAACCTATAAGACACCTATATGTCTAACCTTCATTTAATGAAGGCTAGGTGCAAAGTTACTAAGTTTGAGGGCACCCTTGCACTGGCAAAGGTGCCCCTACATAGTTCAGGGCCAATTCAAGGAACTTTGTGAGTGCGGGGGCGCCATTACACACATGCACTACATATATGTCAATACCTATATGTAGCTTCACAGTGGTAACTCCGAATATGGCCATGTAAGGTGTCTCAGATCATGGAATTGTCCCTCCTTTCCAAATCTAGTATTGGGGAGCCAATTCCATGCATCCTGGGGGCTCCACCATGGACCCCCCTAGTACTGCCAAACCAGCTCTCTGAAGCTTGCAATGCAGCTGCTGCCACCTCATAGACAGGGTTCTGCCCTCCTGGGGTCTAAGCAGCTCAATCCCAGGAAGGCAGAACAAAGTGTTTCCTTTGGAAACAGGGTGTTACAACCTCTCCCTTTGGAAATAGGTGTTACAGGCTGAGAAGGGGTAGCCTCCGCCAGCCTCTGGAAATGCTTTGAAGGGCACAGATGGTGCCTTTCATTGCATAAGCCAGTCTACACCAGTTCAGGGACCCCTTGTCCCTGCTCTGGTGTGAAACTGGACAAAGGAAAGGAACACTTCCCTGTCCATCACCACCCTAGCCCATAGCTACTCCAGTGTGTCCAAGTCTTCAGCCATCTTGCTTTGCAAGGTGTGGGGGCACTCTGGAGGACTCTGAGTGGCCAATGCCAGCAGGTGACGTCAGAGACCTCTCCTGATTGGTCCATACCTGATAAGGTATACAACCCCCTCTCAGAGCTATTTAGAGTATCTCCTGTGGGTTCTCTTCAGATTGTACTTGCAAGTTTCCAGCAGGAATCCTCTGCAACTACTACTTCATCCTCTGACCTCAGATCAACCGCAGCCTGCTCCAGGAACCGCTGTAACAGCATAAAAGTATCCAGAAAGGATACTTTTCCTCTGCAACTTCAGCTCCAGCCAGCAACTGCAACAGTTTCCAAAGTGTGCATGCTCTGAGGACTCCCTGTCTTCACCCTGCACCACTAGGAGTGAAGAAATCTCCCCTAGGGTAGACGGAGTCACTCCCCTGCTGAAGCTGTCACCTTCTAAGTCGACGACTTGGACTCCTTTCCTGGTGACGTGTGTGCTCCTTGGAACACAGAGGGTGGACCCCATCGACACAGACTTTCCTGTGGTCCAGATGTCACAATTTGGAGGAGGGAAGACCTTGCCTTCCCCCAGAACGACAGTACCCCTGTGCACCATGTCTTCTTCACCTCCTGCAGCCTCTGTGCACTATTTGCAAAATTCCTTAATGCACAGCCTGGCCTACGTCCCCAGCACTTTATCCTGCAATGCTCAACTCGCTGAGTTGATCTCCGGTGGTGTCGGAACTTCCTTTGTACTGCTGCGCCAACTGCATTTTGCACCTCCTTTGCCCCGGTGTCCTGGGACTCCCGTGGGTGCTATCCGGGGCTCTAAGGGCATTCTGAAGTGCTTCCTCCTCACATAGAGTTGAGTTTGCCAGGTCCCTCCTGGGTCCACATAGCACCTACTTGACGTAAAACGCGACTTTGCCAGAACCAAGGCTTGTTGGAGGGATCCAGAGCCAAAGCTCGCCTGCATCCAACTTCACGACGTGGGACATCCAGTGCATCATGCTGGAACCCACTGACATCTTCCTAGGGTGCATTTCTGTAGTCTTCGTTTAAACTGGGACTCTTCTTTTGCACCCTCTTCTGGGTTGGCAGGGGTTTCTGTCCTTTCTGGAACTTCTTTCAACTTTTGGACTTGGTCCCCTTCCTTTTCAGGTCTTCAGGTCCAGGAATCCAGGAGTTGTTCTTTGCAGACTTGGTTGGTTGCTGCAAAATCCCAATCATGAGGTGTAGTGTCCTAAAGAAACTTGCAGCACTTTACTCCTGCTTTTCTGGGCTCTAGGGTGGGATAATTTAATTACCTTTACTGTATTCTTACTCTCCCAGTGATTCTGCACACACTACACTTGTCTAGGAGAGAATTCATAATTCGCATTCCACTTTCTTAGTATATAGTTTGTGTTGTCCCTAGACCTATTTTCACCCAATGCATTCAATAGCATTTCCTATTGTTTGCACTATCCTATGTCTAATTACTTGCCTTATTTTGGTTCTAGTGTATATATTGTGTATAATACTTAACTCAAGAAGGAGTATTGCCTCTAAGATATTTTTGGTACTGTGTCCCCCAAATAAACTACCTTTATTTTTGGTAATACTGAATATTGTCTTTACTTGTGTATGAGTACTGTGTGACTATAAGTGGTATTGCAGGAGCTTTGCATGTCTCCTAGTTCAGCCTAAGCTGCTCTGCTATAGCTACCTCTATCAGCCTAAGCTGCTAGAACACTGCTACATTTCACTAATATGGGATAACTGGACCTGGTACAAGGTGTAAGTACCCAAGGTGTCACGTGGGCTCTCATTATCCTAAATTAGACTACTGGATTTCTAGGCAGCAGGATCGTTCACGGTGTGGGGGACTGAGTCGGACCCACTTGGAAGGACCTCTGTCACCCTAAACCCGGTTTTGCTCCGGCTAACTTGCAGTGCCTCATTTCTCCAAAAGGGAAGAGATGATTGGGCAGCCGAGCGCATGACATCTTTGGAACTTCTCAGGGAAGTCGTGGTCACTCAGATCCAAACCAACTCTCTCATTTACAGTATGATCCCATATACAAATGACAAAGGCAGTGTAAGTTTTATATAATGTTTTTAATAAAATGACTGCATTTTAGATAATAAGGCGTGAGCCGCAATAACCAGAACTATACAACACAGTAGGATTGAAATAGTCACGAGGAGAGTGAAACATAAGAACAACGCTATCATGGTGTTTAACAATTTCTACTCTCCCTCAGCTAATTCTATTTCGAGCACAGCATGTTAAGCTTCTAACTTGCCTTTCTGAATCCCTCGGGAGACATCAGCCCTCATACCTGAGCAAAGGCCTGTGATCTGGTTCAGCATCTGCAACAAGGCAGTCAGTGTCTAGTTGTGGTTCCCTGGTCGGAATCTCCCTCTTGCTGGAATTGGGACAAGGAAGTGTTTTTATAACTTACATGTCAGCGTGATCACAAAATGTCCCTACGCAGGAATGCCAAAGACTAAACTCCTACCACGTCTATCGGCAATGTACCAGACTGTATCCTTGACTAAAGCACAGAGTGAACAAGAATGTGTTATGGAGAACTCCAGTGCTGAAGTAGGCTAAACAGTGTGATATGAAATATAAAACAAGACCGTAGAACTGGCTATTTGAAAAATAACAGTACGGAGCCTAATAAAAAGCATTTAGGGCAAAGTGCACAGAGGCTCTAAGCTGCGAGCAAAGGAATAAAATACATCCAGGGCAAAATGCACAAAGGCCTAAAGCCTGAAGCTAATGCACAAAGGATACGTAAAACTGACCACACTACACCCTCCCTTTGTCGGTAGCAAGTGGTTCCAATAATATAAAAATATGTCCCAGATATAAACAAAACATAAAAATATACATTTTGACAAGGTCAGAGGACAACAAAGTCATAACTTTGGGAAGCATGTGACGATAAAGCCAAATTTAATATAATGTCAATTTTTCTTTTATTTAAAAAAAATCCAATTGTCAGACAGAAGCAATAGAAAGCAGGAGTTCCTCCACATATATGTCAATATCGGAAGATCCACGCCAAAAAGTACCATGGAGCAGGTGTGGTCCAAAGCCCCAAAACCATTCAGGGTGGCACCCCATGCAGGGCCTATGAATGAGACAAAACCATCTTCCTCCAGGAAGGGAATCTCATAAACTGCCTCACGAAGCAAACGCAACCGTAGCGCACAAGTCTGGGAATGAGCCCTAATCGGGAACATCAACAGATCAGCATCGACCACTGGGGGGCGCTGCATCGCTGAAAGGTCTATGCATCGTGGCTGGTAAACCCCACACAGCGCAGTTTTCTAACACAGTGTGACCGGATTTCTCATGCATCGTCCCGGGGCATCAAAGTCATCCTGACCCTGTGCAGATACGGGATGCCCTGCCCAGAAATTGATGCATCGCTCTTTTGCGAGGGAGAAAATGACGCATTGCCAACCCGACCGGAGAAGAAACAACACACAAATTCCCTTGAGAGGAAAGAATCGATGCATCACTGCCTTTTCCGATGCACGCTTGCTGGTGTGGCTTTATTTTTAACACTAACCAGGTACTTTGTGTAAAATCACTGTTTCCATTGTTTTCTATGGAGTAGTTATGATGCCCTAGCGCCACCTTGCGCCACACTAATGTAATTATTTTTTACATTAATGTGGCCGAACGAGGTCAAAATCCCTGCACTTTATTTACAGGGTGACGCAATGCATGCTTTGCGCCACTCTGTAACCCTTTGTGCTACATTATGCCTACGTCAGGCATAATGTATGCAAATGCGGCATTCCCCCCGTTAGGGGAGCCGGAAAAATGGCATAAGGAAATCTATGAAATTTCCCTGCACCATTTTCTATGCCACTTTTAACACCTGCTCAAGAGCAGGTGTTAAAAGGGGGCTTCCATTCTTTAGAATGGAGCCTTATGTACTCTGCAGGAGTAGCAGCAATATTTTGGCGCTATTCCTGCAGAGTACATCTATAGTGTCATAAGAAATGACGCTATTGCCCCCCACCCTGTGCCTTACTGTGCCGTATTTTAAATACGGCACTCACGTGGTGGCAATAGGGGGGTGCTAAGGGGCGCAGGGAAAGTGGTGGTGCACTCAGTGCAGCACCACTTTCCATAAATCTGCCCCTTATTATTTTGAAAATTCATATTTTGACGTGTGTATGTTGGATTTTTGTCATGTTGGGCTTGTTTGATTTAGATAAATATTGCATATTTTTCTAAACTGGTGTGGTGTCCATTTCATAGTGTCTTCACTGTATTACTTTGTGTGTTGGTACAAATACTTTACACATTGCTTCTGAGTTAAGCCTGCATGCTTGTGCCAAGCTACCAAAGGAGTGAGTGGGGAGTTAACCAGGTGTGTTTCTCCTTCACCCTGACTAGAGTGAGGGTCCATGTTTGGACAGGGGGTAACCTGACTGCCAACCAAAGACCCCATTTCTAACAATCAGAGATATACATAGATATCCCAAACAGGACCTCACAAGGGGCACGTGCCCCAAAGACTTTCTGGGCAGATTGTTTAGTGCTCTAAAGATTCCATACAGATGATGAAGCCAAATACAACCTGATTGCTTTGAATCTTGTTTTTTCCGCTCCACAATTGTTTCCCTTGGGATGATAAGGAGACAGAAAAGCCACTGCAACACCCATTGTTGCCATGGTGCCCCTGAATGCCTTGGAAGAAAAATCAGGGCCCAAGTCCAAGTGGAATGCTGCAAATGCATATGTCCAGATTAAGACTTGCAAATCTTTAATAAGAGTTTGAGCGTCAGACGATTGTTGTAGCTGCACACCTAGAAATCTGGAGCATGAATCTACAGCAACTAGAATGTATTTGTATGCACCATCAGATTTAAGAGACGGCAATGGTCCAGGTGCACGCATTGAAGTGGTTTGTTGGTAACCAAGAGATATGTCTGCGGTGAACATTTGATGGTGTTAAGGACATACCACTTAGTCTGTTTGTATAGGCCAGGCCATCACCCACCGCTGGTATAGTTGCACAGGCAATATTTTGGGGGTTAAGTGTTAGGAATATTTTGGAGGATTTGGTTTTGGTAAGGGCTTGCCGTCAGCTGAGGCTTTCACATCAACTAATGTTTCATCGTCCAACTTCACCTGGGAATGATTAATCTCATCAACAGATACCGTAGCAACTGGAGATTTGGCAGCTTCATCAGCCAAAGAATTTCCCACAACGTGTATTCCAAAACGTTGGTGACCCAATGTATGTACTACATGAGCCTGCGGCTGCTTCTCTTTAACATTATCCACCTTCCCTCACAAGAATTGTGTTTTATGGTGTTTCCATTTGAGTCTTCGAACCCATTAAGGTGCCAGTAATGTAAGTATTTGTAAAATGATTGGACACAGTAATATGAGTCACAGACAATCAGTGTAGAAAGTCCTTGATCCATTGTGTTTCAATGCCAGAATTAAGGCTTTGAGCTCTGCAAGTTGTGCTGTGCAGTCCCCTCGGGTCTGTGTAAAGGTTTGTTGAGGGTAGAATTCACCATCCCTCATCACTCCACAAATGGCTGCACAAGCCCCAGTGTATTGATGTTTATTACCTACAGCTGGTTGAGCCGAACCATCGGTGTAAATGATTATTTGGTATTGGTCAAGAGGCAAAATGTTAGTGGTCATCAGATATTCTAGTTCATATTGTAAAGATTCTTGGGTCTAAAGGGTGGGATCAAAAATGTAATCAACATCAGTGGCAGCCAGGGAAGTCACCCATTGAATTCAACATGGATGTAATGCTTTTGCCTTTTGAAAGCTTTCCTTGGGGACAGCCTGATTCTGGGCCAGATGTAACAAAGTGTTTGCGCCTCGCAAAAAAGGCGAAAATCGCCGTTTGCGAGGCGCAAAAGCCACTTTGCTATTCAGAAATGCATTTTGTGAGTCGGCTCCGACTCGCAAAATGCTTTTCCGACTCGCAAATAGGAAGGGGTGTTCCCTTCCTATTTGCGACTCGCAGTGGGATGCAATTCCATTTGCGACCACGTACGCGGTCGCAAATGCAGTCGCAGTTACCATCCACTTCAAGTGGATGGTAAGCCACTCGCAAATTGGAAGGGGTCCCCATGGGACCCCTTCCACTTTGTGAATGGACCCAAAAACATTTTTTCAGGGCAGGGAGTGGTCCAAGGGACCACTCCCTGCCCTGAAACAATACCGAAACTAAAGGTTTCGTTTTTTTTTTTAAGTGCAGCTCGTTTTCCTTTAAGGAAAACGGGCTACACTTAAAAAAAAAAAACTGCTTTATTTAAAAAGCAGTCACGAACATGGAGGTCTGCTGACGTCAGCAGGCCTCCATGTTAGCGAGTGCCTACACTCGCAATGGGGCCGCAATTTGCGACCCACCTCATGAATATTGATGAGGTGGGTCATTGCGACCCCATTGCGAGTCGCAGTCGGTGTCTGAGACACCGTACTGCATAGCAATTTGCGACTTGCAAATTGCGAGTCGCAGGGACTCGCAATTTGCAAGTCGCAAATTGCCAAGTTGCCACATCTGGCCCCAGGTATCAACTGGTCTAAAACTGGCTTAACAACCAGGATGTATTTGAGCACTGTTCTTCACCCAGCACAAAGTCACTTATATTCACCACAGAAACTGCCTTGACCTCATGGAACAGTTCATCAAGAACACAAAGATGAATTATCACCAGCTCTATCTGGTAAAAAAAAGTGAATCCGTTAATTCCAGAAAACATCTTCAGAACTGCTATTCAATCCATTTAACTCTTTTTTTTTTACAACAAAATTCTATTATTTTTTCAACAAACCATATACCATTCCCACACAGGATCGCACTTTCCAACTGCGAAATGACCAATCAAACTCACCAATTAACAATGCACAATAGTGAAATCAAATATGAAGACAACCTTATCATCAGTGAAATGACCAATCACACTAACAGTGCAAAATAGTGAAAGCAAGTATGAAGACAATCGCCTAATCCACCCCTAAACCCTTCCGACCACAAGCACCCTGACCCCAATGTCTTTTTTACCTGACCTTTGAAAGATCAATTCAGCTCACACCACTATAGATCCAGATCTTCTCCTCCAAGGAGCAACCATGTGTCTCCGATCATTACAGTGTAATGCTCGATACTGGTACCATGATGCCCAAATGTTATAGTGTTTAAGAGGCCAACCTCTAGGCTTCTATATCGGAATCTCCATGCTCATGCATCTGTCCAGTCAGTGTTCCATCCTTCTACAGAGGGTGGGTCTGTGTCATTCCTGCCCCTAGCAATGTCCGTTTTTGATATCACCAACCCTAACCACAACAGAGCTCTACAACACCTATTAGCAACCAGAACCCCAGTTGTATGGAGGAGGACCATTTTAGGATCGTGGGACAGCACACACCCAAACACTGTCTCCTGGCACCCCAGCACTCCCCTCCCAAACAAAGCCAATTTAATGCATTCCCAGGTCGTATGGAGGAAGCTTCCCTGTTCCAACTAGCATTTAAGGCAACTCACGGTGTCCGTCATCCACCTACATCTTCCAAAGTTTTTCCTGAGTATAGTAGGCCCTGCGGAAATACTTCCATTGTATGAGTCAAAACTGTGAGGCAATCGCTGTCTGTCTGGGGGAGGCACATGCCTCCCTCCAGATGTCATCTGTCAGGTGCCACAGGTCATCCTCCCAAACATCCTTTAGCTGATTAAAATGTGCAAGGGGAGTTAATTACTAATGATCTGTACATCTAGGAGAATTTATGTTCACTTAGTTCCTCCATAAGTATTTTGGTATCTAGGGGCCAGATGTAGCAACCGGTTTGCATGTCGCAAACTGCGAAAAAAGCAGTTTGCGACATGCAAAATGGCCATCGCGATGCAGATTCACATTTTGCGAGTCGGTACCGACTCGCAAAATGTGAATCCGACTCGCAAATAGGAAGGGGTGTTCCCTTCCTATTTGCAACCGCATTGCCATGCTGAGTTGCTTTGTGACCACGAAAGCGGTCGCATACCAACTCGCAGTTACCACCCACTTGAAGTGGGTGGTAACGCATTCGCAAACGGGAGGGTGTCCCCATGGGACCCGTTCCCCTTTGGAAATGTTGCTGAAAATATTTTTTCAGAGCAGGCAGTGGTCCAACGGACCACTGCCTACTCTGAAAAAATGAAACCAAATGGTTTCATTATTTTTTGAATTGCAATTCGTTTTCCTTCAAGGAAAATGGGCTGCAATAAAAAAAAAAAAAAACTGCTTTATTAAAAAAAGCAGTCACAGACATTGAGGTCTGCTGTCTCCAGCAGGCCACCATCCCTGTGAGTGCAGGGACTCGCTATGGGGTCGCAATTTGCGACCCACCTCATTAATATTCATGAGGTGGGTCTTTGCGACCCCATAGTGAGTCACAAAAGGTGTCTGAGACACCTTTCTGCATACTATTTTGTGAGTTGCAATTTGCGAATCGTTATGACTCGCAATTTGCAAGTTGCAAAAATAATTTCTGGTATGCCTGTGCAGCCTTTAATGTATAGGATAAGTGCATGTCTTAATTGCAGATACCTGTAAAGTTGTGAACTATGTAGCTAGTAATATCCCTGCAGTTCCTAGAATGATTACATAGTGGACTCTGACATAAAGTCTCTCAGTTGGAATGTGAATAAAACCCCAGGACCTAAAACCTTCTAGGGCTGCAACCTGGGACAGATGGGTCCTTCACTATGATGGGGTTTCCTTTGTCAAACATCCTTCCCAGCCCACGACTCTATAAGAGTCCTGCACCACCTGGAGCACAACCTATGTGGCTGCTGGGAGGCACACTAGTGGAGCTCCTGTGTTGTCAGAGAACTCAGTATTGTGTAGGAAATTAGGGTAGCACTGACTGTTGTACCCACCCAAAATTTAGTCATCTAATGTCCAACTGTGCTAATTCCAAAGAGATTCAAACAACCCACTGGGATAAAGCACAGAGGGGAAAGAGGGGAAGAAAACAAGGTAAGTAGGAAACGAGATACTTTTAAGGTGTCCGCCCTGGGTATACCACTATCTGCACTCTGAAATGTCTGCTCATGGAATACTGTGTTGTGGACTGATGGAAGGATCAGTACCCCTGGGATTCTTGTGATCCTGGAAAATACAGTATATGTTAGAACATCAACAACACTACTGGTGGTGTTCTACGTGGTGGCTAAGTGACCTGTTCGATCTTTATACTTGGAGCAGTGTTAGTAATTCAATGCTTTGGAACCTAGTGGAACGTGCAGATTCGAAGAGTCTTGCTGAAATGTCCTGCACTAGGCCCAACTTGACCAAGGTTGTAGAAAGATTGGAGTATGGGTAGAGCTCTTATAATCAGAGTGCAGAAGGAAGCTCTTGTAATCAGAGTGCAGGGAATGAGGACTGAAACACATATTAACAGCCCAGCGCTAGGTAAATAGGTTTCTGTGGTTCTTCTGGGGAATTCTTACTTTCTCTTCACTTACACTATAGCCCTTTCCACTCACACTACTTCACACATTGCAAAGGAAAGGAAGCACAATGCCACAAGGCATGCACTTCGGTATTTTCAGGATTAATAAGGCTCATCCAAAAAGGATCTTGAAAATAAGGCTCTGTTTCTCACACCAACAACCAGTGCTGGTATTCAGTTACCAAAGCTGAGCTGCACTGCATACAGAGTTTTCCCCAAGTCCTACCTTGCTGCTGAAAGCCTATTAGTTGTACATTACATGCAAGCTTCTCTCATTCATTGTTAATTACTGCCCCTGATACACGTGTGCTCTTTTTTAAACAATCTTTTTAACTGTTCCTTTCTTCATTTTGCAGGATATGATTAAGAGCTTCAGGACTGCTGACGCAGTCTGGAGACTGATCCTGCCATGATGTGGGGCTTGGAGGAATCAAATAAGGGTAAGTGAAGATGCTGCTGGTTCGGACGCCAGCTCCTTGCATGGTCTTTTAAGGCCTGAGGCTGCCAAGGTGGCAGCTGAGAGTTCTGAGTCTCGCACAACGTAGGAACCACCAACCAGATGGTTGCGAGCCAGGGCACGTCTCTGGCATTCGTCTGGGACGTGAGTGGGCCTGTTTGTGGGTGTGTCTGGAATGCCAGAGTGCCCTTGGTCAGGTGAGACTCCCTCACATGTGGCAGCAGCGTGTGTAGGCATGCCTGTGCTGAAGGAGTGTGTTGGTGTGTGAAGAAGGAGGTATGTCTGTGTTGCTTTCATCTTGTCGATCACCGCACTGGTCCACAAGGGCCCATAAAGGGCTGAAGGGGTGACGGGACAATTAGCATCTGACACCTGTAGAGCAAATGCAGCAACTGCAGAAGGGGTTGTCTCCCTTGCCACCCACCATTCAGTGGTGAAGTCAGAATCTTCTTCACCCGAAAACCACCACTCGTTTATGCCAATAGGATGAGATGTCCTATAGTATGAGGACATGTCTGGTGTGACGAGTCCCCCATTATTTGTGGATGTGTACCACTTAGAAAGGGCAATCATTACGGTGTGGTTTCTACCCAGAAAACCCCTTCTAAGGGGTTCTGATATCTTAAAGACCGCGGCAGAAAGCAGGAAGGGGTAATTCTGCATTTGATAAAGAAGATGGCAGTAAAACCGTTTTATAAATAGCTGATCGTTCAATAATGGACAGTGGCAGTGTACCTCAATAGCCCAGGTCCCTGGTCATCCAATCCAGAGGGGGTTCAATGTTCTGTTCCCAAGCCTGTGCCAAGGCCTGTGCAGGGTCATATATGCCCACAGGTATTGGAAACCCTCCCTGAGGATCTGTAAGCTCATTGTCTAATCCAGTGCTCCTGAGGCACAGGCCATAGGATACACCAAAGATTTGGACTTAGTAACGGTGAGCCCTGAGTACGCATCACAGGTCCTCAGTATATGTAAAACATGGGCACTCATGCCAATGGGATTGTTAAAAAAAATAGCACATCATTGGCATTTTTTGTTATCCTGCCTAAGATCTCCAGTGTCTACTCCAGACCCTCAACAAGATGTCAACCCTCACCAACGCCACCCGGGGCTCAGATGTTACAGCAAACAGCAGACAGGTGACTGAGGGCAGCCCTGTCTTGTCCCTCTGTACACTGATAAGTGGCTAGAGATTGAACACCCCGCCCTCACTCTTGCCTGAAGGTTTGTGCATAGCACGCTCAACCAGGTGATGAATTTAAGCCCAAAGTTGAGCTTCTGCAGCAGGCAAAACAGATAATACCATTGTACAGAGTCAAATATCTTGTGGAAATCTACCAACAGAAGTTTGTGGGCTCCAAGTATTCTGTGGGCCAGCGCATTGTACATTCGTAGGCACAAAACCCCATTGATCTGCATGAACTAAAGTGGGAATTGCAAAACATCACCTATTATCTAGGACCTTTACACAGATTTGAAACTCTGTGTTCAACAGGGAAATGGGACAATACAATGAACCGTCATCCGGTGGATGTCTCTGCTTATGTATGACCAATATTTCTGCAAGCCGGAGGTCAAGGGGGGAGCCTGCAGTTACCTGAGCCTGCTCGGCATAAGCTATTGGGGGTTAAGGAGCAAATTTCCATTCACCTTAAAGAACTTTACCAGTATGCTATTGGGGTCTGGGATTTTGCCAGAGTGGAGCTGTCAGAGCCCCCCAAGCTCTTCAAATGTGATGTCTCTGTCCAGGGAGTCCTGGTCCTGTTCAGACAAAGGGTGCATGGGTAAATGTCTCACAAAATCCATAATGGCCTCCAACTCTCCCTCATGTGTTCGATTGTGCTCTGTGTAGCTATCTAGGCCCCATTGGCTTCATTCATGAGTAGTTGAAGAAGTATTTCTTGTTGTTGGAGGGAGTCTAGCACAGGGATAGGGGAGCCAGATGCAGCAAAGGCTGCCTCCAGCTCAGCTATGTGAGTCTCCAGATCAGTCATTTCTGGTCTGCGCCTTTTGTACCTGCCTGAGATAGAACCAATAATATTGCCCCAGATGGTGGCATGTAGGGCCTCCTAGAAGGTCTTCAGGGACTCAGTCATACCCATATTATTGTTAATGTATCTTGGAACTGCAGTGTGAATGTGAGTTCTGGCCCCAGCATCTTGAAGCCATCAGTAATTTAGATGCCAACCCAGCTTCAAATACCATGGTCCTAGCTGGATCCACAACACCAGTGTAGAGTGGCTAAAAGACTGTGAGCATGGATCTGAGTAAGAAGTCCAGGTGGGAAAAGACATTATGGGGTCCAGAGTAGAATATATAGCCATATTCCTCTGGATGCAACTCTTGCCATCTGCCTATCAGGCTCATAGCTGCCATAAATCGGATGACAGGAGTATTCACCACTCAGTCCCCCCAGTCATGGAGATCTGATCCAATCCCCATTCTGCCACTACGTTGAAGTCTCTCTCAAATAGTCAGCACCCTGTCGGTAATTGTGTCACTAAGGCCTCCAGAGCATGTAAGAACTCAGTGTTGAGTTCTTACATATCAGGTGGAGGAGCATATATGCTGGCCAGTGCCATGGGGTGCACATGGAGAAGGCTTGAAATAGCCACATAGTCACTCTGGTTTTCGTTCCATAGCCTGTCTGCTATCAGAGTTCAACATTGATACATCAATATGGCTGTTCCCCGGGATCCTTCAACAAAGCCTGCCTGGAACACCTGCATATATCCAGTACTGGCGAGGAAGGGATACTGAGGGGCTTATTTACAAGTCCCTTGTGCTGCTGTAGTTTCACTTTTATGGATGCTGCGGTGGGACAATCAGTTCTCCACACTGTGTCACATTTTCAAACTGGCACAATGGGACAATTGCACCAGTTTGCAAAGCCTGGTACAATGTATGCAAGGTAGTTGTTTTCCCATTAGAAGCCACGCCATTCTGGTTCTTCACACCGTCAATCTTTAATGCCTGCTCAGACCAGGCATTAAAGTGACAGTGGGCTTTTTAATATTGGATCCCCGTATCATATTGCGGGAGTAGCATCATTTTTTTAATGCTAGTCCAGCAATGTGTTGGTCTAGTGCCACAGATGCGTCAGAATTTCTGATGATCTGTGGAAATATGCACCATAGAGTGCTGTATCATAAATACAGCACTAACAAGGCGTTGTTAAAAGGTTGAGGGCTGGAGCAAGAAAACTGGTGCATCAATTCCAATGTGCTAGTTTCTCAAAAATTAGGCCCTTAGTGCACACTAGGTGGGTAATTGCAAAAGCACATCAGCCATGTCATGTTTAGCCTGTCTCAGGATCACACTCCATTTTATGTGTGCCATTATCCACTGCGTTAGCTTGTGCTGCCATCTGGGCTGTTAAAACATTGTTGAATGTTGGGTGGGAGGGGCAATCTGGCTCCAATATCGGACCTGTCTGTTTATGTCAGTGACTGGTTTGTAAATAGACAATTATCAATGAAGCAAAACCATAACCCACCCCTACCCTCGCCCTAAACCTCTCGAACATAAAGTACCTGTCATGGAATAAACTAGAAACTGCTGCCAAATGGGCGACCAAACGGCAATGATGTTTCTCTGTACCAACCCCATACCAATTCCCAACTAATATCCCCAATTATGAAAAAGGAAATAGGAAGAACAAGGGTCTATATGATCACCAGTTTACTTCCTCTGCTTTAATGTTAGGATTAAGTGCCAGGGTAGGTCTATCTGTGAAAGGGTTGTCGAAGGGTCTAAGGGGGTCATTCTGACCTCGGCGGTAAAAGGCGCCTACCGCCGGTCAGAAATCCTCCATAATCCCGCCGCGGTCGCGGAAACCCGCCACGGTCATTCTGACCCGCAGAAGGCAAACCTCCGAAAATCCGACCGCCACAACAGACCGCCAGACCAGCGGTCGGCGGAAAGGTGGTGGTGACCAAACCTCCACCGCCACGCCAACAGAAATACGCCCATCCCATTACGACCCACGAATCCACGCGGCGGTCATTCAAACGCGGTATTCCATTGGCGGGACACACCGCCGCGGTCAGAATACACACAAACGAACAAAACTCAGCCACATTGGACGATTTGAATCCCACACACCTGATACACATACACACACCACTCCCACACACACAATACAATATAAAACACACACCCACATCACCCACAAACCCCTACGCTAAAAAATTCGTCAAGAAGGCAAGAGCGAGACACCAGCATCCAAAAAATAACAGCCACAGCCACTCAACACCATCACCCACACACTATCCACACACAAAACAACACACACCACCACACTCAACTCACTTAAATACACATACTCCACCCCACACATCATACACACCACCCCATGGCACCCCAAAGACAACCCCGCTTCACAGACGAAGAACTCAGGGTCATGGTGGAGGAAATCGTTCGGGTAGAGCCCCAGCTGTTCGGCACACAGATACAATACACCAGCATTGCCCGGAGGACGGAGCTATGGCAGAGGATTGTCGACAGGGTGAACGCAGTGGGACAGCACCCCAGAAATCGGGAAGACATCAGGAAGCGATGGAACGACCTACGGGGGAAGGTGCGTTCCATGGTATCCAGGCACAACATCGCCGTGCAGAAGACTGCCGGAGGACCCCCACCTCAACCCCCACAATTCACATCATGGGAGGAGGAAGTCTTGAACATCCTGCATCCTGACGGCCTCGCAGGAGTCGGCGGAGGAATGGATACTGGTAAGTTGAAGCTTCAATACTGCTTCCCCCCCACCTGCATGCCAAATCATACCCCAACCCTCACCCCCATCCTCGAACCCCACCCTCACCCCCATCCTCGAACCCCACCCTCACCCCCACCCCCACCACCATCCTCACCCCCACCACCATCCTCACCCCCACCCCCAGCACACCTATTCCCCGCCAATGTCTCACCATCACAACCCACACATCCCAAAACCTAGGCCTGCATGCGTCCACTAAGCATGGACATCCATCACCAAAGCATGCCCAATGCATATACACATCCCCCCCACAAGCCACCCTCACCAAAGCCCCCACACACGAATGCCAGCACTTGGGGACACGAGAACCCACAGATACACCCATATGCGACACATTGAAACTATAACCATACCTCTATACCCCTGCAGGACCCGACCGTCAACACACCGCGGCGGAGGGGCCAGAATTCTCCACACCCCCCACCCAAGAGGCCGTCAGCGATGACAGCAGCTCTGTCGACCTGGACACCGATGACCAGCCCGGACCATCGGGGACCTCTGGACAGTCGGTTCCCCTCACACAGGCCCAGGCCACTACAGACCCAAACCCCTCTGGGAACACCAGCACAGCTCCCACCCAGCGGGCCCATGCCTCTGTCTCCAGGGCGCGTCAATCTGCGGTGTGTCTACCACTACAGGGCACCCAGGATAACCCACCACCCCAACAACAACAGGGACCTGGGGGCAGTGGTAGTGGGCACACCGGCCAGGGGGCAGAGGCCCAGGGAAACAGGGGAACTCGGAGGGCAGCTGTGCGACAGGGGGGGGAGGAGAGGCCCAGGGAACCCACTCTCCACGAGGTCCTCACCACCATCATGGGAGCATACAACCGCTCCCAGGAGACGATGGCGACGGTACTGGCCCGGTTCCAGGAGATCCAGGTGCTGCAGGAGGAACACTATCGGGGGTACAGGGAGGACATCAGAGCCATCAACACCACCCTGGTTACCATGGTAGGGCTGCTGCAGGACCTCGTCAACAACAGGGCGGACACTGAACAACACCCAAGGGCCCCTGCCACTAGCCTGGACCAAGAACAGCCAACCACCTCCGCCGGCGCTAGTGGACAGGAGGCCCCCGCACAGCAGCAGCCCACCAGACCCCCACCTCCTGCAGGAGAAGAACCACCCCGCAAGAGGGCCCTGAGATCTCGCAAGAAGACAGAGTAGGATGTCAAGACCCCCGCCAGCAAAGGATACCACCTGATGTCATCCCACTGTCCCACATTGTCACCCTGTCCATCCTTGAACTGCCCATGCTCCATCTCTCCACAGGCCTCTGGACAATGCACCTGTGTGACTGTTACTCTGGACTCTGCCATGGACATTCCTTCACCATAGCCCCCACCCACTTGAAACCACCCATCCCATTTTGAGCACTTAAATAAACACCTATTTTGCACCAAAATATCAGGAGTCTGGCTGTGATTTCAATAGATTGTAATTGACATGACAGTGCAAATATGTCCTTGTACATGGTGAAGTCAACAAACAGCTGCCACAAAGCTGTAGTCCATGGGGAAACGAAGCACAGGACTCGTAGTGGGGACCCCAGATCTGAAATAGGGAGGGAAAAGCCAAAACTCAGTCATCATACACTGGGGCAAATAGACAGGCAGCAGAGATGCTGGAGAGTAGTTAACATTTACTAAATTATCTTTGAAATGTTACCTGTGTCCTATTGGAAGTACTGTTCAATGATTCTGTCCCTGTTGTCTGTTTCAGCCCCGTCGTCTTCCTCCTCGTCACTCTCCTCAGGTTCCACCGCTGCCACAACACCACCGTCTCGACCATCCTCCTGCAGGAAAGGCACCTGGCGGCGCAAAGCCAGGTTGTGAAGCATGCAGCAGGCCACGATGATGTGACACACCTTCTTAGGTGAGTACATTAGGGATCCACCTGTCATATGCAGGCAGCGAAACCTGGCCTTTAGGAGGCCAAAGGTGCGTTCGATCACCCTCCTAGTACGCCCATGGGCCTCATTGTACCGTTCCTCTGCCCTGGTCCGGGGATTCCTTACTGGGGTCAGTAGCCACGACAGGTTGGGGTACCCAGAGTCCCCCACTAGCCATACACGGTGTCTCTGTAGCTGTTCCATCACGTAAGGGATGCTGCTATTCCTGAGGATGTAGGCGTCATGCACTGACCCTGGGAATTTGGCATTTACATGCGAGATGTACTGGTCAGCCAAACACACCACTTGGATGTTCATTGAATGGTAATTTTTTCTGTTCCTGTACACCTGCTCCCTGTCTCTTGGGGGAACCAAAGCCACATGGGTCCCATCAATGGCACCAATTACGTTGGGAATATGTCCAAGGGCGTAGAAATCACCCTTCACTGTAGCCAATTCGCCCACCTCAGGGAAAATGATGTAGTTCCTCACGGATTTCATCAGGGCAGACAACACTCTGGATAACACCTTCGAAAACATGGGCTGAGACATCCCGGAAGCAATTCCCACGGTTGTCTGAAATGACCCACTTGCCAAGAAATGGAGTACTGACATGACCTGCACCAGAGGGGGAATCCCTGTGGGTTGGCGGATGGGGGACATCAGGTCGGGCTCCAGCTGGGCACACAGTTCATGGATAGTGGCACGGTTAAGATGGTAGGTCAGGATAATGTGGCGTTCTTCCATTGTCGACAGGTCCACCAGCGGTCGGTACACGGGAGGATTCATCCGTCTCCTCGCCCAACCCAGCGGACGGTGCCTAGGAAGGACAACATGGAGCACACAGTCAAGCAACACACAGGTACGTACTCACAGCTAGCACAGTATACGATTCTCTATGCAGTGAATGGCGTGTCTGAGTGGCTATGCAAGGCCTAGGCCTGTGTGACGCAGTTGAAATTGAGCCATGTGGGCCCTGGAAATGGCGGCTGCCTGACCTGTGAAGTGTGACAATGGGATGTGAGGTCAATGCGCTGGCGTGGCACACCGCGGCGGGCGGCGGGCGAAGACCGCGGCGCGAAGCCGCATTGGTTAACATTGAAGCCTATGGGTTTCAGGAGCCAATGGCGAAGGGCGCCGGCGGTGGCGGGACGCACCGCCGCGGTACGCACCGCCGCGGACGTGACCGCCATTTTCTATCTACTTATCCACTTGCGACTTGAACTTTCACAGGAGAGGACCTATACTGCAAGTGTTGCTGTGACCTCGGTCTGGAAGGGACAATGGCTGCTGCGACTGGGGAAAGGGCCCCTGCCTTCACTGGAGAGGAGTTGGAGAAACTTGTGGATGGGGTCCTCCCCCAGTATGCGCTACTCTACGGTCCTCCAGACCAACAAGTGAGTTTAATTCAATATGGATTTGGGGCCACTGGCTGGCTTGGGGGCCTGGCGGGGATGGGGGGCATGTTGGGGCTGGCGGGGGGCCTGGCGGGGGGCCTGGCGGGGATGGGGGGCATGTTGGGCATGGCGGGGGGGCATGGCGGGGGGCCTGGCGGGGATGGGGGGCATGTTGGGCATGGCGGGGGGCCTGGCGGGGATGGGGGGCATGTTGGGCCTGGCGGGGGGCCTGGCGGGGATGGGGGGCATGTTGGGCATGGCGGGGGGCATGGCGGGGATGGGGGGCATGTTGGGGCTGGCGGGGGGCCTGGCGGGGGGCCTGGCGGGGATGGGGGGCATGTTGGGCATGGCGGGGGGGCATGGCGGGGGGCCTGGCGGGGATGGGGGGCATGTTGGGCATGGCGGGGGCCTGGCGGGGATGGGGGGCATGTTGGGCCTGGCGGGGGGCATGGCGGGGATGGGGGGCATGTTGGGGCTGGCGGGGGGCCTGGCGGGGGGCCTGGCGGGGATGGGGGGCATGTTGGGCATGGCGGGGGGCATGGCGGGGGGCCTGGCGGGGATGGGGGGCATGTTGGGCCTGGCGGGGGGCCTGGCGGGGATGGGGGGCATGTTGGGCATGGCGGGGGGCATGGCGAGGGGCCTGGCGGGGATGGGGGCGTTGGGCCACTGGAAAGGAAAATGCTGAGAAACTTGAACGTGGTATTTCTCCCTCCCTGTACGTGTCACATAGGTCCGCGCCCATGAGAAGATCGGGATTTGGCGTGCCATCGCCAAGGAAGTCCGGGCCCTGGGGGTCCACCATCGACGGGGCACCCACTGCCGCAAGAGGTGGGAGGACATCCGCCGCGGGACCAAGAAGACCGCCGAGTCTCTGCTGGGGATGGCCTCCCAACGTAGGCGGGGTGCCTGCCGTCAACTGAGCCCCCTGATGTTCCGGATCCTGGCGGTGGCCTACCCTGAATTGGATGGGCGCGTGAGGGCAGCACAGCAGACACAAGGGGGTGAGTACAAGCATTATCTACTCTGTTGTCGCGCAGTGGAGGTGTCTGGGTGGGGGAGGAGGGCTGGGGGTCCCCCTAGGCCAGGGCGATATCTGTAGGCTGGGCACCCCCGTAAGCCCCTGTGTCCCCAGCCACCACCCTCAGTAGTTTGTCAGTACAGCCATCCCTGGGCCGTGTCATCCATGGGTGCAGTTGTCAACTCTAGGCGTGTAGGGCATGTTCCACGGAATGCGTAGCGTACCCCAAGTGCGCAACTTAGTGCAGGGGGCATCTGTGTCTGTCATGTCCGCTAACTGTACCGGAGATCCATGTACTCAATATCCCTTTATTTCTCTCTCCCCCCCCCTTTTTGTTTGCCTTTCTGTGCTTGTGTGCATCAGCATCATCAGGCGGAGGAGAAGTGGCATCGGGGCAGGAGGGAGCTGCATCTCACATGGCCCAGGAGGGCCATGCCACAGAGTCAGACTGGACCAGTGAGACGGAGGGCGAGGGGAGCTCCACGACGGGGACGACTGGACCCTGCAGCGACACGGACACGTCCTCGGAAGGGGGCTCCCTTGCGGGGGTGGCACCATCCGTGCCCCCCGCCATTACAGGTACAGCCGCCACCCAGCGCACCATCTCCGCCCTCCCAGCAGCCCCTCAGCGTTCGCCCGTGCCCGCTCTGCCAGGAAGCCGGGCATCTCCTTCGCCCCAGGCACCTCAGGCCCTGCCCCTGTTACCCCCGCTGCCCTCAGTGAGGAGGTCATTGACCTCCTCCGAACGCTCATTGTTGGGCAGACTACCCTTTTGAATGCCATCCAGGGGGTGGAGAGGGAGGTTCATCGCAGCAATGCGTACCTGGAGGGCATTCATTCGGGTCAGGCTGCCCATCAGCGATCGTTCCAGGCTCTGGCCTCAGCACTGACGGCAGCCATTGTCCCTGTCTCCTGCCTGCCTCTACTAACTCCCTCCTCCCAGTCTCCTGTTCCTCTGCCTGTCCCACCCACACCATCAGACCAGCCTGCACACACCTCAACACCCAAGAGAAGCTCATCCAAACATAAGCACCACAGATCACGCAGACATTCACACACGCAACATTCCGATGCAGACATGCCAACAGTCACTACCACCTCTGTGACCCCCACCTCCTCGTCTCCCTCCTCCCTCCCTGTGACGTCTACACTCACACCTCCATTCACCTCACCATCAGCCAGTGTTTCCATCACCAGCACACCCTCCACTCCAGTCCGCACACGTGCAGTCACCACCCCCACTGCCATTTACACGTCCCCTGTGTCCTCTCCCACTGTGTCTGTCACCCCCTCTTCCACACCACACAAACGCAGCCACCCACCCACCCAACAGCCATCCACCTCACGACAGCCTATCCCTCCTGCACCTGCACCCAAAGACAGCAAACGTGACTCACCTACAACCACATCCTCTCCCTCCACTCCCATTCCCACTGTACCTACCACTCTCCATTGTCCCAAGAAGCTCTTCCTCGCCACTACTAACTTCTTTCCTGACCCTGAGCCCCCCCCTCCTTCTCGTCGGGGTAAGAAGAGCACCTCAGCCACCACCAGCCCTGCAGCCCCCTTGACAAGGGTGCAGGGGTATTGGAGCCCGCCAGCCCGCATGTCTGGGTCTTCGCCCAGCAGCAAGGGGACAGCCAGCCCACCCCCTGGGAAGAGGAGCAGAAGGCGGAAGGGTCGCCGCAGGAGCCCGCCTTCTACATCCCCCCCGGACACCACCCAGAGACAGTCACCAGCCACAGCTCCAAAGGGAGGAAAGGGCCACAGGCCCACGACTAAGGAGGGCAAGGGCAGCAAGTCGGAGAGGTCAGGCAGCAGGCCTGCTACCCAGGAGGAGCCCACAACCCCCATAGCCGCTGCCCCGGGAGGAACCGGCACAGCTGCCCCGGGAGAGCCCACCACCCCCATAGCCGCTGCCCCGGGAGGAACCGGCACAGCTGCCCCGGGAGAGCCCACCACCCCCATAGCCGCTGCCCAGGGAGGACCCAGCCCAGCTGGCCAGGAGGGCTCCACCACCCACAGCCCAGGTGGGCAGTGAAGGAGCACCATCCCCGCTGCCCAGGAGGGCACCACCAGGCAATTAGCAGTTGGCCATAGACCGGCCGCCGTCTCAAGAACCGCTGAACTGGGCCCCGCCGTCTCAAGAACCACTGAACTGGGCCCTTCAGGGCAAGAACCGGTGAACTGGGCCCCGCCGTCTCAAGAACCGCTGAACTGGGCCCTTCAAGGCAAGGAGCGCTGAACTGGGCCCCGCCGTCTCAAGCACCGCTCCGCTGGGCCCCGCCGTCTCAAGAACCGCTGAACTGGGCCCTTCAAGGCAAGGAGCGCTGAACTGGGCCCCGCCGTCTCAAGAACCGCTGAACTGGGCCCTTCAGGGCAAGAACCGCTGAACTGGGCCCCGCCGTCTCAAGAACCGCTGAACTGGGCCCTTCAAGGCAAGGAGCGCTGAACTGGGCCCCGCCGTCTCAAGAACCGCTGAACTGGGCCCTTCAGGGCAAGAACCGCTGAACTGGGCCCCGCCGTCTCAAGAACCGCTGAACTGGGCCCTTCAGGGCAAGAACCGCTGAACTGGGCCCTTCAAGGCAAGGACCGCTGAACTGGGCCCCGCCGTCTCAAGCACCGCTCCGCTGGGCCCCGCCGTCTCAAGAACCGCTGAACTGGGCCCTTCAAGGCAAGGAGCGCTGAACTGGGCCCCGCCGTCTCAAGAACCGCTGAACTGGGCCCTTCAGGGCAAGAACCGCTGAACTGGGCCCTTCAAGGCAAGGAGCGCTGAACTGGGCCCCACCGTCTCAAGAACCGCTGAACTGGGCCCTTCAGGGCAAGAACCGCTGAACTGGGCCCCGCCGTCTCAAGAACCGCTGAACTGGGCCCTTCAAGGCAAGGAGCGCTGAACTGGGCCCCGCCGTCTCAAGAACCGCTGAACTGGGCCCTTCAGGGCAAGAACCGCTGAACTGGGCCCCGCCGTCTCAAGAACCGCTGAACTGGGCCCTTCAAGGCAAGGAGCGCTGAACTGGGCCCCGCCGTCTCAAGAACCGCTGAACTGGGCCCTTCAGGGCAAGAACCGCTGAACTGGGCCCCGCCGTCTCAAGAACCGCTGAACTGGGCCCTTCAGGGCAAGAACCGCTGAACTGGGCCCTTCAAGGCAAGGACCGCTGAACTTGGCCCCTCCGTCTCAAGCACCGCTCCGCTGGGCCCCGCCGTCTCAAGAACCGCTGAACTGGGCCCTTCAAGGCAAGGAGCGCTGAACTGGGCCCCGCCGTCTCAAGAACCGCTGAACTGGGCCCTTCAGGGCAAGAACCGCTGAACTGGGCCCTTCAAGGCAAGGAGCGCTGAACTGGGCCCCGCCGTCTCAAGAACCGCTGAACTGGGCCCTTCAGGGCAAGAACCGCTGAACTGGGCCCCGCCGTCTCAAGAACCGCTGAGCTGGGCCCTTCAAGGCAAGGAGCGCTGAACTGGGCCCCGCCGTCTCAAGAACCGCTGAACTGGGCCCTTCAGGGCAAGAACCGCTGAACTGGGCCCCGCCGTCTCAAGAACCGCTGAACTGGGCCCTTCAAGGCAAGGAGCGCTGAACTGGGCCCCGCCGTCTCAAGAACCGCTGAACTGGGCCCTTCAGGGCAAGAACCGCTGAACTGGGCCCCGCCGTCTCAAGAACCGCTGAACTGGGCCCTTCAGGGCAAGAACCGCTGGCCCTTTGGCAGACGTGGCAGGGCAGGATCTATCTCGGGCAGGGCTGCAGGATGTCCTCTGGCCAACTTGCCTCCTCCAGTGGCAGTGGGGTCTGTTATGGACTGTATGGACTGTGGCTTTGCTCTCCCCAGGATGGCCCAGTGGGCAGCCCACCCACTGTATGGACTGTATGGACTGTGGCTTTGCTCTCCCCAGGATGGCCCAGTGGGCAGGCCACCCACTGTATGGATTTGCTCTCCCCAGGATGGCCCAGTGGGCAGCCCACCCACTGTATGGACTGTATGGACTGTGGCTTTGCTCTCCCCAGGATGGCCCAGTGGGCAGGCCACCCACTGTATGGACTGTATGGACTGTGGCTTTGCTCTCCCCAGGATGGCCCAGTGGGCAGGCCACCCACTGTATGGACTGTATGGACTGTGGCTTTGCTCTCCCCAGGATGGCCCAGTGGGCAGGCCACCCACTGTATGGACTGTATGGACTGTGGCTTTACTCTCCCCAGGATGGCCCAGTGGGCAGGCCACCCACTGTATGGACTGTATGGACTGTGGCTTTGCTCTCCCCAGGATGGCCCAGTGGGCAGGCCACCCACTGTATGGACTGTATGGACTGTGGCTTTGCTCTCCCCAGGATGGCCCAGTGGGCAGGCCACCCACTGTATGGACTGTTTGGACTGTGGCTTTGCTCTCCCCAGGATGGCCCAGTGGGCAGGCCACCCACTGTATGGACTGTATGGACTGTGGCTTTGCTCTCCCCAGGATGGCCCAGTGGGCAGGCCACCCACTGTATGGACTGTATGGACTGTGGCTTTGCTCTCCCCAGGATGGCCCAGTGGGCAGGCCACCCACTGTATGGACTGTATGGACTGTGGCTTTGCTCTCCCCAGGATGGCCCAGTGGGCAGGCCACCCACTGTATGGACTGTTTGGACTGTGGCTTTGCTCTCCCCAGGATGGGCCAGTGGTCATGGAGTCCCCTCGTGGATCTGGCGTCGTGTACTCAAGTGGCTGAGGTGCCCCCCCTTCCCTTCCCCCTGAGGTGCCTGTCCTATTTTCTTTCTGATGCCCCTGCAGTGTTCTCTCCGTGGAGTTCTTGTCGTGGGACTGGGCCTTGCCCCTTTGCACAGGACCCCTGTGATCCACGGACAGTGGTTGGACTACATTTAGTAGCTGTATATATTTTGTACATAGTTTATTTATTTATTGGGATTACTGGTGTACATATTTCAATATATCTGCCCGTTTATGATCTCTTCTTTTGGTCTTTGCATTATTTCGGAGGGGGGTGGTTTGTGGGTTGTGACAGTGATCTGTGGGAATGCATTGATGTGTGTGTTGTAGTGGGTGTGGGTGGGTGGGTGTGTGCCGGTAATCTTTTCCCTCCCCTGTGTCGTAGGTGCCGTACTCACCGATGTCTTCCGCGCCGCCGGGCGTGCTCCTGGTATATGAGCAGGAATAGGAGTGCGGGGATGACCTGCAACTCTGGCTCCATACTGCCGGAATCTCGCGTGGAGTGCGTAGAGGTGAGCGTTTTCCCGTTCGTAGTCTGTTTCCGCCGTGTTCTTATCGGCGGTGCTCCCGCCCCGGAAAAGGTGGCAGATTGGTGGGTCGTAATAGGGTGGGCGGTACTTTGTCTGCCGCCGGGCTGTTGGCGGGAACCGCCGCGCTGTTTGTTTGTACCGCTGTGGCGGTCGGAGTGTTAAGTTGGCGGGCTGTGTTGGCGGTTCCCGCCAGGGTCAGAATTGCATATTTTAGACCGCCGGCCTGTTGGCGGCTTGGCCGCCGCTTTATCACCGACCGCCAGGGTCAGAATGAGGGCCTAAGTCTCCAATGCAGCTGGGTAGTGATCATCCTCCACCATGCGCCAGGCTTAGATCCATGGGTCTCAAGTGGCAGGGTTCTGGATCATCTGCCAGTCCATTCTCAGAGTGGTGCCTTCTTCGCATGTGCCTGGAGTGATGTGGCAGCTGTCCCCACTTCTGACCCAGCCACATCCTGTCCGAACCTGTGGCAGAGGAGGGCCCCATCTGACGTGAGGGGAGGCCTTTCCTCTAGCCACAACCAGGCTACTCTGAGCATGTCAAAGAAAAGCATTTTGTTCTGATAAATCAGTTTCACCCATGCCTGAAAAAGCAGTATATATTGAATCTGGAGCTGTCATAGTTTCTGTTTAACTGCAAAGAAATTGCGCCTGCCCCACTGAACTTTGAGCATTTAGTCAAGAGGGACCTTCACGCGGATGAATTCAGATGTCAATATCTCCTGTAGTCAAGAAGCCTTCAGGATTTCAGTCAGCAAAATTGGAAATGTAGGTATTTATGGGGCAGGGCAGGACTCCCAGCAGTTGCTCCTACACCAGTGACCTGTGTGCCCTTTCCACTGCAAAGCAAGGCAACAGCTTTTCTCTCGGCACCCATGTTTTAAGCCATGCAGTCTCCGATTGAGTGGGTGATGACCACTCTGCACCCTCTGGGACCCCTGCGATTCTGATATTATTCCATCCTGAGTGGCCCTCTGCATCTTTCGCTCAGAATTGTAGGTGGTGCACAGCGTTCCAGAGCTCTGAAACCATGGATTGCAGGGTATGGACCCTGTCCTCTGTAGTTGAAATCTAGCTCTCAGCTTTCGTTAATTTGACAATAGTATTGTGCAAATCCTGGTGTGTCAAGGACACATCCATATTTAATTCTCCTACTTTTCACTCCAAGGTTGAGAGTATTGCCTGTAGAATCATTACTGATTTATCAGTGGACATCGGTGTGACCATCAGCGTGGATTCCCCAACAGCAGCACCTATGGGTCACTTGTATTTGTCTATCTAATTTTGAGAGGCCTGGGACCTAGGTTGTTTGTCTTTCTCCATGATGAGGGCAATTAAATCCCAGCTATCCAAAGATGGCACTAAGAGGAGAGATCAGTGCCCAGTTGAACTCACACTGTATAGCAGAAACCCTGAGTATCAATCCCTTGTGTAGGACATAAACTGTTATGGGGGGTTTCAACCCCCACTCCCCACCATCCAGAGTCCCCCATCCACCATGGTTGAGGACACCTATTTGTGACCTGGACCACTCCTCGGACCCTGTGGCAGGTGGCGGGAGTCAATGAAAGCTCCCCTTCCACCAATTAAGGCTGGTCACATACCTCATTCCCCTGAAGCTGGAGTGACTGTTAGTACTCCTCCATCTGTGTCCATTGTGCCACTTCGCTGCTAGCACCCCACTCTTTCTCTCTGCTGCAGCTCTTCTGTCAGAGCTCGGGAACAACACTGAGCACACTCACAGAGGTAGCCCTGGTCTCTTGATGTTACACCCACAGGGCAATCCACCAGGCTCCAGAAATTGGAGGACTCACTTCCACACAGTCTCTCCACCATGCTGAGGAATGGCTAGGCAAGGATGCCCAAATGGCATATTGGGTTGACACACGCTCATGACTTGTGGTGGATGGGGGGGTCTCCCTGTACTTCCCAGTGCCTCCTCAATAAGCTCAGGCCCGTTACATACAGGGCCCCTGCTCACAGAATAAAACACCTGGCCATTTATCGGGTATTGGAGTGCAGGGGTCCTATACCCTTTACTTTGAGTAGGCTGTGCCCATCAATGTATGGGGACCTCCTCTGCAGCTCTGTCCCTGGTGCAGGGAGGGCCAAGCTCATGGATACTTCCTCTCTGGGCCTACTGGGCCTTCTGGTGCTGTCTCCTGACTTTAACTGTCGAGTTTATGGCCACCAGCGCCTGGGCCCCAGGGGAGGACCTGGCCCCCCAGGCCAACTCCAAGGCCTTTGTGCCAAACTGGGGCACCCCCCTTAAAGGCCACCCTGCCCACATGGCCATGGGATGAGGCGCTGGGATGTCTTTCTAGAGCGCCCCTCCGTTCTGCAGTTCAATTCCACCATTACCGCCATAGCTTCCGAGCTTCTGACATGCAGATGTTTGGGCCCCCACTCTGGTCTTGCCACCACATATGCAGATCATTGCTTGTTCTGGGCTCCCTGGCCCGCTGGCAGTTGCAGATGTAAGCGGAGGCAGCCACTGAGCTCAGAAAAAAGCTTTACTACTGCTAATCTGTGCCTAAGGTCATGTGCTCTCTCCCTTAAAGCTTGATATGACTGGCTTACACCTGTTTGGCTTATTGAATTTACCGTTAAGTCCCTTGTAAAGTGGTATACCATATAGCCAGGGCCTGTAAATTAAATGCTACTAGAGGGCCTGCAGCGCAGGTTGCACCACCCACCGAAGTAGCCTTCCAAACTTGTCTAAGGCCTGCCACTCAAGGCCTGCGTGCGCAATTTCATTGCCACATTGACTTGGCAATTTAAACTACTTGTCAAGGCCTTAAATACCCTTTTTGTACACCTGGGTCAAGATAGGCCATAAGTAGTCCTAAGCTGTATATGTGAAAGGTAGGACATGTACTTCTTTGTTTTGCATGTCCTAGTAGTGACAAAGGACCTATTTAATTTTTCACTACTGTTAGTGCTGCTCTTCTCATAGGTTAGCACTGGGAATTCTCTTATTTATTTCGAAGTAGTAATTTCTGTTCTGGAAGGAGTAATGTTGGCATGTTTGGTATGTTTGGAATGGTAGTGATAAATCCTGCTGGTGTTGTTGGGTTTAACATTACTTTTCTATAAATGCTACTTCAAGAAAGGGGGCTTTTCTCTGTGCTTATGACTCTAGTGTATTGCAGCCTGACTCCAATCCACATCTAGGGCAGAGTGACAGTTGCACTTTGTGCATACTTTCCAGGCAGCCACAACACAGGAGCGGCTAGGTGTGGCAGGAGAGGCATCTGCATCCATCTGCATACTGGTAGTCTTCCTGGGCTGGGAGAGAGGGAGACGAGGTGCACTTATATTTGTATAGGCTGTGCCCTTGCTCACTCAACGGGCTGATTTACCCCCTTCTGATGTCTGGAGCCAGGGCTGGGTTGAAAGGGATTGTGTTACATTTAAAAGTGTCTCTTTGAAGTCACCCCTTGTCAAAGGCATTTTGGAGTTTAAGTCCAGAGGCTCTGACCCCTTGATTTTAAGAACACTTTTGGAACTGGGACTGAACCTATTTGGGATGGACTGCTGCTCTGCATAAATGAATCATCTGGACTGCTCTTCTGTTAGTTCGCTGCTACCTGCTACTTGCTGGGTGGAATAAAGGACTCACTGGATTGCTTTTCTATTTGTTGCACTGCTGTCAGCTGCTCCCTCTAATTCTGGGTTTCCAGGGGACTGTTATTTGCTAAGAGGAACCGCCATCAGGACTACTTGCCCTATGTGTTGATCTGCTACTTACTAGCCTCTTCTGTGTCCCACACCTAGGGCCTGATTTATACTTTTTGGTGCAAAACTGCAATAACGCAATTTTGCACCAAAATGTTTTGCACCGGCTTGCACCATTCTTGAGCACCAATCGGGCACCATATCTATGGAATGGTGCAAGCCGGTGAAAAGGGTAGGCTAGCGTAAAAAAAAGAGTGACGTTAGCTGGGTGGGGGTGGCAGTATGGGTGAAGGGGGTTTTGCACAAAAAAATGATGTTAGGCAGGTTAGAGTAAAAAAAATGACTCTAACCAGCCTAGCATCATTTTCTGAGGCAAAACCATCCATACCACATGACTTCTGTCTTAGAAAAGACAGGAGTCATACCCACCACTCCAATGGCCAGCACAGGGGACCAGGGTCCCCTGGGCATGGCCATTTCACCCATTGCCATGTGCCAATGGCACTTTAAAAAAAAATTAAATACTTACCTCTAAGTACCTATACTTACCTGGGTTGGGGTCTCGCCCATCCTCCACTGTCCCCCTCTGGTATGGATGGGGGTGTCCATGGGGCCTGGGGAGGGCACCTGTGGGCTTATTCCATGGTGTTCCACCATGGAAACAGGCCCACAGGTCCCCTAACGCCTGCCCTGACCCAGGCGTTAAATAATGGTGCAAAGCAAGCTTTGCACCATTATTTGACCCCTCCTCCCCCCGTGCGTGATTTTAGCATGGGGGGATAAATATGGCGCAAAGGCCATAGAGTCATTTTGCACAGGAACGCATACCTTGCATCTCATTGACACATGGTAGGTTTCCACGTCCAAAAAAGGACTTTAACTCCATAACTTTGGCACTAGACGGGTCTATCGCCAAAGCATAAATATGTAGTTAGTTTTGCACCAAATTTGCATTAAAAAAATGAAGCAAATTCGGTGCAAAACAACTATAAATATACCCCCTAGTGTTCTCTAGGAGCTGGCTGGAGGACCCCTGATCCCCCAGAGTCCCTACACTAACAATATTGTTAAGGTGCTCTAAGGCTGAGTAATTTCACCTTTATTAGCACACAGAGAGCGACTTATATATTTACTTTACCAGTACCACGAGAGTGGTGTGAGCTCTTTCACCCCTCACTCTTTTATTTTTATTTTATCTACTTAGTGCGTGTCCACTGCTTTCAAAGTGCCCTGTAAGCAGTACTGGCCAAATCCTCTGCACTGGCTTTCTGCAGTGATTTTTCCTCATGCTGCGGGCTTTGGAGCAACAGTCTGCCAAGTGAGAGAGTCGCTGCAGCACCTCACATCATGGCCCCCAGGATAAAGCGTTGCCTGGGCAACACCTGGGGCCATGCTGAATACTCTCCCTGGTGAGGCCCTCCTCTGTGGGAACCGCAATACAAAGGAAAAGGTTGCCACTTAGAAGTGCCATGTTGAGCCAGGGAACTGAGGCTCGCCAACCCCGCTACGCTCCCTGAATCTGCACCGTGAGCATGGACGTTCAGGGAACTTGAAGTTCCCGATTCGTGCCCCCACTCCCGAGGGTCCCAGGTACCTATATTAAACTTGAATTATCAGCAGCAGTAGGTGATCACCATGAGATACCAAGGGAGATTTCCCAAGCCTGCAGTGTGACCACTAGCCCCGTAGCCACTGCAGCTTCCCTGCACTATTGCAGTCAGCTGCCCTTTGCTAATCTCACAGACAGGGGGACTCAAGGAGGTCTCCCCCTGATTCTACAGTTTGTGCCCTGCTCCCACTGTGCTTGGACATACCTGAGGCTATTACTCCTGGGTCCGGGTGGGACTTTATAACGGAATCCCGTCTGCCACCAGGAGGTGGCTTTGCTCCACATAAGAACTTGCCTCTTCTAGGGAAAACAGAAACTACCATAAACAAGCTAGCAGGAGTGCAGGTGCATCTGCATCCTCTGGGGATAGATGGTGTTTAAACGAAATGGCATCATGTACACTACTAAAGAATGGCTTATTGTTTTGGGTCTCAGGAAAGGAAAGTCACTGAAAAAGGCCCTATAGGGGCACAGGGGGTCCTGGGCTCGAGGTCTTCTTCATAAAACAATAACGTATGTGTTATTACTCCAACACCTAGGATTGTTTGCATGACACTTCTGCAATACCTATATTTATTCATATGATATTACAGCAATACCTGTGGCTGCATATTAGACACTGCCTTATCCTGGTCAAGATACAGAGTACTATTTCAGTATTTATGTATTTGTGTAATCTGCACGGTATCTATGATTTGACAATGGTGTATGGCAACTAAAAAAAAAAATTCATAACCTGAATGGCATTTGATGCAGAGAGTTTATGATTCATGTCTTTTTTTATATATATCTAAAATAATAGAAACATTTTTATATAATCTGTCAAGACTCTTTTGTGGTGTAATTATTGTATCACTGGTGTGAATGGGTTGCGCAAACGCTTTACACATTGCCTCTAGGGTTAAGCCTGACTGCTCTGTGCTAAGCTACCAGGAGGTAAACACAGGTTATCTTTGGTGTGTAACTTACTTGCCCTGACTAAAGTGGTGGGTTCTGCCTGGCTTAGGTGCATACCCTAGCCAACCAGAAACCCAATTTCTAACATCCCCCTTCACTGGCTCTCCCTACCAGCTTACATCATCTTCAACACCAGTTGCATCTTCTTTTTTTACAACTAGTGCATTCTTATCTGGCTGGTGAGCTCACAATCCCTATCCACTCAAATACCCACAGCCAAGACACCATAACACTGGAGATGATGAAATGCAAAATAGAAAAAAAAGTAAACAGCTCTATGCCATTCACATCTAGAACGACATCCTTGTATGTGTATTTATAACAGCTTCCCCAGTCATGCTCCAATTTAGGAAAGAGCTGAGGACACACCACCTTAATGAACCCTACATAATGACACAGTAAGGGCCCAATCAGAAACCAGCTGCCATCCAAACACTGATAGACTGAACCCTTATCTTTGACTCAGAACAGCATTCCACCACAGTTTGGCTGGGTACAAATACCACACATAGAAATACATACATACAGAGATGGGTGCTATGCAGAAATATTTTTCTATGTTAAGAATGTGAGACCAGTCCATGTCAAAGTAGAGAAAATGAAAATAGGTTGTCTGTCTTCCTCGCCTGGGGTTAACATGTAGTAAGCAGGCTTTTACAACATATCCAATACAATTTCTAACAAACATTTTCGTCGAACTGCATTGTCTTCTGTGTTTATTAGTCTCATTCTTTTTAAGTAAAAGATACCTGGAAATGATCAAACAAATGAATACATTTTGGGTCTTGGCACTGGTGGACGATTGTCTTGGACATGTTGAGATCTAAGATTGGTTCACTGTTATAAACTCTCATTGAGCTAGTTTGTAGCGCCAGCTGTACTAATATTTCTTGAGATGCAAACATGTTGTAAACTAGTTTACAACCACTAAAATGGCATGTTACTATGTACTATTGTCAAAAAAAGAGTTGTTACAAAAATACCATATATAGTGAATCTTTATTTTCTAAACATATTTTGTGATTTTCTAAAAACAAATCACAAATAATATGTACTAACAATTCACAAATTGTGGTTAGTTGTAAAATGATAATTTTGCACTTGCATATCTATATGAAGCTTTTTCAGGTGGCGACTAGATGGAAGGTATAAAAGAATCCCATAATGTATAGTGACTGCGTTGCATGCAGTGGCGAGGAGAATGAGAATTTCTGCTGCCCATGAAGAAGACAGGCGAGGGTTTTTAGATTTAGAACAAAACTTTTTTAAATAATAGAGGAAGAAAGCTTCGCAAAGTACAGACTGAGCTGCAGAAGATGTGGTGTCACAAAGTGCACTCTGTAGATTTTATAACAACATTTTGGATGGCACATTGTGTTTATCACATATTTTTTCAAACCCTCATTATTTACTAGATAAGAAGCTGTAGTTCTACAGAATTACAATGTTTTCCCATGTAATTAACTTTAAAAAATGTATATACCCTTAGTATAATGGTGACCTTCAATTCTCAATGTATCATAGCAGACATTGATGCAAAGTATTCTGGTAATACACATGACTTGTATATGTTCAGGCACTGTGCTCTAAGAGTCCCCTTGCCAAAGGTGCCCTTGGGGTAGTTTCCTAGTAGGCAGAGCAGCAAGGTATATAACGAGCGGTATGTACACAATATTTTTCCAGAAAAAGAAATAAAAAATTGGCTCTTTTTTCCTGGGGTCTGGTAGCAGGTTCAGTACTTACCTCTGTACTATTGCTCCAAGTGTGTCTCGCCCTTACTAGTTCTTAAATACTGCTCAACCATGAGGCCTTCTCACTTTCATCAGCTTTCACTTATTTATCTATTTGTCTTTTATGCTATGTGTAACTCCTCAAAAGTATCAGTCATCTGGACCTATCCACTAGAAAAATCTTCTGATCTCCAGTGAAGGTTCACAATACATCTAGCAAGCAGTTTCAGCATTCTGAAGTCTATATTAACTGGTCTGGCAAAGCCATCCATTTGATTAAGTATGTGACTTAACATGGAGGCCCAGATTTAAGAAAAGTGGCACTTCATGTAATGAAGCGCCACTTTTCTCCCACCCCATTGTTCCCCGCTAATGCCACTATGTGTGTGCCTTATACAACGCACCATGGCTCATGTTAGGATGAATAGTGGCATGATTTCTGATGCTATTGTGGTACTTTGCAGGAGAAGCGCCAAAAGGTTTGGTGCTAATCCTGCTAAGTACATAGAGGCCCATTATAAACAATGGTGTGCCTCAATTTAACGCCTGCACTGAGCAGGTGTTAAAAATGACGAGGAAAAAAGGTGCAGTGGGATTCCATAGACTACACTGTGCCATTTTTCTGGGCCTCCTAATGGAGGAACGCCCCCCCTTGCATACATTATGCCTTTGTAAATTTGGCGCGGTGTTTTTGCCAACCTAAAGCCACATGAGTGTAAAAACAATTATGCAAATATGGTGCTAGGTGGCGTAGGCCAGTCTTAAATTTGGGCCTGATATTTTTAATAGATGGAATTGTAAGGCATGAGCCAGAAAGACAGCCCATTCACCTTCTCTTTCAGTAGTGACTCTTTATATTGCTGTATCGCAACATCTGCTCAAAACTTTTGATCTCTTTGCCTTGACCTTTAATTGCTGGGGATATCCAGCATCAAGGTGACGGTGTGACTACTGGTGTGGTTGTGCTTAGTTGTCTCACTTGTACTCAAGTTGTTCTATCTTGAGTTGCAGGGAATGCAACAGATGTAATTTCACTTTCCACTGCCATTCACATTTTCAGTTCCCAAAACTCCTCTTGTATCCCTTCTGATTCCACATCTTGGTGTGTTGCTATGTTTGAAAAAAGTAGAGATTGCTTTAATCTGAACTTCAATATCATTTTTTAAAATATAACAGTAGGTTATTTTTCAAAAATAGGTACATTTTTAAAGTGTGTTATTATTTTTTATTAATATAGGTTTACTTTAAAAAAGAAAAAACATTTTAAAATGTGCTGAATTACAACTCCCACTATGCCTCACCTTAGTGGTTTCACTGGCATCCCTGGATTTATTAATTCATGTGGTGCTTCCCTAATTTCTTAAAATTGTTTAAAAAAATATTTTAAATGTTTTTATTATGCATTTCTCAGTTAATTTTGTTAATCGTACCTCTAAGTTATATAGGTATTATAAAATTGATACTTAATGGTGTAAGTGGTGGCACTAAAGTTTCAATGTTGATTGTTACAGACACTGATTCTGTATCAATTAGCTCTTTCATAGGTGTTGCAGGTGGTTCAGAAGAAGGCCAGTTCAAGATACCTCCCTTTGTCATCTGGCTAACATTTAGGGCCATATTTATGAAACGTGATGCAGTGCAGCACAGAAAGTCACCTTGCTGCGCTGAGCTGTGTCACAGGAAGAGAGCAGGAATGCACAGTATTTAAAAGAATATAGGCCCTCATCCTGACCTTGGCGGGCGGCGGAGGCCGCCCGCCAAAGTCCCGCCGTCAGGTTACCGTTCCGCGGTCGAAAGACCGCGGCGGTAATTCTGACATTCCCGCTGGGCTGGCGGGCGGCCGCCTTCAGGCCGCCCGCCAGCCCAGCGGGAAAGAGGCTTCCACGATGAAGCCGGCTCGAAATCGAGCCGGCGGAGTGGAAGCTGTGCGACGGGTGCAGTTGCACCCGTCGCGTATTTCACTGTCTGCGCAGCAGACAGTGAAATACATTTAGGGGCCCTCTTACGGGGGCCCCTGCAGTGCCCATGCCAGTGGCATGGGCACTGCAGGGGCCCCCAGGGGCCCCGCGACCCCCCCTACCGCCATCCGGTTCCCGGCGGGCGGACCGCCGGGAACTGGATGGCGGTAGGGGGGGTCGGAATCCCCTCGGCGGCGCAGCAAGCTGCGCCGCCTTGGAGGATTCCAAGGGGCAGCGGAAAACCGGCGGGAGACCGCCGGTTTTCCTGCACTGACCGCGGCCAAAGCGCCGCGGTCAGAATGCCCTGCGGGGCACCGCCGGTCTGTCGGCGGTGCTCCCGCCGACCCTGGCCCCGGCGGTCTAAGACCGCCGGGGTTAGAATCACCCCCATAGTGTATTTGTGTCTTTGCCCATGAACTGGCACCGTATTAGCTGCCTATTGCAAATGCAGGCACCCTTACAGCATTTGTGCAGGAAGTGGTAACTGTATGCACACAGAGAGAGAAACAACAAGGAGCAATAGAGATGTTTAACCTCTTTATGCCTCACCTGGGAAGGTGTAGCATTGTGGTGCATTCCCAGGTCTACCACTTCTGGCAAATCTGGAAATGCAACAAAATTCATAAATGTTGCCTGGGAACACCAGTGCAGGTTTATTGCACACTATAATACCAGACATTGTATTAGCGGGTCCAGCTAGTGCTGAGGTGAATTTGTGCGCTTGGCCAGTCAGCAGCAATTATGCTGATTGACTTTGAGAATGCTTATTCTCCCTTGTGACTTCATCAGGGCTTATTGTCAAAAAGTTTCCTTCTTGGAAGATCTCTCTAATTGCACTCACTTTCAACCTTTATGGACGCAGAAGTTGGACTGTAGCTGGCTTGAGAGAAACTTGAATCTCTTCACTTTAAATCTTGAAAATCGCTATGGAAATAAGTTAGTAACAACAATTAGAGAGATCTTCCAAGGAGGAAACTTTTTGAAAATAAGCTCTGATGAAGTCACAAGGGTAATATCCCTGACGAAACACGTGTTGGTGGGCTGGCTCTGAAGGATTTCAGGAGACTCTATTGGTGGAAAATGTAATGTGATACTTAGTTTGTGAATGATTTGGAGACTTACGGAATAAGAATGATTGGATCTTAGATCAACTAATAGGGGATACAGCGATGCCAAACTGGACATATATATGGACTAATAAAGAATTTAAACATAGGTTGAACTACTGTTGCATGATATATACTTTCTGTATAATTTGATCGAATATTGTTCTGGTGGGTGGTGTGCCTAGCAAACTGAAGTATAGGACTTACCAGTATGATCTGCTGGTAGATGTTTTTTAAAAAAAATATTCACCCTGACTAGTGCACCATCTGAGCCAGTTGAAATCAGGGGAAGTTAGCGTCTTCTTTACTCACTGAATACTTTCCTTATTGTTTACACTTCAGATGTTGCACAGAAATCCCATGTTTCCTAAAATGGTCTTCCCATAACGTGAATTTCCAATTTACTAACCTGCCATGAATGAAAAAGATGAATGTCTGTAAATGGAATTGGGTATTTTCATGCAAATGTGAGTGAAAGTGGGAAAGTCATGATTGTATTAAAGGGATGAAGTTGAGTATTATACTTCACTTTTTCCCTTTACTAAAACTGCAGGCAAAAGGAGATAAGATGGTAAAGAGAACCCAAACATGAAATGGAAAACCACTCAATTCTTGAAAACCTTCAGCCTTCATCCAAACGAACTTAATCACAAAGCCAATCATGCCCTTATCAGTATAGGACAAGCACTAGAATAGCTTAGCCATTCACATCTTATCCTCTGTCCCATTGCAAGGTTATTATACAAGCCTATGAAGGAAAAGGATCATGAGGAAAAAGGGCAATCTGCAAACAAAAAGACAATGACGGCCCTTTAACTGTAAACCAGAGTAGGTTCAGGACGATTTCTGTATTGGAGTGGTTGTTGCTTAAAATAGGAAAAGGTAACAATAACAGCAAGTTGATGGAAAGTAATAAATGTAATTTAATGTGGAACTTTGTTTAACAATTTAATATTTTATTCAAACAAACAGCTACTCACCTCTGCATGTTTAATAAAATCAGGAATTTTATTTACTAAAGTTCTAATGTTTGCATTTTATGGCAAGTCCAAAAGTTCCTATTGTTTTTGCTTGAAGCATGTTTACTGCTATCAAAGAAGCATGAGGAACTGGCTTACAGCAAAATATATGGGAAGTCAAACCTCTCAGAATGTCTTCGAGACAGACACCCAACAAAAAGCCTTTAGATGCCACAGTACCTCTCATGAAATTGAATCAGAAATAACTAGTGTCTGCCGCAGTCAAATGCGAAACCAATTTAACTCATCAAGCCAAAGTGAGTGAGGAACCATGACCATGAAGTTTCCTGAAGGAAATCAGGAGTAAAGGAGAAGATATTCTAAAAGAGCTACCGTAAACCTTGTAATATTGGACACACTTATTAACACAGAGTTTCCAATCTTCAGTGAAAAGTAGTATGTATTGCAGAAAAAAGAGAATGGAAAAATTGTCTGAAGGATAAATCATTTGAAATATTCCTAAAGGATATGAGAAATGGAAAGGCTGAAAGACTGGCAAATCATTGTTTTTTAAATCATAGGTTGGATTTCAAAGTTGTAGTAAAACTGTATTCCGGTAGAGGGATATTTGGAAAGAGAAGGATAGATTTATCTGATCCTTTTGAACAGTCTGTAAATCAAAGGAAATTTGGTGCAATGGAAACTGCAGATCCATGACCAATAATTGTCCCTAAAGCTTACTTATAACTCTAATCAACTGATGAAATGTACAAAATGTCAGAAAACCAACAAAAGTGTTCAGGGCAGATTTTCCAACCTGATTTTTATATCCTTGCAGTCACTAGAGCCCATCAACACCTAACTCTTGACTGCCACTTTTCCAACTGATGCCATGAAGGAATGGTATAATGACTGATGATCTATGCCATTATTTTGATGCAGTGGTGAAGGAAATCCTTTATAAGTGCTGAAATATGTCTTGCATGAATGGGTTAAAGGCACACTTTTTTAGGATTTGCAGACCCTTTGGATCAGAAAAGTGAAGTATTTGTGGAATTCACTGAGAGAGAAAGACTAATCTTCTCCCAAAAGCAGGAAGGGCATGAAAGTAATTCATTTTAAGAACGTTCTTCCTAATATCTTTCTTTGACCGTTGCATCCTTACGGGTGCAGTCACAAGACTTAGAATGACATAATGTATAGTTTGTTTAAATACATTTCATCTTCCACTATTTGAGTATAAGAGTGGAAGGGAGGGAATTTCCTTAATATTTATTATGAGCAGTTGGCACATAATTTGTCAGAAACTGCTAATGTTGTAATATACTTTGAAAAGCTTGTATATATCTGCACCAATAAAGTAATGTTTGCATTGAAGGATACATTGACAATGCCCAGAAGAGAAAGATGAATTCAGATGGGCATCAGGAGAAGGGAAAATTTATGGGACACCTCTACCTTGCTGTTGTACCTCTGTGAAAGATACATGTAGAGGTTGGGTAATGTGTGGGGGTAAAGCAGTGCTTCCTACAGTGGCAACAATTGTACAAATAGCACATGCTTACAAGACATTACAGTCCCAGGTGCAAAGTTGACATTTCATGTATCGAAAACATTCAACATTGAATATGTCTTCTTAGCAAAGTCAGCTAAAACCAAGTGTTCAAGAAGTTAGTCAAAGTAAAATTGAAAACCGAGCAATGCAAAAAACTACAACAATAAGTAAATCTCTGAAAGATTTGATCAAATATTGTCTAGATATCTACAGCCATAAGCTACAACCTTTGATTAAATCTTGTGTGCTTTATTAACTACTTATACTAGTTGCATTTCCCAGGCAGGATGAATTGTACACCTATCGGTATTCAACCTCAACAATTCCCTGCTTAGCCGGGTAAACTACATGATTTCTAGCTAGTGTTTCCCTTCAAACTTTTTTTAAATGAATCCTAGCACCCAGACAACCAAGAGGCATTGAAAACCTAACTTTGTTACGTCAATAAAATTCCTACTATTGTTGCATAATATTTCATAATTAGCAGGCATTGCCACACTATGAGCATGGATGCATTAGTCTGACCCGGCTATCTGCTGCATTCTCAAGAGAGCGTTGCATGCAATTTACTTAATCTGAGTGGGATGAAACATTCCCTGTGTGAGATTTCATTTAACCTCATCAAAGATGGTACATATTTCAGATAATCTGCTTCTGGTAAAGCGTCACAATCCCTAAGTTTCAAATGATCTAGAAGGTCAGATAAGTCGTCTGGTTTTGTCATAAATAACATTTGGGACAAAGCCAGGATCATCGTTTCAGACTTATCCCATATTTTGACCACCATCAGCTCTGGAGTCAGCTTTGGCATTCCACCATCATGACAGACAAATATGTGTTCTCCAGTTCTTCTACTTTCACTCACCAACTTAAAGATTTTCCTCAGGGAATATTTGTATCTATGCTGTCATGTACTGCAGTTCCCTTGCACATTGTTTATATAGAAAGTCTGAAACACAAATGGGCAGCTAGGATAGAGTTGCCAGACAGAAAAGAGGGGAAGTACAAAGACTTTGGAGTAGAAGTCTTACCACTTAACAGTGGCATGCTTTATCATCAGCACCCTTCCATAAGCTTGTTTAATAGTACAACCAGTGACGACTCAATCAAGAAAAAGGATGGATGTTCTTATGTAAATCAAAGTTGGTAAAGTAGAAGGGTCCCAGAAGGAAAGAGGTAAAAATGTCTCAGGGTAAACCCAGGGATATTTCCATTAATGAGTGGGTACCTTAGACATATCTGCCAAAGGCAAGCCCGTCTGCCCCGTCAACACCTGGACTGCACCCAGCACCACGGACTTTGGTACCTGCTCCATCCACCAATACGATGCCAGGACCCCACAAGCCGACAACACCAGAGGCTCAACCGCCTGCCACCGTGCCTCGCCCAAGGACAACCAAGGCACGTTCTCCTGCTGCAACTGCATCTTCCTCTGTCCTAGCACTCTGAAGCCCCCCTCCGCTGGTCCTTTCAGACACCTCAGATGTATACTACTCAACACTCACTCCCTCATCAAACACGCAAGCAAAGTTTGGTACCTCCTCGACCTCATCACCCCCAATGTCACCGCCTTCATGGAGACATTGATCACCACCCCCTCAGCACCCGCCATCGACACTGACATCCCCAACGGTGATCATACATCAAGAGCGCTTCAACCAACCTGGAGGAAGTGACGCCATCGTCCACAACCATTCACTCCACCTCATGACCAACGTTGCTATCCAGAACCCCATTGCCGAACACCTTCACTTTCAGATCCACAGTAATCCTAACACCAACCTCCAAGGAACACTTATCTACCGACCTCCTGGACCCTGCCCACACTTCAGCTAACACTGGCCAACTTCATTGCCCCCTTGCCCTCACCTCAATGGACTACATTCTCCTTGGTGACCTCAACTTTCAACTCGACAACCACAGTGACCCAAACACCTCTACCTTTATGGAGAACCTCACCACACTTGGACTCAAGCAACTAGTCATCCTCCCATTGGACCCTGTCTTTTCCGCCGAAAACATCTCCTTCTCACACACCTCCAAACTCCACTGGACCGACCACCACTGCATCCACTTCTTCACCAAGATGGCTGAAAAGCAGTAAGCCCACCGCCCCGCGCAGGAACTGAACCAAGGTCACCGAAGCCCAACTCACCACTGTACTCCTCCACTCCCCACCACCTGACACTGCAGACACCATTTCCTCAGCCCACAACCTCCACCAATGGATCACCGACTGTGCCAACACCTCACCCCCTAAGGAAACCCACTGGCATTCATCACCACAGGACTCCCAGCTGGTTCTCCCCCAAATTCCAAGAGCGCATGCAAACAACTTAAGAGAGAGTGGGGAAGCAGCAAGAGCGCAACAGAGCACAAAGCCTTCAAAGACACCATCACATCACACCTACAGCTCATCAGATCAACTAGGAAATCAGCCATTCAGGAGAGACTCATTACCAATGTGCACAACAGCAAGGAACTTTTCACCATACTCAAGGAATCTGCAAAACCTGACACAGATACCACAGACATCCCACCCTCCCAAGACCTCTGCTTCAGTCTTGCCACTTTCTTCCACTGGAAAATTCGCTACATCTACGAAGGATTTGCAAGCAATGGACCGAATCCCCCGACCTCCAGCACCACCACAGACGCCTATCACCAACCGATGGTGGAGCACTGGACCCTCCTCACCCCGGAAGACACCCTAAAGCTCATAAATACCACACACTCTGGGGCCCTGAGACCCAGGCCCCCACCACATCTTTAATCAAGTCAGCGCCATCATCGCTCCGGAGCTATTCCACACCATCAACTGCTCCATCGAAACAGCTGCATTCTGTGACACCTGGAAACATGTGGAGATAAATCCCCTGCTGAAGAAACCTTCAGCAGACCCAACAGTGCTGAAAAACTACAGACCTATCTCCCTGCTCCCTTTTCCAGCCAAGGTTATCAAAAAAGCGATGCACAGCTCACCAAGTTCATCGAAGCCACCCACTTCCTGGACCCCTTCCAATTAGGATTCAGGAGCAACCACAGCATCTAAACCACACTCCTAGCAGCCACAGATGACATCCATACCCTACTGGACCATGGCGAGGCAGTTGCCCTCATCCTCCTCGACCTCTCCACCGCCTTCGGCACTGTCACCCACACCACCCTGTGCACCAAACTACACAACACTGGCATCCCTGGCAAAGCCCTGGAATAGATCTGTTCCTTCTTCACTGACCGAACCCAGAGACTCAGGCTCTCACCTTTCACCATAAAGCCAACGGAAAACAGATTCAGAGTTCCCCAGGGCTCGTCCTTGAGCCCCACACTCTTCAACATCAACATGACCCTGCTCCCCAAAACCATCAGACACAACAAGCTCAATATCGTCTCATACGCCAACGACACACAGCTCTTTCTCTTCCTCACTGATGAACAACCAATAGCCCAAAATAAATTTCACATGGAATTAAGACAGTTGCCGACTGGATGAGGGACAGCTGCCTCAAGCTCAACTTGGACAACATGGAGATACTCATCCTGGGGCCTGCCACTTCCACTTCGGATGACTCCTGTTGGCCCAGTAGCCTCGGAACTGCCCCATCTCCGACTGATCATGACCACAACCTCTCCATCATTCTCGAATCATCATTGTCCATGGCCCCCCAAGTCAACGCCATCTCCTTATCATGCTTCCACACTCTTCGCCTGCTCTAGAAGATCTTCAAGTGGATCCCTATCGACATAAGGAGAACAGTCCCCAGGCACTCGTCAGCAGTAAACTCGACTACAGCTATGCAGTCCATGCCGAAATCAACAAAAAACTCCAATAAAGACTCCAGAGAATACAGAATGCCATGGCCAGACTAATCCTGGACATCCCCCGCCACAGACACATCTCTGCACATCTGAGAGACCTACACTGGCACCCTGTTATCAAATGCATCACCTTTACACTCCTGACCCACGCATACAAGGCCCTCCACAATGTCGGACCTGCCTCCCTCAACTACCACCTCTCTTTCAACAGCCCCTCCAGGTAACTCCACTTAGCACAATTGGCCCAGGATCTGGAAGAACATGGTTGGAGGAAGATCCTTCACCTCCCTCTCCGCACAGACCTGGAACACGATGCCACTCCACCTCAGGCAGTTCCCTTCGCTGGCTCAGTTCAGGAAGGACTTCAAGACCTGGATCTTCGACTGACCGGCATCCCCCAAAAAGCGCCTTGAGACCCCATCGGTGATAAACCACAATTTATAAATGCTGATTGATCTAAAAACAGAGTTTGGGTCTTGTAGTTCATTTGCAATTTCTCAAAAAGACCATAGTTGAGCCAAATTGTTTTAGCCTGCCTTCAAAGCCCACATGGCTCTAAGGCCTTCTTCAGGGCTGGAGGTGTCCCTGCCTACCAAAGCAGTCATGCTATGCAGAAATGAGGCCAAAGGTTCTCACCTTAGATCAAGGAGGCTTTCCTTCAGAAACCTAAAAACATAATGAGTGCACCACAAGGTTTAAAGGTGCAGGACTGTAACTGCCATAACATAACTGATACAAAAAGCAGTGACTTCAAGAAGCCATCTAGCCAGTGGGAGGAGTCAGTAGGAACCTCCAACCAGTAAAACAGCCCCTGTGCTCTATCAGACTCATGTTTTTTTTTTGGAACAAAAAAAGGGGGAATATGTTGCATATATAGTCATGCTACATTGTATAGCTATAAAGTGAAGCATGTCAAACCGCTGCAAAACATCACACGTGTGCATGCACATAAAGCAGTAGAGGAAAAAATGCAAATAAACATAAAAATAGAGACCACACTCTCTCTTACTTCTTACCCTACATAGGGCTAGTTCAGATATCATCCGCATCTGGCAGGAGGCTCCCTCCTATCGTCACACAATTAATTTGGTAGAGGAATAGCATTTTTAGACATCTTGTGCTAAGTTGACATAAAACATCTGGTGCTGGGATAGTCCCCCGTCTTATGGGAAACATGGGACTATTATGCGATGTATATAGTATCAGGTGGGGTTCTTACGTGTGTTATGGTGCTAAAGATATGTCACAATAATGGCAAGCTGAGTGTCCACTATAAACGTGGGTTGCCTTAGCCAGCTGAATGCCCAAGGGCCCTCTTAGGAGTAAAAACTATCATATGCAAAACTTTACAATAAGATTACCCATGCAGCCATAAATGTGGTAATAACTGGTGCTGGAAAGTCTGGCACTGAAAGTCTAGATTGCTCATTTAGTAGTTACATCACAAATAATTTGACTAACATGTGTGCACACATATTTCAATAGTGTATTGTCAAGGTCTTTACATAGATGTTGCAAAATACAAAAGGGAAAGTTCATAGCCAATGCAAGCATTTTGGGGAAAACTGTCATTTTGTTTTTTACTATCCTTCCCCTGAACCACAGGGGACAATTTCCCACTTCAATCCTGGATACAGTGTTTCACATTACATTCATGAAATAATTTTTCTATATAGCCTTGTTGCCCATCCCCGAGGGGTATACGGTTTGTTAAAGGCCCTGAACTGAAATTATAGGCCTGTGCCACAGGCAAGATCCTATAACGAAGGAGAGTGCCTTTAAGAACCGGTAAGATAGAATGTTCTTACTTAAAAAGGGAAAAACAGAAAAGCAAACATTGGAATGTCAATTCCTACACTGGCCAATATAAGCCCTGAGCCACTTCACTGTCCTCAGTAGAGCTCCCAACATTCTAACGTTTCTATTGTGCATTATGGTTATTCCAAAGTAGTGGGTGTCATTCAGTGACTAAGTGAAAGATGTACAATAATGCAATTTTGCATTTGTTAAATAGCGACTTCATAGAAATCGCTATTTAAGAAATGCTAAATGATATGTACAAAGATAACGATTTCATAATAGCCGGATATCTGCATTATGAATTCCCATTGCATTTGAATCAATGGGCTGGTTTTGCACTTCCCAAATAGTGATTTCTTGTTAAGAAATCACTACTTAGGAAATGCAAAACCAGGAAGGGTAATGGAAAAAAGGCCTTCCTTGGTGCACCCCAAAAATAGGGTGGAACCTATAGAGCACACTCATGTTCCTAAGACACATGTGTGTGCTCTATTACAATTTTAAAAAGCACCTTGAGTTACTTTTTTAAATTTCACCTGGTTGCCACCGACTTCAAGTCAGTGGTAATTGCATCTCCAAAATGCCAAAATCACATTTTGGAAACGTATGGTACATCAGGATAGAAAATTCTAATAGGTAATCCCTATTTGCCTCCCCTATTCTGGGAATTGCAAATTGTTATTCTACAGGGTAGAAATCGTAATTTGTGATTCCTTAAAGGGCTTTGTACATTAGAAAAGCCCAGTTTGCATTTCTTAACAATCCGAAATACCAATTTGGACCATTAAGAAATGCATATAGGCTTTGTACATCTGGCCCTAAGTTGTCCAACAACATCAGCCAATGAAAACACTTACCCCTGTTTACTTTAAAAATACTACTGTGGCAAACATTATTTAACTCTCTAGAATATCAAGGATCTATTTATGGGGTGATTCACGTTCCACAAAATATCATCAGCAAATAAACCCACAAGACACTCTGATATATTAACTTTGATACCATAGGTTTCATGTTTCTATTTACATTCAGCATTCGAGAATATCAGCCTCATTTAATGGTTGGCCGCATTAACACCCACCAACCTCTTTCCTTGCCCCCTTATTTAGAGGGGGGGGGGGAACAGAGTTACTTTGCATAGAATACCCTTGCATGCACTGAATCCCATTGAAACTGCATGACTAATTTGTAGGGGAATGCATCTTTTTTGCATTATCACCCCCATTTTTAGTATACTGATGCTGCTGTTTTTTTTTACTCTGTGCAGTGGGACTTTTCTGACCAGACCGCACTGCATATGTACTTTGACACCTAAAACATGTGAAAAATTGTTAAACTCTTAATTGGCATATTTAACTTACCTATAGGTCTCTAGTTTATATCACAAAATGGTTCCATGGCCTGTAAGTTAAATTTAATTAGTTGACTGCAGCACCCATTGTGCTGTGCAGTTCAGTGACAGTGCAAACTGGACTTCAGTCCTACCCATGTAGCCTGTCTGTCTCAGTTTTAAACTGCAATTTAGCTCATCAAAACACATGATTTTGACAGAGCTTACACTTTTAACTAAGAAAAAATCACCCCTATGTAGTCCTCATAAGACCTATGATAAGGTGCATGGTATTTAAAAGTAAGGTAGGTAAAAATGTATGTTACACATGGCTTTACAGTGAAAGTGACCCAACAGCTATTTTCACTGGAGCATGGCATGATGCTCCATAGTAAAGCACCATATTACATTATTACATTTGTGAACGCCAATTTGGGTTACAACTCTTTTTAATAGTTATTTCAAATCCAATGCAATGGCAAAATCAAATTTGTGACATCTATTAAAGATAAGGTACTTTTAGAAAGTTACCTTTTCCCTATCTGATGACCCTGTAGGCCCATTTGCATCAGTTCCCTTTACCACTTGGCAACTTAATATCCACTTTGTTGAGATTTGAAAAATGTTCTCAGAGCAAGACATAGGCCTTGGATGTGGAAAAGTGTTTCTGTTCCTCTGGCAGGAAGATCATCTGGGCTGTGTCAAGAAACTTGATTAACGTCAATGAGGTCTAACTCACAGGCCAATATTAGTGTCTAACACCTGGTCATGGCCTACTTTGTTCCTCAAGTCAGGAAGGCTCCAATCCCAGGGGGAGAGGAGCTGCCCTAGGAACTTGTTTGAAGTGACCACAAAGTAAGGGTTGCTCATTCCTCTTGCCACGCCTCTGGGGTAGGCACATAGGCTCTGCACAAGTGAAGAAGGATTTCACCATCTTCGATTTGGGCAGAGAAGGGCATTGTGGGATTGTTTGGAAAAGGAGCACACAGGAACTTCTGCAACAATAGGTACGGTTGTCGCTGGGAAATATTTTCCCATTGGAGGGGCCAGGAGTCACTCCCACCTACAGACTAATGCCAGAATTAATGAGGTACCACTGGGCACTCTTTTCAGAACATTACTGGACCTGTTGAAGACAGAAGAAGGAGAAAGAAGAGACTCCAGGGGTCAGTTGGCTGACCTTCTGTTCATCAACAGGGCTACAACAAGTAATGGGCAGATTTAAGAGCCCCTAGTGCCTCCTTGCACCACATTACCATCATTTTTTTATGTTAATGTGGCCCAACAAGACCAAAATCGCCACGCCAAATTTACAAAGTGCCACAATGCATACATTGCGCCACTTTGTAACCCTTTGCACTACATTATGCCTTCTCCCGGCATAAGGTATGCAAACAGGGCGTTCCCCCGTTAGGGGGTTGAAAAAATGGCACAAGGAAATCTAAGTGATTTCTTTGCGTCATTTTTTTCTGGCACTTTTAATGCCTGCTCATAGCAGGCATTAAAAGGAGGCACACCACTGTTTACAATGGGCTTTGCAGTAATAGTGTCAACATTTTTAATGCTTATCCTGCACAGCTTCAAACTAGCGTAAAAAATGGTGACACTAGTTCCCCTAACTACCGCCATGATGCGCTGTATCTTAGATACGGTGCACACATGGTGGCATTAGGGGTGCAAAGGGGTGCAAGAAAAGTGGCTCTGCACTGGTTGCAGCGCCACTCTTCCTAAATCAGGCCCACAAGGTGGGGCGGAATTTTCAAATCCACTAGCGAAATAGGAGTATTTGAGTTATTCATTTGACATTGCTCATGTAGCGCAGAATTACTGATTAATTCTGCTGTTCCACCTGTGGAATGAAATCAGTACTAAAATGTTTTTTTAAGCAGGGCTGAGAAGGAGCAGTCCCTATATTTTGAAAAGCATTGCAGATTAATCTATAATCTGTAGTGATTTATAACATAGAGGGACTGCTCTGTCTTTCAGCCCTGCTTGAAGTACTACTGCAGTGCAGTGCATACACCTCAGCACTCTTACATAAGTACGAAATGGTGGTAAGTGGTATGCACTGGAGTTGATACCCTTGGTGCAATTACATACTTATGAAAGGACCCCAAGGGGTATGCACGACACTACAGTGCTGGGCATACCCCTTGTTGCCCTTACATAAGTAGGTATGGGCACTAAGGGGCATGCAGAACACTGAAGTGATCTGCATACCCCTCAATACCTTTAAAGAAGTATGTAAGGGCACTGAGTGGTGTGCCCTTACATTAGTATGGAAGGGAACCGAGGGGTATGCACTGGAGTGGATACTCCACTTTTCCCTTACGTAATGATGTAAGGGTAGCAAGGGGTATGCACTTCACTGGAGTGCACTGCATAGTCCTCGGTGCCCTTACATAATTATGTAGGGGTAGCTAGGGGTATGTAGTGTACAGTAGCGATTCATCTATTTCTCTAAGTGATATCTATCAATATTTAATGAAGAACATCATAAATGTCCACAGCTGGACATGAGTGACGTGCTGTTCTATTGTACGCCAATGATCTTCTTTTATTCAGATTATATGGCCATAAGGATGCAAATAATTTATCACTCTTTTGGAAGTTATTTTTCGAGAAATTAAATTAGAATCAAGTTGGGCAAAAGCATTTCAACAAGTTCTACCTTTTTTCAATCTGGCATGCCCCTGTGGCAGCACGGCTAAAAAGTAAACTGATTAAATCTAACATTGGGCCATATGGTGATCATGCTAGCTTCGGTGAAGGGTGGTCTGCAAAATTGGGTGTGAAACTATTGCTCCATGATTCCACAAAGGGTGTTTACATTTTTAAACTGGCTGTCAAAAAAATGGTCACTGCTGGATGACTTACATTTTTTAGCATCAAAACCACCTTAAGGACTCTAATTTAAGACATATACATGTGGGCATTCAATGTGGATGTATAATTGTTTTTCTGATTTTACCAATCGTAAAGTCTTTATATGAAATCATTCTTAACACAGTCACACTCCGGATGCAGAGGTTATTAACGTAGAGGTCGTAAGGGTAGTCGTTTATGTTGTTTTTATACATTAGAACCGGTCTGGAATGCTTAATACACCTAATACTTTACTCCAAAGGAAAGGATGAACTTAGGAAAAACATTTGTGAAATAAAATGCTGGTTTTGAAACAAAGGTTGAACTTATACAGCAATTCTTGAGTCCAGACCAAACATATATTTGTAAATATTTAGTTGTGTTTTTAGTGGTTTTTAATGATACTTGAAGAACAATTTGATCTGTTGTTCTATGAGTTTGTGTAGATAAATGTGGTTTGAATTATTATATTCTTATTGTAAACATTTATATAGCTTCCTTTAAACTTTAATTATGTTTGTATGCAGTAGCACGTTAAAGCTAGACCTGTGGCAATGCTGAATAGTGGTGGTGGCAGTGGTGTCTGTGATGTGGTACTATTTTGGTTTGTGCTATTGAGGGTTATATTGATGGTGGTATTGGGGCTCTTAATAGCTGTGGTATTGTGCAGGTGTTGGTGGTGGTGTTGGTATTAGGGTGGTGGTGGTATTGATGAAGTTACATGAGTGGTAGTGGTATTAGTGGTTTGTGGTACTGATGGTCATGTTATTAGTGCCAGGCTTAGTGGTGGTGGTATTGATGTGGTGGTGGAATTAGCATTGGCATTGATTGCAGTGGTGTGGTATTAGTGATGTTGGTTGAATTGGTGATGGTGTGGTGATAGTATTGGTGGTATTGGTCATATTTGTAAAGGTGATGATGTGGTATTGGTCTTGGTGGCATTGTTTTTGATGGAAATGTTGATGGCATTGGCAGTATTGGTGGTATTGGTGGTACTCGTATTGATGGTGTGTGGTATTAGTGGTATTGGTGCTAGCATTAATGTTGGTGGTATTGGTGATAGTGTTATTGAGGGTGGTGTTACTGATGGGGGCTTTAATGCCAGTTGCAGTAGTAGTTATGGTATGGTATTGGCAATACCACCAATACCATGAACAATGCCAATAATACTGTGCCACCGGTTACTGATGGTACAGACATTGTTGGTAGTAATATTGTTGGTGGTTGTATCTGTAATGGTATTGCAGGTGGTGTTTGTATTAGTTGTGATTATGGTATTGGTGGTTTTGTGGCAGAGTTGATGATGTAGTGTTGGCCACAGTTGTTGTATCGGTGGTGCTGATCTAGTGCCCTCATACTAGCATGTGTACATCTTTCAAACACACCTTTTAATTGCTTTTGCTTATCACATTGGGATGCCGTAACCTCAAGATGACCATCCTATGTGACAAACAGAAATCAAATGGAAGGCCATCTTAGGGTAAGGGTCTCATTTTTTCATTACAATAGCATTGACAGAATGTCTGCTGCCCTAAAAAATGATGTATTTCTGTATACAGTGCATGTATTATATAAAGAATTGGAATGTGACAAAAAGCGTGATGTATGAGTGCAAGTTTTAGAGGTAAAATAGTCCCTCATGCATTGCCATGCACATACTATATAGGAGTGGAACCGATACACCAAACTACTAATAGCATAACAGTGATAGAGAACTACCCTCTGCGTTTGTCTATGACGTGGTGGACAACGGCTGAAAAAAAGCAATGTTTGAAGAAGTCTCACCCTAAGTTCACCCTATGTATATTTTAATTATACACCTGTCCTGTCAACCTAGATCTTAAAACGAAAATGGGCAAACTGTATAAAATAAACAGGTTGAATGGTTCACCTATAGCAGAGAAACTCCTTTCACTGTTTGGAGAGAATAACGTGTTTGACAAGAGGGACTGAGTAGCAAATACCACACAGTTTGGGCCACAATTTTGATCAAATGAAGCACTTCTGACTGGAACTTCAACGTAGGTGCCCTCTGTAGCTGGTGAATTTCTCAGTAGCCCATATCCGGAAAATATCTGTCTAAGTCTCAGTTTTACGCGCTGCTCTTTATTGAAACATGATTCAGTAATATTCCTTGTGGCTGGTAATTATGGCTCTAAAGTATGTGAGCACACAGCTACTTACAGAATTGCATTTGAGATAGACTATACACGGTAGGGGCCCCCCTTCGACACAAACAGGGGCTCTTAGGCCAGGGTACTGCTGCCTGTGGACAGTGTACTCTGCCTGGTAAATCCCCTGGACCCCCCTTCTCCGTACTGCAGGGGCTGCTGGGGCTAATGTTATCCCACTGACTAAACTGTGTTATTGATAAACAGAGAAATTCCACCTGACTGCCTAGGGGTGGACCCTCTCAGGTAATGGCTGCCGCAGCACGCAGATAATAAAGTGGTCTTGCCGGCCCATCTCATCGGTAGAATATTCTAGATGGTTTCTGAAGCAGCCAGAAATACAGACTGTCAGCATGTTTCCACTTTCTGTCTAAGCAGCACCTGACAGCACTGCTGAATATTAAGAATTTTACCACTATAAGGTAGAGGTTAGTTTCATGTGTATTTGTGTCTGTGCCTTCCATAAGAAAAGAACAAATGTGAACAGCCTGAATTTCTGAACAATGAGGAGTAACATGCAATTAAAGCAGCTTAATTTATGTCTTAGTATTTTATAACATATACAATAAAACATCATTACTCACTTTAATGGTACTTAACTCACCAACCTTACAAGAGTGGTAGATTAAGTCTACATTGCCTGAAATCAAACTTGTCAAATTCAGGTCACTGTAGACAGCAATGGCAAGTGTTAAATCCCCCGCTCATTCTTTGCTGCTTACATGAAATGATGAAGCCTGACATATAGAAAGAAAAATGGAAACATAAATTAGATAGTTTTAAAAATAGCAATGAAGAAAGGAATATCTAAATATAGATGAATGCATCAGGAAGATGGTTGGATGAATAAACAAAGAAACAGGTACACCAACAAACCGAAATAGACAGATAGACGGAAAGACAGACAGACAGCGATTGATAGATAGATAGATAGATTGATTTCTGGACTATCTTGATATCCTAGATCATCAGCAAAAGGTCATATTAAATGCAATACTATTTACTGCTTTTGCAATAGATAACGAGTAGCAAGCCTTCAGCTCACATGGTTCCACTGTGTACCATACAATATCGGCTTCCTTCACACTTTCACCCGGTGAGGAGCGGATATTACACAGTATGCACACAAATGACTGGAAACCACTACAGGCAGAAGGTTTCTAGCTAATTGTTTGAAAGCTCTGTGCAACCGATATCCATTCCCAAGGAGTTCAGCAGCCTCAGAAGGTTTGTTTTTTGGTACTGGGTGAAGGAGGCAGTGAAATTTAAGTACCACATGCTGTGCTCAGCACAAAGTCATGCCTCCCCAAAGCCCCACCCCTCATCAAAAGGTGAAACATTTTTACGAGGAGACAGGTCTGAAGTAGGACTTTTAATGATTTTCAGTCACCATGGTAGCTGTACAAGATTGTGAATCAAAAATGTTCCCTGAAACTATATACCCAAGGGCTTTGCGAAACCATGGGTAAAAGAAACCATATATCAGCGGATTGCATGTTGAGTTAATGTACCCCAGCCAATTTAAGGCGTCAAATAAATCTACTGGGGTAGAAAATCCCAAAACAGGGTCAATTAAAATTACAATAAAAACGGGTAACCAGCATGCTAAGAATACACCTATAACTATACCCAAAGTTTTGGCTGCTTTCCTATCTGTTTTTTTAGAGAGATTGTGGTTTGCTTCATCCTTCCTTATTGATGACATTTTCTTTATAATTTGTGCATGCCTTCTGGACACAACAAAGATTTTTATATATATCCCAACCATGACCGACCCTGGAGCAAAGAAGCATGCAATGAACATCACAATACTCCACAATTTGTTGAATGTAATGGGGCACAAACTAAAACAGGCAACTAATGTTTCATATCCCTCTATCCCAGAGACATGGGAATCAGTGATAACCACGCCAAGTGCAAACACTCCTGGCACTAACCAACAGAACACAACCAATCCTTTTATCACAGTCATGGTCATTTTTGTAGAATACCGTAGGGGGTCACACACTGCATAAAACCTGTCAACCGCAATTGAACACAGGTGGAAAATGGAGATGACACTGAGCATCAGGTCAAAGCTATAATGGATTCGGCAAAACATGTCACCAAACAGCCAGCACTTCTCCACCGTTCGGATCATGCTGTATGGCATAATGATGAACCCAAGAAGGAAATCAGTGCCGGCCATTGAGAGGATAAGGATGTTTGTTGGGGAGTGGAGCTGCTTGAAGTGGGATATGGAGATGATCATGGCAAGATTTCCAAATATGGTGATTGCAATTGACACAACAAGGAATGAGTACATTATGATCCGAGCACTGAATGACCTGATGTGGCTGGGACAGGATAATGAAACATTCCCAAACTGAGAGCAGTTGGGTAAGGCCTCAGTGTGGTTAGAAGTGTCCATAGTCTTTCTTTGTGAACTGATCGGTGGAAATTAACGCCTTCCTTCTACTTTCTTGGTACTGCTGGTGTCACATAGAGCAGATATTCTGATATGGGGTAAAAAGAAACATCTGTTATAACTCCTTTGTAATAAGTACTAAATAATACAATTAACGAGACAGTGCAATGATTGAAATAATATGACTCTGGCTGAACTTAAGAACTGACAAGCGGACATTGGTAATTTGCCTTAAGGAGCGTGTCCTGAAATTGCCTTTAAGATGGAATTTTGTCCTTTACAAGCACACCTACGACAGAATAAACAGACTTCAAAATAATCTAAAGTAAATACCCACAATAGGAAGAAATGGTATGGCTATCCTTTATTCTTTCACTGTTTGGAGAGAATAACATGTGTTTGACAAGAGGGACTGAGTAGCAAATACCACACAGTTTGGGCCACAGTTTTGATCAAATGAAGCACTTCTGACTGGGACTTCAAGGTAGGTCCCCTCGATAGCTGATGAATTCCTCAGTAGCCTATATCCGGAAAATATCTATCTAAGTCTCAGTTTTACACGCTGCTCTTTATTGAAACATGATTCAGTAATCTTCCTGATGGCTGGTAATTATGGCTCTAAAGTATGTGAGCACACAGCTACTTACAGAATTGCATTTGAGATAGACTATACACGGTAGGGGCCCCCCTTCGACACAAACAGGGGCTCTTAGGCCAGGGTCCTGCAGCCCGTGGACAGTGTACTCTGCCTGGTAAATCCCCTGGACCCCCCTTCTCCGTACTGCAGGGGCTGCTGGGGCTAATGTTATACCACTGACTAAACTGTTTTATTGATAAACAGAGAAATTCCACCTGACTGCCTAGGGGTGGACCCTCTCAGGAAATGGCTGCAGCAGCACGCAGATAATAAAGTGGTCTTGCCGGCCCATCTCATCGGTAGAATATTCTAGATGGTTTCTGAAGCAGCCAGAAATAAGGACTGTCAGCGTGTTTCCACTTTCTGTCTAAGCAGCAACTGACAGCACTGCTGAATATTAAGAAGTTTACCACTATAAGGTAGAGGTTAGTTTCATGTGTATTTGTATCTGTGCCTTCCATAAGAAAAGAACAAATGTGAACAGCCTGAATTTCTGAACAATAAGGAGTAACATGCAATTAAAGCAGCTTAATTTGTGTCTTAGTATTTTATAACATATACAATAAAACATCATTACGCACTTTAATGGTACTTAACTCACCAACCTTACAAGAGTGGTAGATTAAGTCTACATTGCCTGAAATCAAACTTGTCAAATTCAGGTCACTGTAGACAGCAATGGCAAGTGTTAAATCACCGCTCATTCTTTGCTGCTTATATGAAATGATGAAGCCTGACATATAGAAAGAAAAATGCAAACATAAATTAGATAGTTTTAAAAATAGCAATGAAGAAAGGAATATCTAAATATAGATGAATGCATCAGGAAGATGGTTGGATGACTAAACAGAGAAACAGATACACCAACAAAACAAAATAGAGAGACAGACAGAAAGACAGACAGAGATAGATAGATAGATAGATAGATAGATAGATAGATAGATAGATAGATAGATAGATAGATTGATTTCTGGACTATCTTGATATCCTAGATCAGCAGCAAAGGGTCATATTAAATGCAATACAATGTATTGATTTTGCAATAGATAACGAGTAGCAAACCTTCAGCTCACATGGTTCCACTGTGTACCATACAATATCGGCTTCCTTCACACTTTCCCCTGGTGAGGAGCGGATATTACACAGTATGCACACAAATGACTGGAAACCACTGCAGACAGAAGGTTTCTAGCTAATTGTTTGTAAGCTCTGTGCAACCCATATCCATTCCCAAGGATATCAGCAGCAGCCTCAGAAGGTTTGTTTTTTGGTACTGGATGGAGGAGGCAGTGAAATGTAAGTACCACATGCTGTGCTCAGCACAAAGACATGCCCCGTCCAAAGCCTCAGCTCCTCATCAAAAGGTGAAACATTTTCACGAGTTGACAGGTCTGAAGTAGGACTTTTAATGATTTTCAGTCACCATGGTAGCTGTACAAGATTGTGAATCAAAATATTTCCCTGAAACTATATACCCAAGGGCTTTGCGAAACCATGGGTAAAATAAAACATATATCAGCGGATTGCATGTTGAGTTAATGTACCCCAGCTAATTTAAGGCGTCAAATAAATCTACTGGGGTAAAAAAAAAAAAAACAGGGTCAATTAAAATTACAATAAAAATAGGCAACCAGCATGCTAAGAATACACCTCTAACTATACCCAAAGTTTTGGCTGCTTTCCCATCTGTTTTTTTAGAGAGATTGTGGTTTGCTTCATCCTTCCTTATTGATGACATTTTCTTTATAAGTTGTGCGTGCCTTCTGGACACAACAAAGATTTTTATATATATCCCAACCATGACCGACCCTGGAGCAAAGAAGCATGCAATGAACATCACAATACTCCACAATTTGTGTAATGTAATGGGGCACAAACTAAAACAGGCAACTAATGTTTCATGTCCCTCTATCCCAGAGACATGGGAATCAGTAATAACTACGCTAAGTGCAAACACTCCTGGCACTAACCAACAAAACACAACCAATCCTTTTATCACAGTCATGGTCATTTTTGTAGAATACCGTAGGGGGTCACACACTGCATAAAAACTGTCAACCGCAATTGAACACAGTTGGAAAATGGAGATGACGCTGAGCATTAGTTCAAAGCTATAATGGATTCGGCAAAACATGTCACCAAACAGCCAGCACTTCTCCACCGTTCGGATCATGCTGAACGGCATAATGATGAACCCAAGAAGGAAATCAGTGGCGGCCATTGAGAGGACAAGGATGTTTGTTGGGGTGTGAAGCTGCTTGAAGTGGTATATGGAGATGATCATGGCAAGATTTCCAAATATGGTGATTGTAATTGACACAACAAGGAATGAGTACATTATGATCCGAACACTGAATGACCTGAACTGGCTGGCAAGCGGGCATTGGTAATTTGCCTTAAGGAGCGTGTCCTGAAATTGCCTTTAAGATGGAATGTTGCCCATTACAAGCACACCTACGCCAGAATAAACAGACTTCAAAATAATCTAAAGAAAATATCCACAATAGGAAGAAATGGTATGGCTATCCTTTATTCTTTGTTCTTTTTTATCCCTACATTGAACGCATAGTTATGATGATTGAATCCATTTTACATTCAAGAAAGCTCTATGTATTGATTTTGTTACAATCGTCAACATACGTCTATCAATCACCATGTGTGCAATTCAGAAGACAGAACATTTTGTGCGTTTCCATATTAACCAAAAAACTGCAAAAGTGCCGTGTGGGCACAATTGTTGAGCTCTACCTGCATCTGTGTAGTCACAAAATATGCACTTGGGTGTAAAAGGGTGTGTGGCAAGTGCATTGTAAGGTGTTTTACTCATTCAGATAGCTGTCTGTACAAGGATAGCTGTACTAAGGCTTTGTCCTCTCCCAGGATTCCTGTTGTCTATGTGAATTCTGACATGAGTCAAGCCTAACAAAGAGAAGGCAGAATGTATTTCTCCAGATTTTAACTGCCTGCTTTGTTGAGTAAGGTAAAGCAACAAAGAAGCTGAACATAACAATTGGTATACAGCATTAGCAACACCTTGAAAGGCCAAGTTAAGTCTGTTTCAACAAAGTCTGCTTTAAGGATCAGGCATCTGCAGGCTCCATTCATAGACCCAGGTAAGGGACCAGTTTGTTACTTCCCGTAAAAATTGCCAGTTCACTAGGTAGACGTGGGAGCTTAAACCGGGGGAAATGGGCCCTAATCCCCCATTTGTAGAGTGAACTTAATGATAATTGGTAAGTTCTCACTTATATATCGATGATTTATAAGCATCCAAATGCCAAATATACAACGGTGTTCCTTGAAGAATTGGAAAAATACTCTGAGACATATAATCAAACTTAGAGTTTATTAAGCAGTTGTGAATAGCTTCATATCGTGCAACAAGTAGATGAAACGTAGAGCATAGTAGGTACTCAGCCAACACGTGTTTCGCCCTATGAGGTGCGTTCACCAGGGCTTTCTCAAGGCATAATTGTAGTTCATTTTCACTCATCTAATATGGCTGCGGACGTGACTGTTTGAATTTCCCCGTTCGGCTATTATAGCAGATATAAAACGGATTGACCACTATCCCACTAGTACTCTGAATATTGTTATAAGTGAGTGAGCATTTTTCCAATTCCTCAAGGAACACCATTGTATATTTGGCATTTGGATGCTTATAAATCATCAATATATAAGTGGGAACTTACCATTTATCATTAAGTCCATTCATAGCACCACCTGTCTCTGGGGAGGAGTGCTGGAAAGAAGGGGTAAAGCTCCGGATCCCAGTTCAGGCAGCTATTTCTGGTGTGATCTGGGATTTAGTCGACCATCAAAACACGCTGAACTTGTCTTGGTATAATTTTCTAACAAATCACAAAAACTGCTGCAACTCCTGAACATTTAAATTGGAAATAGATATAACTCTAAAGGACATGATTTCACAAGAGGAATGGAGCCCATGTTACAACAAAATATATATTAAAAATACATACTTTATTACATCATTTACATTGGTATGATAATGATATGCAATACAAAATTTCAGTAAATTAAAATAATACAATACACATTATTTGCTCCTCACTTGACCCTCCCAGGTGCCTAGCACAGACAAACTCAATCATCCAAATACCCCAATCATTCACTCCATTCATACCATACATAACATCCTCCAAATCAAACTTCACTCCAGAAAAGTAAAATTGCTCTCTCATAATCTTAACATGAGACTGCTGCTATTAATTCTAGTTAGCATATCTTTATACTTCGAAATTATTGCTTGCTGCAGAGGTTATTTCTGACCATTTGCAATGCTCATTCTATTACACAGTTCTCCAAAAGATGATGCCATCCATCTAGATATGAATTATGTTCTCTTAGTTTCACTTTTGACAACTTGCAGTCCAATGATCAGCATCTTTTTCTGACACATTTCAGCAGCACCCGCATGTTATCTGCAGATGGACCCAAAACAAAGACCTGATTTAGAAGGCTATCAGCCCTCCTTGTGTTTGAGTATACTGCTGCATGTCAACTATCTGGAACCTAACACCTAGACACCAAAGCAGTGGAAGAAAACAAAGACGCAAACAATGTTATCACTTCACAAGAACTTAACACCAACTATGATTTGAAGACAGGTTTTTAATTGTGTGCTTGCACTGTGAGAATGCAACATTTATCTGTCTGAATGAGTAATTACACAATTGTTGATGGAAATTGCACCTACTATTTTTTTTAGTTAATTTTTTTACAGTATTATTCATCCCAGTATAGGGTGTCAGAGCACTTTATATCACACGCTGAGGCATAATAAATCATACACGTGTTTATCTTTGTACAGGAAATGTTTCAAAAGAGAATAAGGCTTGTAACAAATAATGTAGAAATCACATATCATCCATACTTGTAAACATCATATGTTAGGAGTGTATGGTCAGGAGAAATATAAAGTTATGATATAAAACCTAAAGCAGCAGCAAATTTAGTTATCTGTACTATTAAGGTGCTATTACTTCCCATAGAAATCCTTCTTTGCAATTTCAGAATAACAACAGATTGAGAAAAAAATAAGAATGTAAACCCAGGGCTTACAATTTGCAGGCAGCTCCTTGATGATGATTAAAAGAGCAATCTGCTATGTTAGAAGGCTTGCAACGTAAGAACTGGAAGTAACAAAAATACCTTGGTGTCAAAAGCAGTAACCCACTCACCTATCTAAATTAAAAAAGAAATCTGTGATCTGCATGTTACACGACATGATTTGCAGCTTGCACATTACCCATCTATGCTACTTTATGAGTCAAAACAGTGACTGAACACAGAGCTCACCTGAAACTGTGTTAACCACCAGTGTTATTTTACAGCTATTATAATTCCTTCAAAATTGCTTGGAACACAATGATCTCTGCAACAGGTATCTTAACACCGTAAGATATCTAAGGATTGGCTTGACTGTGCAACTGTCAACAGACAGTTTTGTGAGCATCACTAGACATGGACTTTGGCTCCGCCCACATGTTGGGAGCCAAGAGTACATGATTTGATTGGGCAGATGTTGTGTGCTTTCACAAAAAAGTACTTGTTTAACATGCAGCTTCTTTGTGACCAAATAAGTAATCTAGAACAGATTTACTATCATATATGTCTTTGATGCCAACTTTTTAAGTGCAGTTTTTTTTGGTATATATAAATAGGTTGACTGTGAGACTCTGCTTTTCAAACTCTGCCCTTATGACTTCTCCCTGCCACATAACTAAATTCAACTAGTGGTCTTAGATATGTTTCTGGTATGTTGGCTTTCCTTATTGAGTTTCAGCTTCCTATTAAGGCACAAAAAACAAGAGATTCTTATTCTGAAACACCTCACATTAAGGCTCTATTCACCCTCATAGGTTTTCTTTGATCTTTTACTTCTTCCTCAGTAGCCGCACCTAGATTCTATTCATCTGGGAGATCCTAAGCTGCAGACATGCTTGGGGTACAGCACAGAAGCTGCGCACAAGCTAGAGATGTGAAGGCTGTAAGTTGGGACAAGGCTGTGCTTCCAATGTGTAAACTTATTTTGCTAGGTTTTCCTCTGGCTATGCCAATATGCCCCAATCTTAGATCAGTGTCCCACATAATGAATGCCCACATTAAAGTATATGTTTAAGTCTTTCTACAACTTTTTTCCAAGTCACCGTCTACACCACTTGAGGTGATGGCTGCACTGTCAAACATCATGATCCATCCGTATTGCTTATGAAAGTGGGCAGAGCAGAGGACTTTATGGGCAAGAAAGCACCGAAATACAAAGGCTCCAGTTACATCTTTCTGTGTAGTAGTTTATTCTTATACCTAACAGTTGTCTCCAAAAGCATCATAAGACAACGTATAAGCTAAGCTTCATGCCTGCACCAAACAATGACTAATGCAATAAGTATAACTGTAATTATATGTGTCTTGCCTTTCATGCTGCAAATAAATTAAAATAAAATGGTTACCATGTTGTCATTCTTAAATACGCTACCTAAAATAATGTGGAAATATTACCAGGGTGACAGAGAATGCTAGAGAGAAGTGGTGTGGGGGGGGGGAGAAATGGGGTGAAAGTGACACAGGGGAGGAAACAGTGGTAGACACATGAAAGTGGAACATTTGCAGAACTTGCTTTTTGGGTACTTACATAAAATTTTGGAAACATTCCACAAACTGTACATAATTATGCAAAACCATCATTTAGTGCAAAATTTTAGCCTGAAATGTGTCAGCATCAATTTTTGACACAAGGTTGAATGTCACTCTACAATAAAAGAATGTAAAACACAAGTGCTGGAAACAACAGCCTCTTGGAGTTCAGTTTCTTTTGCTGTTCCTGTGCTCACACTATATCTATTTTGCTGCATAAGGTGGGGACGTGGTATAGTGACATAATTTTGGGAATTTTGTGTAAAAAGCATGTACAAAGCTTTTCAAAATGGTATAAATTGGTGCAACTTAAATTTCACGAATGCTTACCTGTAAAATTAGGCCAGAAATGAGAAATATTGTGATGAGTAGACAGTGCCCAGTAGAAATATTGATAAGAAAAGAGATAAAGGAGAAGAAAAAGCTATTGGAAAATGGAATAAAAGCGGAAGAGAACACAACCTATCTGCACGTCATACACTTTTTGAAAACGTGTCTTTGGATTGTGGTGCATCCTGCAGCTAAATATAGTAGTGCGACACAAGAGACCTGCAAATGTCAAAATTCAAGACTATAACTTTAGGATGAAGGAGATAACCTGCAGGGGTGCCTCTGCCGCTAGGGGGGAGGAGCGTCGCCCCCCCCCACCAGCAGCAGCTGCAAACCCTTTAATCCAAAACGATAATAATCTATGTTTACAATCATTTTGTATTGTAAGGGGCGGGGCGACAGACTGTGAAAAGGATGAGGGGAGTGCACTGTGCACTCCCTTCGGACCACATGTGTGTTTGGTTTGACGTCTCGGCCCGGCCAAACACACATGCGCAGTAGGGTCTTTCCAGCCTGGCACTGTGTTGCGGGGCTGGAGAGATCCAGCACAGGTTCCCAGTCTGCCTTGCCCTGGCTGGGTGCTCGCAGCCAATCCTGACGCTGCCCTGAGCAGCGTCAGGATTGACCGCAGGGCAGACTGGGAGCCTGTGCCTGCATTCAAAGATGAGGAGTGCAGCAGCGGAGCAGCATAGCATTAAGGAGTTTTTTTTTCTTCATTTTATTTTATTTTATTTCACCCCCCCACTACACGCCATGCCACCCCGCCCCTTCCACCCCCACAAGCCACCACTGATAACCTGTAATTGTATATTTACTTGAAATGAGTGCATCATTCCAGGCCAGAAACGAGGTACAGTGTCTGAGCTCTTGGGGCCAGATTTACTTACATTTAACGCAGCACAGCAACCAAAGTCTTAGTAGTGGAAGTTCAGTGCCAATTGCAGTTCAGTATAAATGTGCACTGGAAATATGTGAATGTCAGAAAAATACTTATTCTATCTTGAGCTTGGTGGAGCCTTTCTGGACACTAAAGGCCTGATTTATGAAAAGTTAGCACCATCTTTGGGTCATTTTTTGACGCAAAAGCGGCGTAAACTTACAAAATATAGTTATATTTTGTAAGTTTGCTCTGCTTTTGGGTAAAAAAATTAACTCAAAGGTGGCTTCCCTTCCATTGTGGAGTTAGATAAATAACATGGTCGAGACATTGAGTGCAGTCACAGTTGTCATGTTATCTCTATGAGAGAGCTTCAATGAATGCTTATTTTTGCTTTGAAGGTGTGAAAGTATAAGAGGAATTAAATGCACATTGTGTTATTTTATGAACTATTTTAGTGACCCTTACTTGTCCTGTGGAGGTCTTATCGTTAGCGAAGGCCAATCTTGTTGACATTCAAAGAAGGTTAATTTACAACCAAGGAAATATTGTAAGAAATATGTCCATCAGATGAAATTGAGAGACAAATTATTTATCATTCTGGAATAATTCCTTCTATTCACGCAATTGTATTACACTTGAAGAATTAATTGAGTTTTTCTGTAGAAAAAGATGCTAGGCTTACTCAAAAGGCTTGAATTGTTTTAATGTTTACTATTTTTATGACAAAAATACATTTTCAATAATCAGTAATGAATAGCAGCCTTAAATCAAATCCAAATGAAGGCCTATAAAGCAGTGCTCCAGATTCTAAATTCAGCTTCACCAGCCCAGGTACACCTAGAATTTAGATAAAAAAACACACAAATTTCAGAGCAAAAATGTTCGTAAAACTCTGCTGGAGACTGCGAGCAGCTGAGACAGGATCTATAAGAAGTCTATGCTGGAGTGAAATCAAGGAACAACAGCGCAACAACGCCAAAGGCTCATGGGGATACCACCTAAATAACTATAAAAGAACTGGGCCTGTGAAGGATCGCTAGAACACAGTCTTCTTTGTAAGAAACAGGATCTTTAATATAAGATATAGTTATACAAGAAACATCTCAGCCTACAGCTAATCCTTCCTTCGTTCTCCTTCTGCCTCTCCTCTCCTCCAACTGTCGCTGTCTCCAAGGAGACTCCAGCATTCTGTGTCAATACATTCTAGGCCTAGAATACCACACATCTTCCCCTTATTAACCAAAACTAAACATATATATATTTTTGTTAACACAATACAATAAGAAATAAATAACTAATACAACTATACCATTCACACACATTGTTACACCTTTACTCACATTGTTACATAGATTTATACAAAGTCCACTAACGATTTAGGACGTCTAATGATCCTAGAGCTCTTTCTCATTTTGACATTGTCATCTCTTTGTTCACTCTTTTTCCCATAACTTTTCACAGATACATCTTCTCCCACCCCAGTGATTTTTACCACTCTCCCAACATTCCATATCCTATGATCTTCAGTTTTTACAGCATTCTTCATGACTTTTATCACTTTGAGGGGAGAAGAGAATTTAGAATGACTATTAGACAGACCAAAACGAGGATTTCTTACTTTGACAATATCACCTACAGAAATTTCAATTTTCTTTACTGCCTTCCTTCTGTCAAAATTGGCCTTTCTCTCAAAAGCTTTTCTAACCTCTCTGTCCATTTTACTTTCTTTTTTAAGCCCAAAGTCTGGTTCTAAAGCTACTTTGTCATTCACCCAAGATGGACACATCTGTGTGTTAGGTTTTCTGCGCCTGAACAACTCAAACGGTGTGAGACCTGTGCTTGTATGAGGAGTCAATCTGTAATTCCTGATTTTATGCAAAATCTCCTCCTTCCAACACTTGTTATTAACAAGAGCCATTTGAATAGTTTCTTTTAGTACCCTATTTAGTCTCTCCACCATACCATTAGTCTCGGGATGATAAAGAGAGGCCTTCTTATGTGTAATTCCCTTGTCACTAAGAAATCTCTCCATGTCTCGAGAGACAAGCTGTACACCATTGTCCGTGAGGATGGAAGATGGGAACCCTTCCCTATCAAAGATTTGATTAAGGAAGTCTATGGCAACTTGCGTTTCTACCGAAGATGTGATCCCAATTTCAGGCCATCTCGAATACATGTCAATTAAAACTAAGACATACTTGTCAGTGCTGGAATACCTAATAGGTCCTAAGATGTCCAATGAAACATCCTGCCACGGTTCCCTAGGCAGTTCCCTCCCCTCCATAGGTTGAACTCTGCACATCAAGGTCTTATCAGCTCTAGAACACTCCAAACACTCCCTAACTCTCCGCTCAATTTGTACATCCATTCCCGGCCACCAATATGAGAGTTTCAATCTTTCCTTAGTTTTAGAGATACCAGGATGACTCTCATGCGCTATAGAAATTAGTTCTTCCCTTAGTTGCACTGGAGGAACAAGTTTGGTCCCCCTCAATAATGGATCCCCTTGAGAGGACAATTCATCCCTGACCCTCCAGAAACCACAAAAGCATTCATCTTGTTTCTCGGTGCCATCCCATCCATATTTGACTTTTTTTAGAACATCTTGTACCACTTTATCATTACTAAGACCAGTCATCCACTCATCCTCTTTGATTATACCTTCCCTAATCATGCATACATCAAAATCATCAAGACTCTCAGTAAGTTGATCTTCAAGATCAGAAACTTCATTCACAAGTCTGGAAAAACAATCCGCAACAAGATTCTGAGCACCAGGTACATAATGCACATCAAAACAAAATTCCTGTAAGGTTACTACCCATTTTCTAATCCTTCCTGAAATCGAATCCAACCCCTTTTTTTCAAAAACTTCTTTCAGTGGTTTGTGGTCAGTTCTCACACAGAACTTACTACCCCAAACAAATTTTCTTTGTTTGTTTATCGCCCAAAATACAGCTAGCGCCTCCCTCTCGATGACAGAATAATTTAATTCTGCTCCCTTTAAACACCTCGAGATGAAAAGTATAGTCTTTTCCACCCCGTTGTGAACTTGAAGTAGAACAGCACCAAGACCTTTGGCACTAGCATCAGCCATAATGATAGATTGTTGACTTGGATCAAAGCTTTGCAAGCACGGAGCACATTTCAGGTCATGTTTTATCTTCTCAAATTCATCTTCACAAGCTTTGTCCCATCGAAATGTAACTCCCTTTCTAACCAACCCTCTAATGGCTTTGGTTTTCTCCGCAAAGTTGACTACAAATTTACTATAAAATTCTGCCATCCCTAAAAACTTCATCACTTCTTCCTTTGAAGTTGGGCTTGCAAGATTATCAATCGCACTCACTAGATTTCTTTTTGGCTCGATACCATGAGAGGAGATCCTATGCCCCAAATAATCAATTTCACTAAGATTGAACTTGCATTTTTCTGCTTTCAACGTTAGGCCACTTTCCTTTAGTCTCTGGAGAACTTGCCGTACCCTTGTATTATGTTCGGATGCATCTTTGCCATGCACTAGAATATCATCTTGGTATATCTTGATGCCATGAATCCCCTCAAGGACCCTCTCTATGGCACGTTGAAATACAGCAGCCGCAGGGACCAAACCAAAAGGCATACGGACAAACCTGTAAGTACCAAAGGGCGTTATGAAAGCTGTCAAGTCCTGAGAATTTTTGTGAAGCTTAACCTGGTGGTATGCAGAGGTCAAGTCAATAGATGAAAAACATTTAGCATCACTGAGAAGCGCTAACATTTCATTAATGTTGGGCAATGGATAGTGATCCACTATCACACATCTATTAAGCTCTCTCAAGTCCACACATAATCTCGGATCGCCATTAGATTTTACCGCCATCACCACTGGAGCCAACCACTCAGTGGCTTCAACTTTCTCAATTATTTCATCCCGTTCCAGCCTCTCTAATTCTGTTCTCATTTTCAACTTCACCATCAAGGGAACCCCTCTAACTTTACTGACTACAGGTGTAACACCTTTTCTTAACCTGATTTCATGAACATAGCCCTTCAAACATCCAAGTTCAGCCTGAAAAAGATCAGAAAATTCCTGCTCATAGGAGGGTCTACCATTATCTACAGTATTAACACAGTCTAAACTCTTCAGCCTAACAGACGGGGACTCATTTGGATCAAGGTAAACCCTTAAATCTTTCTGATGAGACCAACTGATGAGGGAATCACCTCTAATAGAGACATATACCTTGCCAGCTGTGAGTCTATCCACATATTGAATGGAACCTATAAAATACCCCAACAGCTTAATAGGTTCACCGCCATATCCTTTAGGAGAAATATCAGGTTTGAATAATTTTACAGAGGACTTCAAATGTTTATCAAATATTCCCATAGGAATTAATGTGATTTTTGCTCCTGAATCAAACATCATAGGGACACATACACCTTCAATACGTACAACCTCCACTGGGCCACTTATTCCATTTTTTATTTGTAACACAAATTCTTTTGGGGAATCTTCATCCTCCAATGTTATTTCTTGGACCCCTTTCTTTTGTGAACTAGAATTTTTGCAGCATGAAGTGGCATGTCCCTTCTTACCACAATTTTTACAAAAAACCTTCCAACCTATGCAACCTTTGAAATTAGCATAGTGGCCAAACTCACCACATCTGTAACATCTTCCCTGTACCCCCTTCTTAACTTTGGAGCTATTGAAATTATCCTTCACTGATTTCTGAGGATTTGTCTTATCTTGTACATAACCTCCTTGACTGACAAGATGAACTTCATCCCCCTTTCCCTGTGAACTTGTCTTCCTGATCTCATCAAGACAAGCTGAGCTATGTTCATGTGTTTTAGCAATAGTTATCACCTCATAAAGTGATGGATTGTCTTTAATCCAAAAAGATTCTTTCGCTTTATCAACATTGCAGCCCAACATGAATTGATCTCTCAATCTTTCATCTTTACTGCTACCAAAACCACATGTGGAAGCTAGTTTCCGAAGTACAGTAATGTATTCCTCTACAGATTCTCCAGATCTTTGAAATCTTTTTCCAAAATGATACCTCTCCAAGACTGTGGAAATTTTCGGTAAGTAATGTAAGTCTAGTTTTTTAATACAGATTTCAAAGTCATTGAGATCTCCAGCATCTTCAACCGTAAGTTCAGGTAGATTTTCAAAGACTTCCTGTCCTTCAGAACCTAAACAATGCATCAGAAGAGACATTTTCCTTTCCGCAATTAGAGAGGTGCCACAAACTCGAGCATAGTAGGCAAAAATACTTTTCCATTTTTTCCACGGAATTAGTGGTTCACCAGGAGAAGGCAAAAAAAATGGTGGACAAGTAACATTCTGCATATTGTAACTTTCTGACAGTATCTTGTGCCTGTGTTATATTTTAAAAAAAAATAACTTTAAATTAAATACACAATACAAATTAAGATGGCCGCCAGGAACTTCGACTCATATGATTCTTAATGTGCAAGATGGCAGCCAAGATGTGAGAATGAGTCTTGACACACAGAAACACGAAGTAACTTAAAATGGCTACCAGAAATTTTAACTCAAATGCCTCTTGATGTAGTAAGATGGCCGCCAAAACGTGAGAATGAGGCTTAACACACAGAATCGCAAAGCAACATAAAATGGCCGCCAGAAACTTTAACTTGTCTGTCACTTGATGTAGCAAGATGGCCGCCAAGGCATGAGAACGAGGCTTGACACGCTTAACAATGAGCGTACGCGGATGACGCGACCAGGAGAGAAGAAAGCTGTTCCGGTTCGCTGTAATTACATTACTGTAAGTTAACGCTGTGCCGGTTTTGCCGTGTTGATAGTCTCTTGAGTGAGCACGTGTCCGAGATAGTCGAGCTGTTACTGTAAGTTAGCGCTGTGCCGGTTTCGCCGTGTTGATACTCTCTTGAGTGAGCGCGTGTCTGAGATAGGCGAGCTGCGCCGGTAGGAAAGGCAGCGTGTGGTTAACAATTAGCGCGAGCCTAAGCACCCGCTGAGCGTAGCGCGAGCAACAGTGTGTATAAGTCTGGCCAGTCGACAATATACACTAGACACACAGCACAGCCCCTCCCAAAAAAATAACAGACTGCTCCAGAGAACAGCGTGGCCACAAAAAAAATTAACTTGAGATCGCACAATTACCAGGATAGGTAGTTGAGGTGTTCCGACTTCATAAGGGGTTTCACCATCCCATCCTCGTCGCCAGTGAAGGATCGCTAGAACACAGTCTTCTTTGTAAGAAACAGGATCTTTAATATAAGATATAGTTATACAAGAAACACCTCAGCCTACAGCTAATCCTTCCTTCGTTCTCCTTCTGCCTCTCCTCTCCTCCAACTGTCGCTGTCTCCAAGGAGACTCCAGCATTCTGTGTCAATACATTCTAGGCCTAGAATACCACAGCCTGCATAATGCCTGGGGCATGAGCCTGAGAAAAGAGGAGTTTTATTGAATGGAAAATGTTGCAACTAGGTTACTGTCACTTATTGTTGACAAAAACATGCTCACCAAAAGATGACACGCCTGGACCATATTACCATCATACAAAATGCTTCGAGCACAGGAATATCTATCAGTATTTATTTCACAATCGCTGAAACATCAATTTATGCTCCTGCTTTTTGGTATGATGGAAACAAAAGACTAGAGGCCCCTTCTTGGAAGCAGCAATTTAGGACCCAATATTGTCGCCTGTGTGGTTATAAACTAGAGTCACTTGCCCATGACTTCTGTGCATGCCCGGTGTTGGCAGCACAAAGGAGAGTATACTTGAAATTCATTTTCAATGACCTGGCCATACGCTCATGTAGGCCAGCTGTTATTAGGTGGTTAAGTGGCTCCTCAATCCCCTTGAATACCGGGGGACCAAGTTTATGGTGCAGTCCTTCAAAAATGTGAGGAATGTTACCAAGATGGGGACATAACACTAGGATGGATTGGGGCAGGCCTGCTTCTATGCTAACAGGTTTATATTGATGAGTTGCCATTTGATATGTTATAGGATACCGGGTGTGTGGTGAAATACCAATGTCTAGAAGCAGGGTCGATCTCTACATAGTGGTGCATAGCACTCTGGATTGCGGAATAAAGAAACACCGCCCCCTGCTAGCCTGATATTGTCTGCACCTTAGGATTAGCTTAAAAGGTTGTGCTGTAACTCTCATGGTTCCAAGTGAAGTCCTGGTTTTAAGACTCAGTGCTTGGTCTATTTTTAAGGTTTTTAGTGTTAACATTACCAGGCGGCATAAAATTACTGGGACAGTGTTCAATCAATACGTTTTTAATCAATACTATTTTTGTAATTGTGTGTTTTAATCACTAACTGTGAGTATGTGAGTATTTATTAGCCTGATAATGTGGTGAGTTTAATTGGCTTTGGTTTTAATGAACTATGCTAATACAGTGATGAATCATTTCTTTGAAATGATGACTGAGTCTTTTTTTAATATATTGCTCTTTGCATTGGTTGTAGTTCAGACGTTTGAAAAAATATTAAAATAAAATAGTTTGTGTGACCACTAGAACACTTCAACTAAAAATAATACTCTTATGTGCAAAACACTTGACTTTAACTACACGGTTAAGTACATCAATGAAAGAAGGTCAACAGTCGCACATATTTTAGAGCAATAGGAGATGCAGTTGTTGTGCATCAGTGGAGCATGAAATGCACCTCAAGAAAGCATTGCGTAATGCACTTCAAGACGCACAGAGTGATATGCATTCGCTCAGCAATTTGTTTTAAAACAGTACTAGATGATGGATCCCACAGTAGCACTGCTCAATGTGCCCAATGACGCACTGGGAGCTATGCCGTTAGGGCACACTGTGTGGTATACTAGGAGGAAGTCGCCTTGTGTCATACAGTTCAGGAGCACAAGGCCACTGTACATCATAGTGGCATAGTACGATGTGCCCCTGGAGGTATACAGCAATACACAATGAAGGCATATTATGATGTACACATACGAAACTTATTAATGTCTTCTGATTCATGCACCACATTATCAGCCTGACATAAGGTTTTTTGGACCAGCATTATTGTGCATGGGTAAATGTTATCCTGTCCTTAATAATGTTAAAAGCAAAGTTCAAAGAGTACACATTCATTTTAGCTAGAATTCTAGAGCTTAACTGTGTCACATGCGTCATGGGCTTCTAGGCAGCTATGCAAATGAAAGTATAAACGAGAATATAAAAAAAATATTTATGAAAACATGACATGTTTTTGTTATTTAATTTAAAGATTGTGTTCCTTGTTGGAGTCCTACAATCTGAACTGTACTATGTGCCTTAACTAATATTTCATGTACCATGCAGAATAAAAATAAAATAAAACTATGCACAGAAATCCTTGTAACCTCTCGGCATCAAGAAATGCACTGCCTGACTAATAGAATGTGCATTAAGCCGGAGGACCATATGTGAAAAACATAGGAATTGCAATTTTAACAAAATCACAAATAGGAAATCACAATTCCAAATGCAAGAAAACGTACACATTTCAGATAACATTTCCTAATGGGGTTGCAAATAGACCTACCTTACTAATAATAATTAAGTAAGTTGCAATTTGCTACCCATTAGAAATTGTAGCCATCAATGGGATGGGGGCCTGCTGGGGTCAGTAAACCACCAAGTATGTGATATTGCTTTTTAATAAAGCAATCTTTTTTTTTCAATGCAGCCCATTTTCATTTAAGGAAAATGGGATGTGTTTCTAAAAATAAAATGAAATTTAATTTTTAAGAGGAAGCAGTGATTCCTTGAACCACTGTGTGCTCTTACAAACTATTTGTTTCAACTTTCACAAAGAGGAAGGGTTCCCATGTGGACCCCTTCACATTTGACAATGGTTACCACTACTCTTGAGGTGTTGGTAAAAATGAATGTTTTGCTACCGTAATTTTGTCGCTAAACATTCATACGAAGCACTGCAATTCATTATTTGGAAGGGACGCCGTAAACATGCCCCTTCCAAATACCGACTCGCTAAATACATTGAGATTCAGTAATATGTTTCTGAATCGCAATTAGTTTTTTGTTCATTTGGGAAAGCATTTTTCAGTCCTAAACCACAAAATGCCTTTGTACATATGCCTGCGCCTAACTTCAGCAAATGCCACCAAATTAAAATTATCAAAGTCAGCATGATGTTGATAGCTTATTTAATCACCAAGCTATCATTTCCGCCACTCACCTCCCAACCACCATCACTCACCTTAGGCTTTGACATGTTAGCTATTTATTTGTTTTTGAAACATACTTATGTCGCACAGACCTAGTAGGTATGACAGTATAAGGGATCAGTCTTATGGTTTCTGGATGATGATTCCAAATGCTTTGGGCTTGACAGGAGGAAACCTGTTTCAGTGTTATTGTCTTTTTTGTTGTTGGGATCACCAGCATGAGGTCTGATTTACCTCTAGTGCTCCACTCACTTCCTGAGGTGTCCAGCTTTTTCATTTTAGCTGAGGAGGCCAAACCTAAAGTCGATTAAAGTATGGCATTGCCCCATTAATGTGGGAGAAGTACCAGAGTGTGTACTGCTGTTTTGAAGTGCGTAGAAGGGATGTAACGTTCTAGTGTTGTTTACAGGTCTTCAGCTTTTGCAAGATCGCAAAGTGAAGTCCCATAGGAAGATTTTGGTTGATAGTGAAGCAGTGTGAGTTAGCAGATTAGATTGGTTTGGGAATGTTGCCTGTGTATAAAATCCCTTATTAGTTATTGACTAAAACTTCAAAGCAGAGGTTTCTAAGCTTTGAACTTCTGTGGACTCCACTGAATCACAATTGGAAGCCAGGAGTCCCCAAGCTATTTCTGTGATTTGAACGAACCTCAGCATTAACACACAAAAATACACAAACAATTACACACTAAATAAATTCATCACATCTTCTTTCCTCTGACGCTGCATGTTTACATATGGTTCTAACTAAGACCCTGGCTAGATTCACAAATCCATAGGTAATGATGTAGAATCAGAGGTCTCAGCAGAAGTGGTGGTAGAAAAACATAGACCTCGGAAGCACAAGTGGATCATATGAAGCAAAGCTGCAGACCATGCATCTGTGTCAAAAGGTGAGAAAGACAGAAATTGAATAAAAAATAGCAGGGCAGGTGATCATGCCAGACTACATGCTGCCAACTAGGAAGATGTACTCTGCCTATGGGAGTATTGGATGCTGGCTGAAAAGTACAGGCATGTCCCCTTCCCAATAAAGAAGTGTGGTTGCTTTGGAATCTGTTGTGCCCAACCATGCCAAGCAGTGGATGGGAGACTGCAATGTGAAGAAGCCTCTTGGGCAGTCTACCTGTGCATAAATGCAAAGATCATTAAGATGTGAAAACACTGGCTCTCTAAGGCCCATATTTATACTTTTTTTAGCGCCGCATTTGCGCCACTTTTTAGCGCAAAAGCAGAGCAAACTTACAAAATAACATTGTATTTTGTAAGTTTGAGACGCTTTTGCGTCAAAAAATGACACAAATGCGGCACTGAAAAGGTATAAATATGGGCCTACATGTGCAGATGTGTGTGAGTGGCTGAACCCTGTTAGATCAAAATCTGTCACATGAGGGCTTGAAAAAGTTGTTGAACAAACAAGTATAAACTGATTTCTTTCTCTGACCCCAAGGAAAAATGTAGGAAAAGAAGCCAGGGTTGGATGTTAATCAATACTAACATCTCCAACTAAAACGCTACTTCGACGAAAGCTTCAAACGCTATTTCAACACTATTACAACTGCATTTTGGCCTGCTTTTATCCCACGACCTAGCGCCAAAATGGTAGGTAAATGACTTCTCTTGGTGTCTGAGGGTTGTGTTAATCACGAAATAAATCAATAATACATTAAGGGGCATATTTATACTCTGTTTGCGCCAAATGTGCGTCAAAAATGTTGACACACAATCGGCGCAAACCGTGCCCCATATTTATACTTTGACGCCCGACCCCGCGGGCGTCAAAATTCCACAATGTGCGTAATTTTTTGGAAGGGGGAACCAGCCTTGCGTTAATTATATGCAAGCTAGGCGTTCCCTTCCAAAAAATGACTTTAAGGCCTGTGCCCCTTATTTATACTCTGACGTCATTTTGACGCACAGGAGGGGGTGGGCCTTAAAAAACAGCGCACGGCCTGATGTGCGCCGTTTTTCAACGCCTGGGTCAGGGCAGGCGTTAAGGGACCTGTGGGCTCGGAAGGAGCCCAGAGGTGCCCTCCCCTGCCCCAAGGGACGCCCCCTGCCACCCTTGCCCATCCCAGGAGGACACCCAAGGATGGAGGGACCCATCCCTGGGAAGTAAAGGTAAGTTCGGGTAAGTATTTTTTCAGATTTGTTTTGTGGCATAGGGGGGCCTGAATTGGGCCCCCTACATGCCACTATGCCCAATGACCATGCCCAGGGGACATAAGTCCCCTGGGCATGGCCATTGGGCAAGGGGGCATGACTCCTGTCTTTGCTAAGACAGGAGTCATGTCAATGGAGGTTGGGCGTCAAAACAAATGGCGCAAATCCGGTTTGAGGCCTGAATTTTGCCTCAGACCTGACTTGCACCATTTTTTGACGCACAACCCCCATTTTCCCATACGCTGGCGCTGCCTGGTGTGAGTCATTTTTTTTAACGCACACCAGTCCGCAGCACCGGCTAACGTCATTCCATTAATAAGGCGCCCGCATGGCGCTTTGGAATGGCGTTAGCCGGCGGTAAAATTTTTGACGCACAACTGCGTTGGCGCAGTTGTGCCCCAAAAAGTACAAATATGGGCCTTACTTTGCAGCTGCACTGCTTTATTAAACGAACGCAGATACTGGCTCTGTATTTATACAGTATGGTATTGGAACATTTGGCCAGACAATAATTTTGTGCATGAAGGAGGACTTTGGATTAGTTACTGTTAGATTAATTATTAAATATATGAACAGGACAAAGAGGCTACTAAGAAGTAAAAATCACATTGAAACCCCTAAATTTAATAGCAGCATGGGATTACACAAAGATCAGAGGAGATGCTAGAAAGATTATTTTATAGTTTTAATTCACTGAAATAAAATTGTATCTACCTACTGTTAGCAAATCGCAGGTCTTTCATACAAGCTCTGTCCTGCGCGAGCAATCTATATCACATAATGTATAAATCAAATACACTGTGGAGACAATACACTAGATTACGAGTAAGTATTATGATTACTTCAGAAAACTATTGTCCGTATAGCAGAAGCGACCTTCATATATTTATTTAGCTGAAAAAGCTTATGATTACATTTTGGCTAGAGGTCATGTGGATCTGTGTACCTCTTAAAAAGGTGACAAAGAACCCTATAGGTCCACTGCCCGAAATTTAAGAACCGCTACTTTAAAGCAATGCTACTTTTAGTTACTTGCTAGGTGCAGCCTCACCCAGCAGTCGCAATTTATGATTGTTCTTGTACAATCTGTCCAATGTTCATTCAAATATCTAGATACCCTGTAAGAAGTAATCACAGTAGTTTTATAAATCATTGTTTAGATGTCGAGCTATTGCAGATAATGCACTTGGGTTGTGCACAATAAGTCACTATTTGAATATTGTCCTGATTCAATAATTGTGAAGTTCTCCCTATCAAATACTATAAATAACAAGATTAGTATTTGCATGTGTTAAAAATTGAATTTCCAATTAGCAGAGATATGCACCCTGTTCAAGTACGGACCACAATCCTAGTCAGGATAAGTCAATTATACAACATAAATTAATCTATGCTCACCCTCTGGTAGCTTTGCACAGAGCAGACAGGCTTGACATAGGAGGCAATGTGTAAAGTAGTTGTGCAACACTTGAAATAGTAGAACAGTGAAAACACCACTCAAAAATATTTCACACTAGGTTAGAAAAATTGGTTTAATTTAATGAACAAAACAAGACTAATAAGGAGAAGACGAGATATATATTTTTTAAGACTATCTGCAAATATAGGGACAGATTTCTGAAAAGTGGCGCCCCATGTGCAGCTCCACTTTTCTTTTGCCCCTTCGCACCCCCCCAACACCACCATGTCTGTGCCGTAAAATATGGTGCACCATGATGGTAGTCAGGGGTACTAGCGTCATAATATTTTATGTGAGTCCGGTGCTTTGCAGGATTAGAGTCAAATGTTTTGACGCTAATCCTGCAAAGCACCCAGAGGCCCATTGAAAACAATGGGAGCCTCCTTTTAAAGCCTGCTGTTAGCAGTCATTAACAATGCTGATAAAAATGTCTCAGATTTTTTTGTGCCATTTTTTCAGCCCCCCCTAGCACCGGAACACCCCCCCCCCCCCCTTGCATACATTATGCCTGGGGCAAGCATAATGTGGTGCAAGGGGTTACAAAGTGGCGCAATGCAAGCATTGCACCACTTTGTAAAAATGGCACAGCATTTCTGGCCTTCCAACACCACATTAGCATTAAAAATTGACTCTAATGTGGCGTTGGGATGGCGCTAGGCCCTCTTAAATCTTGGCCGTAGTGCTTCGAAGCATAAAGTGCCAACCAGGGCTACCTGGTCACGTTAGACTAGTCAAATCTGAAAAGTCAAGCTGAACACAATGAACCATGGGTCAGATACAGGGACCAGCCTTATCCTGCTGCAAAAGGACCTTTAGATGGAGAATGCATTGCCGTTGAAGATTCATTGTGAGCAGTAGAGCAGGTGATGCGCAGGTGATGCATCAGTTTCAATCTGCGCAGTCAGGTATGCCTCATCGGTGAACCCTTGGTGATGAAAGTGATGCATCGTCATCGAACCGCGCAGCTGGCTATCTAAAGCTGTTGCATCAGTGCTAAGGGTGCTGCGTTGATTCTGAACTATGAAGACAGTTTTTTGGTGTCCTCATCCTCATTATTTGGTCCTGGGGATGTAGTGATGCAGGTCGAGTCCTTTGCACTCCCAGGCAAAGAGGGCAGCAGAGTAGGCACAGCAGAGCAGGAGTCCATCAAAGTCCAGCAGAGTCAAGCAGAGACCAGCAGAGTGATAGTCCCTTCAGCAGCACAGCAGTCCTTCTTTCCTGGCAGAATGTACTCTGGTCCAGAAGTGTACTGATTTGGTAGGGTCTGATGTCCAGGTCTTATACCGAGTGGTGCCTTTGGAGCAGGGAAGACTTCAAAGAGAGGCTTTTGAGGTACTTAAAGTCCTTGCCATGCCTGCCCTGGTTCCAGACACACTACATGGGGTTATGCAGACCTTTGTGAGGGCTCAGGACACAGATCATTCAGATTTGTGAGCTCCTCCCCCCCATCCTGCACTGGGTGGCCTATCAACATGCAGTTGGCCACTCAGTCACACCTAAGCTCCTTTTCTGTGTGGCTGTCTGGAGGGAATGCACAAGAGCCCAGCTGTCACCCACCCCAGACATGTATTCAGAGACAGGCAGAAGGAATTAGTTAATTTAAAGTAAGAAAATGCCAATTTTCTAAAAGTGGCATTTTCAGAATTACATTTTAAAATCCGACTTCACCATAACCTGTGATTTTAAATTGTGATTCCAGAGACACCAAACTTGGGTTCCCATCCCTTCCCCATTGTAAATTACACGTATAGAATTAAAAAAGGCAATCCCAATGTTATCCTATTGGAGACTTAGGCCTTGCAGAAGTGAAAAACTAATTTAAGAGTTTTTCACTACCTAGGCATGTAAGACGTAAAAGTATATGTCCAATCTTTTAAAAATGATGCACCTTGCCCTTGGGGTGGTCTAGGGCCTATCTTATAGGTCACTTATTTGTATTAAAAAGGAAGGTTTGGGCATGGCAAGAGGGTTAACTTGCCAGGTCGATATGGCAGTTTAAACCTGCACACACATGATCTGGTCTGATTTATGTTTAAAAGGCTACTGAAGTGGGTGGCACAATCAGTACTGCAGGCTCTCCAGTGCAAAATGAACAGATGATGGATGGAAGGCTGAACAGTGAAAACATTCACCCTGAGTCACAGAGATTGGGGTTTAATACACCCTTTTTTGCCTACTATGCCATCCTAGTTTGAACCCAGCCATATACAAATCAGTCTTGACTCTGTCCCCCACACGATAAGTCCAGCCTGAATTGCCCGGCCAGGTGCTCCCTGGATCAGAAACAAGCATCTAGAGGCCGGTTGCAGAGTATCACCCCTCATTAGCGAGGCTAGCTTGAATCCAGTGGTGCAATGAGTACGGGACCCACATCTGGGCATACCCTTCCCTCTTAGGGTGACAAATGCAAAAAGAACAGATGATGGACAGAATGCTGAACAATGCAAACATTCACCCCCATTCACAGATCTAGATTTAATCCATGAATTGTTTTACTCACCACACCACCCCAGTCTTAACCCAGTTCAAACCAAACAGCCAGGCCAGCTCACTTTGGACTGGGTGCTTGTTTACAGTCCAGGGAGGACCTGGCTTGACAGTTTGGGCTGGATTAAACCCAGATCTTTGTGAGTGGGGATGAAAGTTTGCATTGTTCAGCATTCCATCCATCATCTGATCTTTTGCTTTTGTCGTCCTAAGTGGGAAGTGTTGCCAGGTATGGGTCCATGCTCTCTGCACAACTGGATTCAAGCTAGACTTGCTGATGAAGGGTGAAAACCTGAAACTGGTTCCAGGATGCATGTTTTTGGTCCAGGGAGGACCTGACTTGGCAGTTGTGGCTGGACTGCTCCTGGACCAACGTCTGGGCATACCCTTCCCTCTTAGGGCGACAAATGCAAAAAGAACAGATGATGGACAGAATGCTGAACAATGCAAACATTCACCCCAGTCACAGATCTAGGTTTAATCCATGAATTGTTTTGCTCACCACACCACCACAGTTTGGACCCAGCCATATGCAAATCAGTCTTAACCCAGTCCAACCCAAACAGCCGGCCAGCTCACTTTGGACTGGATGCTTGTTTACAGTCCAGGGAGGACCTGGCTTGACAGTTTGGGCTGGATTAAACCCAGATCTTTGTGAGTGGGGGTGAACGTTTGCATTGTTCAGCATTCCATCCATCATCTGATCTTTTGCTTTTTTCGTCCTAAGTGGGAAGTGTATGCCAGGTATGGGTCTGTGCTCTCTGCACAACTGGATTCAAGCTAGACTTGTTCATGAAGGGTGAAACCCTGAAACTGGTTCCAGGATGCATGTTTTTGGTCCTGGGATGACCTGACTTGGCAGTTGTGGCTGGACTGTTCCCATGGGGAACAGGGTCAAAACTGATTTGCATATGGTTGGGTCCACATTTGGGTAGCGTGGTGGGCACAAAAACTATGGATTAAACCCCGATCTTTGAGACTGCGGGTGAATGTTTGCAGTGTTCAGCATTCCGCCCATCATCTGTTCTTTTTGCTTTTGCCACCCACCCATAGCATTTAATAAACAGGTCCTGGGCACATGTAGTGCACTTTACTAGTGACTTATAAGTCAATTAAATATGCCAATTGTGAATAAGCCAATGGTATCATATTTTAGGAAAGAGCACATGCACTTTAGCACTTGTCAGTGATGGTAATGTGACTAGAGTTCTAAAGCCAGCAAAAATGATGCAAAAAAACAGGAGGTCAGAAGGCAAAAAAGTCAGGGTAGACTACATCAAGCATGCCAGGTCGAACAGCATGTCTCAACTAATTATTTTCATTATATGCCAAGGGTGCCGAGTCTAACAGCGTGTCTCAGCTAATTAATTTCATTATATGCCTGTCTTTAGAACAGAGTGACTTTCATACTACAACCTGGGCCTAATTTTCAAAAGGATATTTTTGTTTGCTCCGAAGTAAATAATATTTGAACTTATCCAAGTGAAAGAGGTCTCAAATGCTCCTGGTGTTAATTCACAACAGGAACGTGTGGGTGTGAATCTAGACATACTCTGGCTCTGGACAACTGCATTAGCTGCTTTTACCACTGACAAACCAAACCTAATCCTTGTGAAAACACAAGTATGCCATGGGTCCTGTATGATACCTGCAGGGCTTAATCTGAAATGGACATTCTTCATGGAATGACATTGTACATAGCTTATTATTCTTTTACCACTCTAAGATTGCCAAGAGGTTGGTTCTAAAAGTTACAGTTATGTAGGAATTTTAAAACATTAAAACATTATATACAGTTCCATGCAAGATTACCACCAGTTGCTTTGTTTCATAATATTTGTTATTGCAATCTTATGACTGTCATGCTTAAGTGAAAACATGTTTCTTTACTTTTATCCTTTGATTTTTCTTGCATATGTTGTTGTGTTTTACGTGTTTTGTTGTGGTTGTGTAACTGGATGAATGCATCAATGAGTCAGTGGGAAAATGAATGAATGCATGAGTATGATAACTTAGTGAGAACCTAAATCCATTCATGTCTGAGCAGGTAGTTTCAGAGACCTGCAAACCTCAAACAGATTTTCACATTATGAGTGATGGGGTAGTGTCTTGGATAAGGCAGTATTGTAAGAGAGGTGTGGAATAGAGTTTGTCAGTGCATGGGTAGCTATAGATACACACTGGAGGGGAGTTGTCATGGTGACGGGCTGAGATTTGTGGCCATCACTATGAAAGGCAACCAATTCCACTCTGTCACAAAATGCAATCTTCAGTGCCCTGGGAAAATTTTAAAAGTTGGAAATATAACTTACCTCTGAAGGGCCTCCAGGCACAAGCTGGAGACCCACTCAATGAAAGAGCTTCCCGCTCACAGTGTCGTCACCATGTGATACAGGCACTTCACCTAGTCACTCTCTGAAGAGTGATGATAACGTGTGACATCTGGTGGCACTGTCTGCTTTGGCAAAACTCTTTTGTTGGAAAATGGGTTATTGGTAAGGGCAGATAAGTATCTACACTTAGCAATAGGCTACTAACCTCCACTTAGGCCCAGTTAGGTCTCAATAAATTAAACCCAGCTCAACCCTTGGTAGCTTGGCAACGAGCGACAAGGCTTAACTTAGGAGACAGAGGGGGTTATTACAACTTTGGAGGAGGTGTTAATCTGTCCCAAAAGTGACGGATACACCACCAGCCGTATTACAAGTCCATTATATCCTATGGAACTCGTAATACGGGTGGTGGTATATCCGTCACTTTTGGGACGGATTAACACCTCCTCCAAAGTTGTAATAACCCCCAGAGTGTAAAGCATTCAAATATCAAAAAACAGTAATTAAATAAAACACAGGAAACAGTTTAAAAATCCAAAACCAATTTATAAAAATAGATTATATTTGTATCTTTAAAATGAATTATTCTTTTCTAGGGCCTAGAAACAAAAAGCGCCAATCTGGTCATCTGGCCGCACCTTGACTGGGGCAAAGTCAAAGTTTAAGGCTGACTGCGATGGAGCCCGGATCGGCTACAGCCCGCGGGAAGCCTCGGTCAAAAGTTTACCTTCGGACTTAGTCGTTTTTCTGAAGATTTTCTTCAGTGGGACGAACCTGCCAGTCCAATCCGACCTCCTGGAACTCTTCTTCGGATACGCATCGCAGGGACCCTCGGTGGAGATTCTTACCTTCGGACTTAGTCATTTTTTCGAGGTGAAAATCCTTCATCCGGGGCAAACCTGGATCTTGATCTGACGTCCTTGGAGCCCTCCTCGGATACGCTGGCTGGGAGGTCCTAGTCAACTTCCTACGTTCAGACTTAGGCGGTCATTCTGACCGCGGCGGGCGGCAGTCGCTGCCCGCCAAGCGGTTCCCGCCGAATGACCGCTCCGCGGTCAAAAAACCACGGCGGCCATTCCGGCTTTCCCGCTGGGCCGGCGGGCGACTGCCAGAAGGCCGCCCGCCGGCCCAGCGGGAAAGCCCCTTCAACAATGAAGCCGGCTCCGAATGGAGCCGGCGGAGTTGAAGGGGTGCGACGGGTGCAGTGGCACCCGTCGCGATTTTCAGTGTCTGCTTTGCAGTGGCATGTGGCATGGGCAGTGCAGGGGCCCCAGGGGCCCCACGACACCCGTTCCCGCCATCCTGTTCCTGGCGGTAATTACCGTCAGGAACAGGCTGGCGGGAAGGGGGTCGGAATCCCCATGGCGGTGCTGCAAGCAGCGCCGCCATGGCGGATTCCCTGGGCCAGGGGTAAACCGGCGGGAAACCGCTGGTTGCCCTTTTCTGACCGCGGCTTTACCGCCGCGGTCAGAATGGCCCTGGAAGGACCGCCAGCCTGTTGGCGGTGCTTCCGCGGTCCCCGCATGACCGTCAGGGTCGGAATGACCCCCTTAGTCTCTTTTTGGGAGTTTTCTTCACCGGGACGAACCTGCAAGTCAGGCCGGGTCGCGGTTGAGGCAAGCCGGCTAGAGTTGTCGCGGCGGGTCGGTCTCTCTATGGAGCTTTTTTCAAAAGTTCTTCAAAGTTCTCCAAACTTCTGCATCTTCTTCCAGATGTTCTTTTAAGGTTCTTTTGGGTCCACAGCTCACCCCAAGGTTCCAGAAGCTCTGAGATTATTCTTGGGGGTGTGGACTACAGCTCCCAGAATGCACCTGGCGCAAACTCCTTTTTGGCCACTGGACAGTGGTCAGCTGGTTCATTTCTTCAGGAGTTGGTGCAGGGGACCCTGGTTAGCAATTTTTCACCTGTAGCAAACAGGGAGTCCCTCCTTGAACCAGTTGAAGCCTGGCAAAGTCCTTCTTGTGGTGAAGCCCAAATGTGCAGCTGGTGCAGTCCTTCAGAGTGCAGTGTCCAGGTGCAGGCCAGGGGTCCAGCAGGGCAGTCCTTCTTCTGTAGTTCTTCCTTGTTGGAATCTGATGGGGATCTGAGGTGTGGGTGCAGGTCTGCCAGTTTTATCCCTGCTCCTGGGTGAAAAACAGGGGGGTCCTGGTTCTTCAATCAGGTGCAGGGTCCTTCCCCCTGTGATGACCACTTCCTGGGAAGTGTGGCAAAAATCAATCCCAGGGAGCAACATTCCTCAAAAATCCATCATGCCTGAAAGTGATTTTTGGAGGTTACATTTGGCTGAGCCCACCCACTGGTTTGTCTAAAAATCCTAAACACACCCCTCTCCTGCCCTCTCCTAATCTAATCAAGGGGGCACCTAATTTTCTGGGTTTGCAGGATGTGGGGGTGTTGCTGGGTTGCTCCAAATGTCCTTCTCTGCCTTTGAAGACCAGTTTGGCAGCACTCCCCCATCCTGCCTCACCATCTGCTGAGGGGAGATCTCCTCCCACAGGCACATCTCTTTGTGTGAAGCCAGGCCACTTCACACCTCATCAAGGCAGCCTGGCCAGGCTGCCAGAGGCTGGCCAATCAGAGCACAGCAGCAAAAACACTGCAGGGCTAACGTTGGCAACTTTTCAGGTAAAGTTTAAAACTCTTTACCTGAAGAAGTTATATTAAATTCCACAACCGGAAGTTGTGGGATTTATTATAACAATTAATTTGATACCAAACTCTTGATATCTGTTACTTAAGGGGACTTTAAAAATAAAAATAAAGTCTCCCCATTCTAGCCTATGGAGGCCATTCACTACAATGGGGGAAAACAAATTTGGCTGTTTTACCTCACCAGGGCTTATAAAACTATTTTTATAAGGTCCCTGCTTATAGTTACATGGCACCCAGCCCTAGGGGCACATAGGGCACACCTTAGGGGTACCTATATGTAAAAATGAGGTCGTTTAAGACTTTGGGACTACTTTTAATTCCAAAGTCAGAGTTGCATGTAACTTTAATTTAAAAGCAGGCCTGCCTTTAAAATGACACTGAGCACCTCAGCAGTGCACCTATTGAGGCACTACCTATGCTGGCGTCCCTAAAGGTCCATGCCCTACCATATACTAGGGACTTATAGGTAGGTTAACTTTGCCAATTATAATTAGCCTAATTTTCATATCCACTTTACACAGAGCATTGGCCCTGGGACTGGTAAGCAGTACCCAGGCCACAGCCAAGAGTCAGTAACCACCAGTACCTGTCCAAAACGTTTGGGGGTGACCAGGGCAAAAAGGAGGACTTTCCTACACTGCCCCCCCTGGATGAAAGGTGATGGGTACTAACCTACACCCTGGTAGTCATCATCAGCTAAGTGGAAAAACCTGGAAAAACCATCTGCATTGGCATGGGCAGTCCCAGGTCTGTGTTCCACTGTGAAGTCCATCCCCTGTAGGGAAATGGACCACCTTAATAATTTTGGGTTCTCCCCCCTCATTTGCATCAACCATCTGAAAGGTCTGTGGTCAGTTCATACACGGAAGTGACTGCCAAACAGGTATGGCCTCAACTTCTTCAGGGACCAGACCACAGTAAAGGCCTCCCTCTCAATGGCACTCCATCTTTTCTCTCTGGGGAGTAGTCGCCTGCTGATGAAGGCAACTGGTTGATCTTGGCCCTCTTCATTAACTTGTGCTAACACTGCCCCAATCCCTTCCTCTGAAGCATCTGTTTGCACTATAAACTCCTTGCTATAGTCAGGGGGGAGTAACACTGGTTCTGAACACATAGCCTGTTTTAGGGTGTCAAAAGCTGTCTGACACTCTGGGGTCCAAATGACCTTCTTGGGCTGTTTCTTGGAGGTAAGCTCAGTCAGAGGGGCCACTATGGTTTCATAATTCTGAACAAACCTCCTGTAGTACCCAGTCAGGCCAAGAAAGGCCCTGACCTGAGTCTGTGTTTTAGGAGCCTCCCAATCCAGGATAGTCTGGATCTTTGGCTGGAAAGGTTGTACATGGCCTCCACCAACAAGGTGGCCCAGGTACACAACTGAGCTTTGCCCTATCTGGCATTTGCTTGCCTTGATAATCAGGCCTGCTTGAAGCAGGGCCTGAAGCACTTCCTTCAGGTGGACCAGGTGGTCCTCCCAGATGGAACTAAGGGCCATATGTACGAACACATTTTCCCATAGACACAGAATGGGCAAAACTGCTTGCTACATCTGGCCCTAAATACAGCTATATCATCCAGATAAGTTGCACTGAAAGATTCCTACCCAGACAGGACTCTATTCACCAACCGTTGGAAGGTTGAAGGAGTATTTTTCAGGCCAAAGGGCATCACCTTGAACTGAAAGTGGCCCTCTGGTGTGGAAAATGCTGACCTCTCCTTAGCTCTTGGACTTAAGGCAATCTGCCAGTATCCTGAGGTCAGATCAAATGTGCTCAGGAATTTGGCAGCCCCCAACCTATCAATGAGCTCATCATCTCTATGTATGGGGTGAGCATCAGTCCTAGTGACTGCATTTAGATCTCTGTAGTCCACACAGAATCTCAATTCCTTCTTCCCACCTTGGGGATTAGGTTTGGGCACAAGTACCACTGGACTAGACCAAGGACTGTCAGAGGGCTCAATTACCTTGAGTTCCAACATCTTAGCCACGTCAGCTTTGATGTTGGACTTGACCTAGTCAGACAGCCTGTACAGCTTGTTCTTGACAGGTAAGCTGTCACCAGTGTCAACGTCATGGACACACCAATTGGTGAGTCCAGGGGTCAGGGAGAACAGACTAGCAAACTGCTCCAAAACGTTCGTGCAGTCTCTTTGTTGCTGGTCTGTCAACTTGGGAGAGAGTACCACTCCCTCCATTGACCCATCTTGTTCATTTGAGGACAGGAGGTCTGGCAGAGGTTCACTCTCCTCCTCCTTCCCTTCATCAGTGACCATCATCATGGTCATGTCTGCCCTGTCCTGGTGGGATTTCAATCTGTTGACATGCAGGATACTATGAGGATTCCTGGGGGTGCTAAGGTCCACCAAGTAGGTGACCTCACCCTTTTTCTCCACAATTGGATAGGGCCCAGTCCATTTGGCCTGAAGTGCTGTAGGAGCCATAGGCTCCAAAACCCACATCAGCTGTCCTGGTTGATACTCAGGCATGGTAGCCTTCTGGTCATGCCAGAGCTTCATGAGCTCTTGGCTGGCCCCCAGGTTTCTGCTTGCCTTCTTCATGTACTCAGCCATGTGTGACCGCAGGCCCAGTACATAATCCAGCACATTCTCCTTGGACTCTTTGAGAGGCTTCTCCCAAGACTGTCTCCAAAAGCACAATGGGCCTCTGACAGGGTGCCCAAACAGTAATTCAAAGGGGCTGAATCCAACCCCCTTCTGTGGCACCTCTCTGTAGGCAAACAGCAGGCATGGGATGAGAACATCCCATCTCCTCCTGAGTTTGTCAGACAAACCCATGATCATGCCCTTCAGGGTCTTATTAAATCTTTCTCCCAGACCATTGGTCTGTGGATGATAGGGGGTGGTGAACTTATAAGTAACACCACACTCATCCCACATGGCTTTCAGATAGGCAGACATAAACTGTCTGCCCCTGTCTCAGACTACCTCCTTTGGGAATCCCACTCTGGTGAACACACCAAGTAGGGCCCTAGCCACTGTGGGAGCAGTGACTGTCCGGAGGGCTATTGCCTCAGGGTACCTGGTGGCATGGTCCACAACCACCAAAATGCACCTGTAGCCTGAGGCAGTTGGTGGGTCTAGGGGACCAACAATGCCAATCCACACCCTCTCAAAGGGAGTCCCAACCACCAGCAGTGGTATCAAGGGAGCCTTTGGCTTGCCCCTTCCTTGTCACTGGCTTGGCAGGAAACACAGGAACTGCAAAACTCCTTGTCTTTTTCTGACATTTGGGGCCAATAAAAATGGTTGACCAGTCTGTCCCTAATGTCCAATTAAGGGAATATCATGGCTTAAAGTGAGGAGGAATTCTCTATACTTCTGGGGGACCACCACTCTCCTGGTTGCCCCTGGTTTTGGGTCCCTCTCCTCGTTGTAGAGAACTCCATCCTCCCAGTAAACCTTGTGGGTCCCACTGGTATCCCCTTGTTCTTGCCTGGCAGCAGTCTACCTCAGGCCCTCAAGAGTGAGACACTCTCTGTGTCCCTGGCACAACTCTTTTCTGGTGGGCCCACCTGCCCCCTGCAGTTCTGCCAAGTCAGGCAGAGCTTGCAGGGGAAGTGGCCCTCCCTCAGAGGTCAGATCCTCCCCTTAAGGTTTGGATTCCTCCTGACCCTTTGTACTAGTGGGGGCTGGCAAGCCAGACCCTGTGCCCTTTCTCTTCTTCTTGGAGGCTTGGCCCATTGTTCCAGGGTCCAAGTGTCCAGCACTTCCCTGTTGTGCTGCCCGTGACCTGGTCACAGCACACACCCATTCAGGGAGGTCCAGCATCTGTGCATGGACCCTTCTCTCCACCTCTGACCATTCAGATTCTTCAATATCATTTCCCAGCAGACACTCTACTTGGAGGGCAGGAGCTACAGCTGCCTTATTAGGGTCAGTCACACCTCCCCATTCCAGGCTCACCATGGCCATGGGATGGAGTTGGGCTCTGCTTTCTGCATAAGCTACTTGGTGAAAAACACCAGGTAAAACCTGTTCTGGAGAAACTAGCTTCTCTGTGACCATTGTCACACTGGCTCCCGTATCTCTCAGAGCTTCCACCTCAGTCCCATTGACTTTAGGCCCCTGCCTATACCTCTCCATGCTGGGAGGTAAGGTGGCCATAGGTGCAATGTCCACTCCACCCACGGATAGTAAGGTGACCTCTGTGTACCCTGATCCCAGGCCTGGGCCAACTTCCACCCCCATCCCTACACTAGCAATCCAAGGGATTGCCCACCAGTGGGGGGCTTCTTGGAGCAGATAGCATCTCCTCTTTTTTGTGTCCAGGTTGATGACACTCAAAGCACTTGCCGGCCTTAGCAAGCTCCTGAACCTTTCCAGCTTTAACAGGATCATAATGCTTCCCCTGATACCCTTTCCCCTTAGAAGTGGAATGGCTCGGGGCTTCCCCACTCTGAGAAGTTTTTGGGGACTCTTGTGAGGACTCCATGGGTTTTTATCATCTTTCCCTTGGTTCTTCCCCTAAGAAGAACCATATACTCCCTTTTTCTGATCACCCCTGGGGGTTTATGGTTAACCCTAGTTCATAACCAGTCATCTGCTGCCTCCCCCAGCTCTCTGGGGTTGGTCAACTTAGAATCAACTAGATACTGGTGGAGCTTCTCTTGAACACAAGTGGTTAGAAGGTGCTCCCTCATAATCAAATTGTACAGCCCCTCAAAGGTACTTACCTTGTTGCCCTGTATCCAGCCCTCTAGTGCTTTAACTGAGATGCCCACAAAGTCCACCCAGGACTGGGTGCTTGTCTTTTGGGGGTCCCTAAACTTGAGCCTATACTGCTCTGGGGTCAGACCAAACCTTTTAATCAAGCATCTCTTCATACTGGCGTATGAATCTGCTTCCTCACCTCCCAAGGTTAGGAGCCTATCCCTCCAAGAGTTGGGGACCAACTCCCAAAGAAGTGAACCCCAGTACTGAGGCTTAACTCTCCTAATCTGACGGGCCCTCTCAAAGGCCCCCAGCCACTTATCTATGTTATCCCCCTCTACATAGGCAGGAACCACCCCCTTGGGAGATCTGGGGCAAAAAACCCCACCCATGGACACCTCAGCTTCTCTGTCGCTGCCACCATCTCTTTTCTCTTCCCTTGCCCACTTTTTCTTTTCTAGGGCCAGCTTTTCTGCCTCCAAAGCTATGGATGCTAGCTGGGCCCCCAGCTCTCTTTCCCTGAGGGACAGGTTCTCTCCTCCTGAAGGGAACCCCTTCCCCCAACTTGCTTTGGGTATGCCCCTAGTGACTGTGTGTAGTGAGGACCGGTCTTCCTCCTCCTTACTTAGGCTCAGATGCCCTCCCTCCCCTGAGTGGTTGGAGCTAGTATCCTCCCCTGCTTCTTCCTCCTCTGGAGCTTCCTCTGGGCCTACTTCTTGGGCCTCAGCCCATGCTGTCTGGGATTTAATCAGGACATGCTTTCTGAGGACAGTGGTTGCAGGCAACCTCCTTGCAGTACACAACCCCCTAAGATGGACTATAGTCAGTGTGGGTAGGCTAGCCAGATCAAGCTCCATGGTTCCCTAGATTTGTGTCAACAAAAACTTTTTGCAAAAATTGTAAACAAGAATTTAGAAAAATCAAACAAATTCAATAATTTAAATTAATCCAAATTAAAACCAATTTTTGCACTAGGACAAATTAAATTATTTTTAATTTGTTTTACTTAAAACTGTAATGTGATATTGAATACAAGTACAGGATCCCACCACTGTGCACCAAATATGTTGGAAAATGGGTTATTGGTAAGGGCAGGTAAGTACCTACACTTAGCAATAGGCTACTAACCTCCACTTAGGTCCAGTTAGGTCTCAGTAAATTAAACCCAGCTCAGCCCTTGGTAGCTTGGCAATGAGCGACAAGGCTTAACTTAAAGCATTCAAATATCACAAAACAGTAATCAAATAAAACACAGGAAAGAGTTAGAAAATCCAAAACCATTTTATAAAAATAGATTAGATTTTTATCTTTAAAATGACACAAAAACGAATAAAATCGGATAAGGGGAACAGGCGATATGAATTTTTAAAGAATTATTCTTTTCTAGCTCCTAGAAACAAAAAGCGCCAATCTGGTCATCTGGTCACACCTTGACCGGGGCAAAGTCAAAGTTTAAGGCTGACCGTGATGGAGCCCAGCTCGGCTACAGCCCGCGGGAGGACTTGGTCAAAAGTTTACCTTCGGACTTAGTTGTTTTTCTAAAGATTTTCTTCAGCGGGATGAACCTGCCAGTCCAATCCGACCTCCTGGAACTCATCCTCGGATACACGTTGCGGGATCCCTCGGTGGAGATTTTTACCTTCAGACGTAGTCATTTTTTCGACGTGAAAATCCTTCGACTTGGGCATACCTGGAACTTGATCCTACGTCCTTGGAGCCCTCTTTGGATACACTGGCTGGGAGGTCCCGGTCAACTTCCTATGTTCGGACTTAGTCTCTTTGTTGGAGATTTTCTTCACCGGGACGAACCTGCAAGTCAGGCTGGGTCGTGGTTGAGGCAAGCCGGCTAGAGTTGCCGCGGCGGGTCGGTCCCTCTATGGAGCTTTTTTCAAAAGTTCTCCAAACTTATGGATCTTCTTCCAGATGTTCTTTTAAGGTTCTTTTGGGGTCCACAGCTCACCCCAAGGTTCCAGAAGCTCTAAGATGATCCTTGGGGGTGTGGACTACAACTCCCAGAATGCACCTGGCACAAACTCCTTTTTGCCCACTGGACAGTGGTCAGCTGGTTGGTTTCTTCAGGAGTTGGTGCATGGGACTCTGGTTAGCAATTTTTCCCTGTAGCAAACAGGGAGTCCCTCCTTGAACCAGTTGAAGCCAGGCAAAGTCCTTCTTGTGGTGAAGCCCAAGTGTGCAGCTGGTGCAGTCCTTCATAGTGCAGGGTCCAGGTGCAGGCCAGGGGTCCAGCAGGGCAGTCCTTCTTCTCCTGTAGTTCTTCCTTGTTGGAATCTGATGGGGATCTGAGGTGTGGGTGCAGGTCTGCCATGTATCCTTACTTCTGGGTGAAAAACAGGGGGGTCCTGGTTCTCCAATCAGGTGCAGGGTCCTTCCCCCTGTGATGACCACTTCCTGGGAAGTTTGGCAAAAATCAATCCCAAGGAGCAACATTCTTCAAAAATCCATCATGGCTGAAAGTGATTTTTGGAGGTTACATCTGGCTGAGCACACCCACTGGTGTGGCTAAAAATCCTAAACACACCCTTCTCCTGCCCTCTCCTAATCTAATCAAGGGGGCATCTAATTGTCTGGGTTTGCAGGATGTGGGTGTGTTGCTGGGTTGCTCCAAATGTCCTTCTCTGCCTTTGAAGACCAGTTTGGCAGCCCTCCCCCTTCCTGCCTCACCATCTGCTGAGGGGAGATCTCCTCCCACAGGCACATCTCTTTGTGTGAAGCCAGGCCACTTCACAACTCATCAAGGCAGCCTGGCCAGGCTACCAGTGGCTGGCCAATCAGAGCACAGCAGTAAAAACACTGCAGGTCTGAATTTGGCAACTTTTCAGGTAAAGTTCAAAATTCTTTACCTGAACAAGTTATATTCAATCCCACAACTGGAAGTTGTGGGATTTATTATAACAATTAATTTGGTACCAAACTCAAATGCCTTTAAAATGACACTGGGAACCTCAGCAGTGCACCTATGGAGGCACTACCTAGGCTGGGGTCCCTAAAGGTCCATGCCCTACCATATACTAGGGACTTCTAGGTAGGTTAACTTTGCCAATTATAATTAGCCTAATTTGCATATCCACTTTACACATAGCACTGGCCCAGGGACTGGAAAGCAGTACCCAGGCCACAGCCAAGAGTCAGTAACCACCAGTACCTGTCCAAACCATTTGGGGGTGACCAGGGCAAAAAGGAGGACTTTCCTACATCTTTACATATATAAGCCAAATCTATTTGCATTGCCAGTGCTTGTAAGAGATGTGAGCATGTAAATTTTTTCTACCGGCATTAATTTCTGTATCTGCAACTAAGCTCTCTGGAATCCCCAGGTCAAAAATGTAATTCATGTGTTGCATTTCTTTTTAACAGAAAATTTAAATTCAATGCAAGATGCAAGCATGAGTAAAATGCACCTTGGTTAACAAATAGAAATACATTTTTCATGTGAAGTATAAACTGCATGTGGTAAGCTATAAATAAATTATGCAAAATTGAGCCTCCTCATGGAGAGCCCAAAAATGGGCCAAGGCATTGTGGATCAAGACTCAGTTACATCGTGTGCCAGATTGCATTACCATTACCCTGCACAAAGTGTTCTGATGGTATTTATTTTCCAAATCAAATCAGGATTTGCGTTGGAAAGTTGACTAAAGTGAAGCAGAAGAGCTTCAAACTTGCATGTGTGCTGCATTGTACATGACATCTATAAAGTAGAAAAAGTATTAAAGAATAGTTTGTGTACTGGAAATCCCCTCTTTCTAATACATAATCTTTGCTTGGTAGAATGCACTTATGCTTGGACTAAAGTAAATTGGTGTTTGTGTTGGTGCATGGCAACCTAAAGTGCACCAGTGCTGGGGAATAGAAATCATCACATATCTTAGTAGCAACTGCACTGCTTTTTGTTCTCCTTTTTATGTAATGTAGCAGCTTTGGGAGTTGTGCTGCATGGTGTCACATTTTAGCTAAATGTCCTTGGTTTTCTCAATGGAAGGGTTTGTGGGGATGTCACTAAACTTTGCAAAAATCAACTCAGTGAGCAAGCTGTTTGAGATAGCCATAGAATTGTAAAATGTGGATGTGTGATCTCAATGAAAGTTGTGAATATTCTTGTTTGTGAAAAAAATGTGCACTCAGTGTCATCTTTCTACAGTTGAGGAAGATGGATGGACATATATTTTCACATGCTTGCTCTTTCTGCACTGTGCATGCTCCTGAATATGGGGCAAAGTAAGAGACTAGGGGTCAGATTTATGGAAAATGGCGCTGCACTGAGTGCAGCGCCACTTTCCCTGTACCCCTTAGCACCCCCCTACCGCCACCATGTGTGCGCTGTATGTAAAATACGGTGCACCATGGCTCAGGGTAGGGGGCAATAGAGTCATTTTTAATGACTATTGATGTACTCTGCAGTTGGCGCTACTCCTGCAGAGTACATAGGGGCCCATTCTAAAGAATGGAAGCCCACTTTTAACACCTGCTCTTGAGCAGGCGTTAAAAGTGCCGTAATAAATGGCACAAGGGAATCTCATAGATTTCCTTGCACCATTTTACAGCCTCCCTAACGGGGGAACACCACCTTTGCATATATTATGCCTAGCGCCAATGCATATCTGTGAGATATGAGAGTTGCACTGGCACCTTATCACATTATGCAGGGTGGGCCCTTTCATTTTGGATTATGCCAATGCTGTAGCTCAGAGATTCTGGGACCCCATTGATTTGCCAACTTGTGTCTCTCTCTTCACTGAGGTTTTGAACCTCCCATGAAGTCACTCTCTTTCAGACCCTGGCAGGCTGGGTTTACAATGGCACACATGTAAGCAATGCCATCAGGATCCACAATGCAAAAACCCCAATCTCCTCTAACAAGGAGAAAACACGGAGAGTCCATGGGATTTTTCTTCAGGCCTTTTAAACAAGTTGAGAAGGGTGCGTCAGTGTTCCCTTATGTGCACTCCTAGAAGCATGACTACTAATGAGGAATATCCACATGAATATTGGAAAGATTTTTGCCTGCACTGATGGAGAAGCTAGTCGGCCGCATATGGTAATTCATGTTATACATTTGTCATTCTGCATTAGGGTGATGCTGCATGAATTGATGCCAACCATTTGTCATTATTAAGTTCCCTTTACTCCCCATTGGCTGCCTTTTGGAAGTACTATCATTGTTCCCTGTTATGTTTCAACTGATTCGAATGCCTCCATGATGTGGAGCAGCTGATTTTTGTCTTGTATTTTACAACATACCAGCAAGTATTAACAGAATGTTGAATAGACATTGTGTTTCCTCTTTTGTTATCTTTAAAAAAATATTGCTGTTCTTAACTGTATGCAAAAAGTGCTTGTCAGGTAGGGATTTGTAGGTTTAGGTTAAAGTCACTTTTCTCTAACGTGTGCACAGAATTATCACAGGAATAAAACTGGGAGAGTGAGTTAGATGCCATAGTTCTAGTAATTTGGAACACCTCTGCAAAGGCATATCTATTCCCTCCCAGTCCCTATTTTTTTCAAATTGTAATATTCGTATCAATCACAATATGATGTTCTCTTGCTTTTCTTTGTTTGTCAGAAGATTTCTTGGGATATCTGATTAGGTGATTTATTTTACCTCCACCGTAGCCACGTTCCCATAGTTTACACACTATTGGGCAGATTTAAGAAAAATGGTGCTGCACCTAGTGCAGTGCCACTTTCCTTGCGCCCCTTAGCCCCCTCCTACCGTCACCATGTGTGCACCGCATTTAAAATATGGCACACTATGGTGCAGAGTAGGGGTCAAAAGCGTCATTTTTTTAATGCTATTAATGTTCACTGCAGGATAAGCGCCAACATTTTGGCACTACTCCTGCAGAGTACATAGGGCCCATTATAAATAATGATATGCCACCTTTTAACTCCTGCTCTGAGCAGGTGTTAAAAGGGACTCACACAATGGCGCAAGGAAATCTTTTAGATTTCCTTGTGCCATTTATTTGCTCCCCCCTAAGAGGGGAACGCCCCAACTTGAATACATTATGCCTGGTGCAGGCATAATGTGGCACAAAATTTACAAAGTGGTGCAATGCATACATTGCGCCACGTTGTAAACAGAACATGAGGAAAATGCCACATTAGCGCTGCCTTAGCATAAACAAAATGACACTATGGCAGCACTAAGGTGGCTCTAGGGGCTCTTAAATATGCCCCTGTGTTTTTTAAAGATAGGAGATGCAGTCATCAATGCAAAAACCTTTGGGCCAGCTTTATGCTAAAGTGGCACAGCCCGGTGCTGCGCCAAAAATAGCAGCACCACGCTGCGCCACTATTGAAATGCAGGGATGCTCCATATTTACTAGAATATGGTGCACCCATGTGTTTCCGCCTGCACTAAATTTGCTGCCATGAACCAAAGCAGTTACCCTTTCCTCATAGTGCAAAGATGGCTGCGTGGAGGGGGAGATTGTGCGCAGGAAGAGACACTTTACTGCACAAAACAATCTTTAATGGCGATTTGCTATTTCTGCTATGTGTGCTGCAGAATGAGCAAAAAACAAAGATAAATGAAAACATTTCTCCTCATTGCGCCATGCTAACGCCATTCCTGTTAGTTTTTGGCACTGCCTCGGGTTTTCGAAAACGTGTAAATCTGAGACAGCGTCAAAGTGCAATGGGTGTTGCTGTGGCATGTCCATAGCAACACCCATTGCATGCCTCTTCCACGCAAAGTGCTATGTGTGAAAAGGCCGTAGTTACAAGGTGGTGTTAAGCCACAAAAAGAGGCTTAACACCACCTTGTAAGTACAGCGCAGGGCATTGTGCCACGGGAGTGCCATTAAAAGTGACGCTCTGGTGGCACTAGGGGGTTTAAGTATGCCCCTTTATTTTTTAGTTAAACACTGCAAGAATCCTGTACCTCACGCATCTGACCAGCAATTTCGTGCCTCTCTGTGAGTTTTCTATTATCGCATTCAGACACATCACACAGCAACGTACATGCACCTACAACAAACCATACCTAAAAACTTTGCCAAGGTTTGGTAGCAATCTGAAATACATGAATATCAACAATGATTTTTTGGGAATAATTAGAATTAAAAATGTTTAAATTTTCTTTTTTTTGGTGGCGTCACTTCTTAAACAGCTGTGAATACCCCCTCCACTCACTTTCACAAAAAATGGTCATTACAAGCTATAAATATGTCACCATCACTTTGATCGGTCTGCACAGATGCCAGTGACCAGGTGAGCATGTAGCTTGATTACCTTCATGATCCACTGACAGGCACTGTAAGACACTCACACCGCCTTCAGCTTCAACCTCAAGGCTCTCAAACGTGCATTGTCCTAAACAGACCACTGGAACTTGATCTGGTCTATCTATCTAGAGGTATCTCAGTTCACAGAATGTACTTTGCAAGAGTCATATGTTGCATGAAAAAGACTTCAAAAATATCTTGAAACAGCAAATATTCCCAGAGAATGCAAGATTAAGCTAAATACGTGCAATGTAAACAGAAACTGTATCGCTGACGTGATCTACGTTAATGAACTTGATCAGCGGCTTTGCCTGCAAAATTAAGAACGTGAATATAAGGACTTGTAGGGACCCTTTTCAAGGTCAGTTCTTAATTACGCTGGTGTTGGAGACCTGGCGGGACCTTTCACACTTAAAGCCCTCCACCAGCGTTTTGTCTACACAGAAATGATCAACCGTGCTAAGCAGTATCATATAGTTTATTGTCCTACATACAAGGTGTTCGACAGGGTGTTTTTTTAGTTAAAATACAGAAGATGCTGGAGCTACACTCATGCCTTGTATTGTGAACATATTTACCACTCCACACTGTGGTCTTAAATTGCCCAGGGACTGTCATACATGGACATTTGCAATTTCTCTATGTATAATGCTTGTTCCTAATGAACAGAATAAACAAGAAATGAACATGTCTGCAGTAAACGTTAAGAGCACTGAGCTATTGTCCCAGAACGGTGGCTACTAGCATTACAGCCAAAGCCCAAATTGCCACTTAATTTTAGCTATGAATGACAAAAAAGGTACACTGTACTCCTAGTAAATACAGTAAATTATTCTAAACAGTTTTGCAGCTAATTTTGAATGAATGTAGAATTGTGGGCATAATTGCTTCATCAACGTTTTTGTGTTATGATTGCATTTATATGGTGTTTCACACCCCTGACAGGGTGCCAAAGTAGACTAGCGGACAGGTGCCATGTTCCATTTTGAGGGAATGCTCAGCTGTGAGAGTGTTGTATTGTAGTGTGGGAAGAGTGTTAAAGGATGCGCTCTTAGACTGAACCAACCCCCTTTCAAACACCGGTGCTGGAATTAGCAGGTCTCACATTTACTTCGTTGTAACATTCTCACTGTTCCCCATCCGACATATGCTCGAGTTGGCTAAAGCCTTTAAAAACTGAAAACTTGTAATTTAACAGATACACTCAAAAACACAGATGTTTCTTTCATTAAATGTCCTTGATTCGCTACATCAGTCAAAGTGGGAAACTGCTATACCCCGCCTCACCTGACTTACCAGTTTAATTGCCGTGCACAATGCTGCCTCGGCTTAGATAGATCCTTTCAGCGCTTTGAGTTAAACTGCACTTTTCAGTAAGTGTGTAGATACTCTGCCATTCCGCATATATTCTGCACACAGTCTCAAAGGAGAACCACAAGTCAAGACCTTGAGGGATTGAACAAGGCACCTTCGCTTCATTCAGAATTGAACACATATACCCAATCATGTATTCACGGGCTAATGACGATGTTTTCCACTTTATTGTAGACATCAGCACCCCTGAACGCATATAACAATTAACTTGGGTTTTTAGTGGATAGTGTGAAGTTAGGATTCTGTACTTTGACAGACTTCAGTTATGTATAAACACCTGTTACATGGGTTCATGTTTTTTATATTATTAAATCATAACCTGTTTATGGCACATTCAAATTAAAAAAACGAAATCGAAAGCCACACACCATAACTGGGAAAATTTATTTTCCATGGTGGATTCATTCTGGTCAGGCCTGCTCTTGGCATTGAAGTCTTTCATCTATTTTTGCCTTATCTAAAGGGCTGTTTAAGACCAGTGTATATGCTGATGAGATTGTCATAGACAGCATATAGAATTATAGCTGGGTAGCATTCAATAACAGTATTGTTTTCCGCTGAGTAGTTCCAAGTGGCATCAAATATACAATGAAAGCAAAGTTCAAGTTGCCAATGATATCACTAGGAACACTGAGATCGAGTCACTGACACATACCTAGCTACAAATGTGTTTTATTGACACCCACCAAATCTTTTTTCCCCTGACAGCAACCCACACTAGCGGCCTGCATCATCCAAAATAAAGTCCTACACTTCCAACTTACACCTCATTACAACATTGGTGATATTGACCGCTTACCACCACGGCATCCAACATACTGTTGCTACCAGCCGCACACCCGCATTATGACTGTAGACGGAATTCCGTCAGAAGGCTGGCGGAATATCGTCGACGGTCATGGTGGCGGACGGCGGTAAGGTGGCACTGCTGTCAGCAGCAGTGCCACGCCAGCAAAACACCGCTGACAATATCATGAGCAATGATACGCCCTGGCAGTGTTTTGCTGGCGGATGCTGCTGCTGCCAGCAGCGCCATCCTGTCTCCTGTCAGAGGACCCCCTGCAAGCAGGTAAGTCGGGTTCTCAGAGGACCCCCTGCAAGCAGGTAAGTCGGGTTCTCCGTCAGGAGAGGGGGTTAGGGGTGGTGTGTGTGGGCGGGGTGTTGTGTGTGTGTGTGTGGGGGTGTGTGCGTCTGTTTTTGTATGCGTGCATGTGGGTGTGAGTTGCGTTGAATGAGTGCATGAATAAGTGAATGTGAGTGTACGTGTATGTTGTGTGTTGTGAATGTGTGTGTGCGACAATGTATGTTGGTGTGTGCTGTGTGTGGGTATGTATGGGTGCATGCGTGGGTAGATGTGGGTATGCGTGTGGGTATGAGTGTGTATGTGTGTGCGTTTGGGTGCATAAATGTGCAGGAGAGGGAGTGGGAGGGTGGGGGAGGACTCTGGGGAGGAGGGCAGGGGAGACCCTTATCATTGCTAGGGAAGGAATTCCCTGGCACTGATATTGCCTACCACCATGATTTTCGTGGCGGTACGCTTGCCACGAAAACCGTGACGGTAGGGGGGTCATAATCCAGAATGTGGGATTGTGATGAACGCCTGCCCGGAGACCGAAGTCTCCAGCCCAGCGGCCGTTACTACCCTGGCAGCCAGAGTGGTACACTGGCGATTTGGCTTGAGCCAAACCGCCAATGTCATAATTTGGGAAAAGGTACCGCCAGCCTGTTGGCGGTACCTTTCTCCAAATTACCACCGACCCCCAGGGTCGTAATGAGGGCCATAATGTACCTGTCACTTTCACGCCATCTTTGAACACATTCCGTATCCTCATTTCAATAATTTAACAAACTGCAACAGCTGGAGGCCATCAACCTTCCCCACCAGTCTGCTGCTGATCATCCCTCACCATCCTGCATTATTTATCGGCTGGCTTCCTGCTAATCTCCCAGATCATCCTGTGTGCCCCATCCATCCCCCTCCACACTCAATATCATGTTTACTATTGACTATCCATGACATCCTTGTAAGCAGAGATTTAAATTCACAGTGTGTCTGCAGAGACCCCCAGTTGACAGGGAAAATGGCAAAGGGCTTTAGAACACCACCCATGTTCTTCTGCCTCCCTCAGATCTGAAGAGACCCAAGAGAGATAGGTGAAATTGAATGAGATGGAAGACCATCATCTGATATTGTCCTGCACCACTCAGTTCTCTTGAGAAGTGGGAAGGGGAGAGGGGTGACACCAGAGAAAGTGGGCATTTCCATTAGTGCTTTGACATCAGTGGAAAACAACATCTGGATTTAAACATTGTGGTGTAGGAACAGCTAACAACTGGGTTTTGTTTCTGGTTATTCATACCAATGGTTCTCAATAAGAGGCATACATATAAGCAAAAATGCACCGAAAAATAGATCTATGTCATAACACTGACATAAAAAATATTGAGATCCAAATTATTGCATCAAAAATATTGTTGGCATGTTGAGTTTACATACTTACAAATATTGTCTACAAAATGTTGTGGTGCTATCAAGATTACATTAGTAGGTATGTATATTTAATTTGTAACACATTTAAAAGTAAAACTTAAAAAAAATTATTGAACTTAAAAATAATTAGAGGTGGGTGAAGTTGTTGAAGTTTCATACTGCGAAATTCCTTGAAATTAAGTATGCCATATGACAATATTGATACCTATCATGATATATAGGCAGTGGCAGACAACTAATTTAGTAGTTATTGTACCTCAGAAAATCAGACCTTGTGGCAATCGTAATTTATTAGGTGGAGTAAGTAGCACCATTTATGCGTTTTTGGGGAAGAATTTGAATTTTCGCTCTTACAAAAAAGTCAGCATGTTCCGGTAATTACTTGATATTTTTTCCTGTTAAATTGCAGCAGGTTTGACCTGCCTACATTTAATAGACCATTCAAACTTTAATGCACTCAGTTATTACCGGATGCAATAAATTTCGCATCACTTGTTAAAGCGATTCCCGCACAAACAGAGAATCATTCGGCCCGTTCGCAATGAGGGCCTAAGTCACTATAGCTTATTGTGGCGTACATTAGAAAAGTAATTCAGTAGATGTGTTTACATCTACCCACTCCTTACTTTAAAATAGCTGCCTCATGTATCTGGAGGCGTATACCATCTACACACAGTTTTTTCTGACTTTTAGGTTGTAAGTCTGCTGTTATCTGCTTACAATAAAACTTTGGGCCATATTACGACCTTGACGGAGGAGTTTCCTCCATCACAAATGTGACAGATATCCTGTCCGTCGTATTACGACCTTCATTGAATATAATGGGATCATAATACAGCGACAGGGATATCCGCCACATTTGTGATGGAGGAAACCCGTCCGTTAAGGTCGTAATAAGGCCCTTTGTCTCTGTTTATTGGTCTTGATTACCCTTCTCTCAGGTGTTTTTGGCTTGGTACTTGTAGTTTATACAAGAAAGTAACCAATTAAGAGGATCATTGTTGCCCTTCTGGCTACCAAATGACCATAAATCAAACTTTGAAGAATTGTAATGATTTCTAGGTAGTAAAATGATCATCATTTGAGGGAGATGACTTGATGTATATCTGATGAGTTTAAAGAGTGTTTGTAGATGGTTGCTTTCTGCATCTTTATGGCATGTGTAGCACATTGCTTTGAGTTATTGCATTACTTTATATTGTAAAATCAATGTGCATGGTTGGCAAAATGATATGTGTGTCTTTGTCAGTGTTAGAAATTGGGTTTCTGGTTGGCAGAGTCATAGCACCCTGTCTAAGCAGGAACCAAAATCCTGGTCAGGGTAAGTCAGATACACACTTGAGTCACTTTGATTCAGGTCCAGTCCTTTTCATTTCCAGGCAGGAGGGCAGCTTGCCAGCTCCGCAAACCAGGAATCCAGCAGAATCCAGTACTTGTAGCAGTGCAGTAGCTCTTCTTCCTGGCAGTGTATCCACAGGTCAAGAAATGTACGGAAGCGGTGGTGTCTGAGGTCCAGTATTTATACTTTGGTGCCCTGATCCTGTATTTATACTTTAGTGTACTGGAAGATGGAAGAAGCTTCTAGGCTTTGAAGTGCAAGGACTTCCCTTTCCTCCCTGCTTGGGCTCTAAGCTGGCTGAAGTGACAATACAGGGTTGTTAAGCCCTTTTTGTGTGTGCAGTGTACAGCCTATTCAGGTGCAAGTGGGGCTGTGCTTAGCTCTGCCCTCTCCCATCAGGACAGATTATGGCCCATCAGGGCCCATTAAGTCACACCTAAGCTCCCATTGTGTGTGGCTTTGTAGAGGAAATGCACAAGTTCATTTGCTACCACATCCCAGAAGTGAGTTGGAGACAGGCTGCAGGCACAGGTCGCTTAAGAGCAGGAAAATGGCAAGTTTTTAAAAGTAACATTTTCTAAATTGTATCACTACAATTCCATAGTGACTAAACATAAAAGGTCTGTCCCTTCCCAATCAGGAATTACAGTTTATTAAATGTCATAAGAAATCCCCAATGTTATCCTATGGGAGGGGTAGGCCTCACAGTATGAAAAACAAATTTGAGAGTTTTTCAATAACAGGATATGTAAAACTTAAAAGTGCATGCCCTGCCTTCTAGTTACATAGCACCGTGCCCTGTGTGCTCCTAGGGCCTACCGTATGGGTGAATTATATGTAATAAAAGGGGAGTTTAAGGCTTGGAAAGGGGTTTTAAATGCCAGGTTGACATGACCGGGTGACACTGGATTCAGGCTGCAAGGGCAGGCCTGGGACATGTTTTAATTTGCTACCTAAGGGGGTGGCACAAGCAGTGCTGCAGGCCCACCAGTAGCATTTAATTTTACAGGCCCTGGGCAAATGTAGTGCACTTTACTAGGGACATATGAGTAAACTAAATATGCCAATAATTTATATACCAATTAGACCATGTTTTAGGGAGAGAACATTTGCAATTCAGCAATGGTTATCAGTGGTTAAGTGCCCAGAGTCCGAAAACCAACAAAAAACGAATTGAGAAAAAAGTGGAGGGAAAAGGCAATAGGTTTGGGGGTGACCCTGTAGAGAGGGCCATTTCCCACAACCAACAGCATTGCTGCATTCACAAAGCTCTTATTGTAGTGTTTATGGTCACTGATCATTGTTGTTTGGAGCCTAAGGCTTTATCATTTTCCGATTTTAAAGGTGGTGAGGTCAGTTCACATTATATCAGTGAAACTGAAGATACTTTATGTATCTTTCTCCTCACAAAGGAGTACATTTGTTGCTACTAGACTCTTCACATTCATACATACTAGCAACTGGATTGTCCCATGTGTTTCATGGACTCAATGTTTAAGGTGCAAGGTGTGTGGAAACTATCAATAAATATAATGTAGAATTTGGTCCAGACATTAGAATCTGGTGGTCTTGAAAATGTTTAGATCTAAAACTGACCCTTTATCTTAAGATTTCCTTGAGTCATCTCCAAGACTATAAATAAAATGGGAGCGGACATATCAATCTCAATAACGTGCTATTAGTTACAGCATTCCGGCATTTTGAGCAGCATCTTGCTATCTGGTTGCAGCAACCTCTAAATTGTTGTACTATAATTATTGGACTATTTGGGACACATATTCTGAGGGATATTCACTGCAAATTTATTGTCATATGGATTTAGATACAGTATATTGCCACAGTGATTGTAATTCAGTTTATGTTTAGGAGAGGGTTACTCCTAATTATGCATAATTATGTGAGAAACGTAATCCAGAACTTAGCCCTATTTTCTTAGTGCAAAATGCATTCATGCACCCAGCATGGCACAAAATGCTACAGAAAAGAAACAGCCGTAGCCACAACCCACTCACTCTCTCTTAGTTCATTGTTCCTGTACTCATGCAGTAGAATTTGTGTCCTAAGTTACTTTCACAAACTGAAGTTAGCGTAATCGTGTAATTTCAATAATTTTCCATCACAAGAGCATATGCGTAATTACTGAAATTACTTTGATTAGTCAGGCATAATTAAAATTTTGCCCAGGTCTAGTTATGTCTATTAGCACTGGGTTCTTTTGATTTAGCAAATTGCTTGATGTTTAAAAACAACTTCCTTAGAGAAGAACAAAACTTTAAATCTATGTATGCTTCTCATTCCACACCAATATTTATTACTCTTGCAACATCTCAGGTGTTCCCAAAAGATCACAGGTGATGTTGTCGAACTTCTTTTGTCCTTGTTGTGTTGCTGTGGCTAAGATATGGGATCTCTGAAGCTGACTGTCAACTCCTGTCAGTCCCTAATCCATGTGCCTAATAATGGCTAAGTGACACAGAGCGTGTGCTTTGGTGCAGAGCTGACAATGGGGTTTTGATGGGCTCTTAATTTGGCAAGTGGTGTATGGGAAAGTCACTTACTTTACAGTCCCTAAGAGGACATAACCATCCTAGTAATGTGGTCGGGAATGTTGGGAAAACTCATTTTTTCTAAGACCCTTTCCAAGTGCTTTGAATGCTCCAGAAACCATGCTTCAACCTACATATTCTGGTTCTGAGGGCTGATGACTCCTGCCCTCTGGCGCAACTGCAGGACTGCAGCTGAGGAATGACAACCATGTCCATCTGCTGGCTATATCCTTATAGATCAGCGTGCAGAGATTGTTCCTTTTAGTACATTCAGCTGCCCTAGAGTGACTTAGGCTTTTGTTAAGCAGGTCACCTGAAGTTTAGAGATTCCTTTTAATCAGCATACCCTTGGTCCCCTGCTGTTAATTAGTGCAACCCGTTGTTTTTCTCTATCCACTCTTTAATGAAGGATGACTTTTCAACTTGCAATCATGATTTAGACCTCATTATCTTGGCTACCACAAAGCATATCATACCTCTTCTCCCTTTCTTTTTTCAAATTGCAAACTAGAACTGGCAGGTGGTGGCTGAAATTGTGTGACCCCCTCACCTGCTTGTAAGCATTCTCCTCATAATGCATGGCATTTCGTGGCAGCCTACTCTGCATTTTTTTAAATGCAAAGAACCACACTCTCCCAAGTGGAATTTTTCGAGTGTGAGACAAACAAAATGCCCCTGAGGCCCTTCTTCCCTGGCTACTACTCATCTCGGATTTCTTCTTTTTCTTGCTCAGGCCTACCATGCTTTGCAAGGCAGACTATGGTAGGAAACACCTTATGTCAGAGGATCATCTTAAGAGACTCATCTTAAGTCTGAAGTACAGATGTTGGTGGCCTGTGTGCCGTTGGTGAAGGGTTTCTTAAAGTGGGCTGGCTGAGTTTCAGCCTTGTGGTTCCCTCACCTTTAAATGAGACAGGGAAACCATGTGTTGGAGTGTGGGGTGTCTGCCATGTCTTGGAAGATGTCCTAAATAAATAACCCCATTAATTTGCATGCACATTTGATTAATTCCCAAAAAAGAGAATTTGAAATTTACATTTATTCGTCATATGTCCTACTTAAAAAATATTTAATCTGGTAATTGGAATCCACCTGGTGTTTCTTGCCCTCCATATACCTAGGGCCAGATGTATAAAGCAGTTTTGCCGGCCACAAACCAGTAAAAGGCTTCTGTCCATGTACCATCCCTATTTTGTGAATCGGTTACTTGTTACCGACTCACAAAATAGGGATTGCGAGTCGCTATTAGGAAGGGGCGTCAGTGTTGCTTTTTCTTAATTAAGTAATGTGTTTAAATATGAGTGACGCATATGATAACAATGCGCAGAGTGGGATTACTAGCAATTTACAACCCTGTCCACCTAGTGCAAGCTTGCATAATGTTATTGCCATTATATTTAAGGATTTAAAAGTGATGTTTCCTGAAAGCCTGAACCCTTACAGTATCTCTTCAATCACAACTGATGAGTAACTAATTGCTCCTGGCTCTTCTTCACCAAATTAATTATTGCTGAAGCTATTGGACAAAATTATATTTCCTGAGTGACATTACAAACCTTCTGCTTTGTGTTAACCTGCTAAGCTGTTTGCCCACTGAGGCTCAAAAGTTCAAACTTCTTAGGCTTCATGACATTTGCTTGAAAATATCTGATGAATTAAATTTGTTGATAAATTTAACAGATTCATGTGTGTCCTTTAGGAGCGATATACGCTCCTCTTATTTAGTTCCATCACCAGGCACAAGTAAAGTTGTTGCTATAAGACCAAAAGTGACTCCTTCAACTTTTAGATAATATATTGTTTGAGAGAAACTCAATAATCACAGGAAGGTTTCTCCTTTAAATAGCACTTCATTTAGGGTAAATAAGTTTGACTACAGCGATATTCATTATCCCTATTCTAATCAAGGAATTATAAATGTAGGTGTTGCATTAGTTCTATCTTTGTACAAAGATCATGGAGCAACCAACAGAACTCAAATGGTTCTCTTGCTCCGTAGGGTAGGAATGCACTTCCGGCTAGTGTGCAAGTCCATTGGCTACTTTGTAATCCTGTGCACTATTTTGTATTAGCAAGATAAGAATATGTCATGGTTTACACTAATGTTTTGTGTGTTTGATCCCCACACAGGGGTGTTTGTGTGTTATTTATCTTTCCTTTGCAGGACTACATATATGCTTCATTTTACAAACAGGGCAGTTCAGGTATTTCCATTCTGCATGCAGGACCACAGGAGTGTTTGCATGCTGCTTGTGTGATCACCAACGGGGGACATATTATCCTGTATTTGTCCTAATTAAAGCCTGGGACCTGATGGGCCTTCGTAAAGGCTTAAACATTTTGACATCTTATTAATACATCCACCTAGATTAGGCTCCTAGCTTCAAAAAGTCAAATATCAGAAAAAGTTCTGCAGTTTCCGGCTAAAATAATTGACAATAAAGAAGATAGGAATAATAATGATGATGTAGACTAGATGAGATTTCTGTTCTAATTGCAACAGGATAAGCCACATTTGAACCATATCCTCCATTACTGACTTAGGGCCTCATCACATGTTTGGGGGACCACAGTCTGCCAAACTTGGAGTGGTGATTGGACCACCACACTCCTAGCGGTCATACAGCCAGATTATGATCCTGGCCATCAGATCGCCAGAAGACCGCCGCCTCTACCGAGATCAGGGAGACTGCAGCCTCAACAGGGATCAAGGATCCCGACTGGTTGTCAGTGGTCAAAATTGTGGTCAGCCACTGCAGTGTCGAGTTTATCACCAACATCAGGGCTGGCAATAAGCCAGTGTAGGGGAATACTTGGGGTGGGTCCCCTGCACTGCCGACAATCATTTCATGGGCAATGCGGGGCCCCCCTGCCAGCACCCTTGGAGTGCCCACTGTCCGCTATTGCAGACAGTGCACATTCCGAGGGTGTTTGTGTGTGATGGCATTGGCCTCGGCTCCCTAAGGGAGCCGAGGCCATTGCTGCTCACTGTTCCACTGGGCTGACTGCCAGAAACGTCATAGCATGACGTTCCGGCCGGTCAGCCTGGTGGGGAGATCGTGATATGATGGGAGTGAGACCGCCGGCTTTGCAGCAGCCTAGCCCACGCCATATTGGCAGTCTACATGCAATACCACCAAGATCGTAATCAGGCTCTTCATGTACTTCTTATGGAACCAAAGGTTTTGCATGTCACAATATCGACCCCAGAAATATTGACCTACAGATATATTATGACAGTAATATCAAATCACAAATTATCATCAATGTATAAGTAAGAATTGTCGATGTAAGCAAAGTCTTTAAGCACTGCACTAACACTTACCAAAAATACATATATTGAGCATCAACCAATAACATATTAAATATGGTTTTATTAAATGAAGGAACATTGTTATAAATAATATTTAGCAACGTAATAAAGGTCACAATAAAAAGTGAAACATACATATTCACATAAACAAAATTTGAAAATTTCTAAAACATATCTCCATTATATAAACAAATGATTACAGTTAATAACAGTTATAAAATATATTAATGAAATATAAAAAATATAATGTATTTTACTTGTTTGTACATAAATATATATTTGAAATATCTCATTACCAATAAAAAGTATTAACTATTTATAAAATAATAATATATTGTTTTTGTTAACTACATTGTAATTAATTCATATTGAGTATAATTTTTCATTTTAAAGGTTACATATTAAATATGATTTGTACATTTGTTAAAATTATTTACATTCAAAATAAAACAATGTTTTAATACACAGAAGCTTCCTATAAATGATAAGAAAACATTTTGGATTTCAAACCAAATAGCAAAACAAATGTAATATGCTTAATTTTACAAAACTACATTTATCAATGTTATTTAAAAAAAAAAATGAATACTGTTTAAATAAATATTGGCATTATACAATTTTAAATTTATATATTTTAATTTTCTAAATGTGTTGTATTCAAGTAAAAATAGTTGTAAACTTTAAATTAAATACACAATTTGTTCAATTTGTTTTTAATCTTATTTTTCTATTGTAACCTATTTAACATATTTAAAAAATAAACACAATAATTTTAAAAATGTCAAATAAGAATTTTGCATATTAATAAAAATGAATATAAATTATGCATCAAATCAAATTTAAATATAAGCATTTTAAAAATCTCTCCACCCTTATCTCCTAAAAGCCAAACATCCCACTACCTTAACAAAATAACTGAAAAAAAATTATACAAATAAATAAAATGTAAAAAAATAAAATGTACTAAAATAATTGCTTTGATAAACACACTAATCAAAAACATTAACAACTAAAATAAAACAAAACACAACAAAATATATATGAAAACACATACAATTGATGTTCTATACAACAATATTATATCTAATGATATTTTTTCCAACTATAGTTTTATTCTATCTTAAAAACACACCTCTTCATGGTGGTTCCTTGCTTATTAATTGTGACTGCCAGGAGTGCATTGGGTTGGAATTACATCCCAAAATGTGCATTGGGCATAATTTCACTGTGTGACACTTCAAAAACTGCTTCAGCCTCCCGCAGTGGATTTCTCTTCACAGCAGTTCCCTGCTTGTTAATTGTGACAGCCAGGAGTTCATTGGGGTGGGACTACATCCACAATGTGCAGCAGGGCATAATTTCATCACAGAACACTTCAAAAGCTGCTTCAGCCTCCCGCAGTATGGGATGCTCGCAGGATGTGTGCTGGTTTCACGCCGGCATGTGCCCGGGGGGAGACTGTGCCAATCCCACCCCATCTGCGCCTCATTGCCAGGAAGAGGCTGGGCCCTGTCTCTTTTATTCTTATTTGAGATTCCTTGAGGACCCCCCCTGGCAGTTGTAAGTACTTTCTGGTCAATACTCTTTACTACTTTAGAAAATTGTTTTGCTTGCCCACAAACTAAGATTTTAGGGTGTTAATATAGGGAAATAAAAGGAATCCAAATGAATTTAACAGACATTAAGAAGATTAAAAACCTGACATCAAACGGTAACTCCTCTTAGATCTAGAAATAGCATAGGGAAGAACCGTATCCTTGATGACACTGATCATCTAATTAAGGAAGTTGAGTAAATACTGAATACTAAATCAGAAAGTGATTGTTTCCCAAACACAAATATTCCAGCTATGTTCAAGATTAAAGGACGGAAAACCATTACCAAAAACAAAACACTGATGCTAAATCATGCGCTCCCCTCACTCTCGCCTCTCCATCTCTGATGGAAATTCAAGTCTTCTGACCAATCTAGCTAAGAAAGGTCAATTAGTGTGCAAGGCACAAACAGTGAATGAGGGCATCTGTCAGACTGAGTTTATAGGGGAGACAAATTTATCAGGCATTTCCTCAATTTAGATGAGGTGAAGCAATTATTCCTTGGGCTCACAGACCAAACTTGAATAGCGATAGGCCAAATACAAGTTGCTGCTGCATCTGCCACATCAACTCTGAATCTAGTAATAAGGGAGGCACTAAACCTGAGTTTAACAGCAGTGTTCAAAGTACTTCACCACTGATTCCAGCCAAACATGCAAATCCTTACGATCTAGCCAGGAGACAATCATGTGAACTTAATACACCATGTGTGGATACTGAGACCTTGCAAGATAAGGAGTCTCGGCCAGATGATTTGCCCCTGATGCAGGCCTGTGAGAGATACCCTAAACCTTCTCCAATATATCTATTTGATTATTGGGTGGTATCAAATCTGTACCCTTCTACCATCAAGACCCCCTAAAGATGTTAATCAACATTGCTCCAAAGCAGCACATTCTAAATTCAGTCGAAGACACAGACTTGTTAATTACTGGTTTAGATCTAGAAGGGGCTGTTTATCAATCATGAGATCTGATATAGTATGTCATACTCAACAAAGTGTGGATTTTTCACCATGGATTGTATTAGAGTGGAGCTGAGTAATGAGTATTTGGCAAATAATTTGATTACTTTTGAGTAATGTACTTGTTACTTACCAAATTCAGCCAATACTGCTATAAAAATTAAAAGATTGTTTCCATTATCTCCACCTACTGCTAAAGCCTGCAATTCACAGTCCAATCAAAGTAAATCTCACTGTACCGCTGACTGACTGAACATGTGTGGCAGCTGTGAAGAAACTGTTAACTCAATTAAGGAACTACCAATAGGAGTTCAAAACTGATGAGCGTGCTGCTGGAAATTATGTTAGCACCAAGCCGTACATCCTTTAAAGTCCTCCTGCATGGAAGGTCTTGCTGAAAAACAAGAAGAACCTGGCTACTGTACTGATGAACCTAAATGCCTCAAAAGGGGGTTTCTCCTTTATATCATGCAATTTGGCGGGAATCAAGTGCAAGTTGAATGATAGTGAATGAACTTCTTTTGTTGGGGGTATGGCATGTGCCCTTTCAGGAAACCTGGGCCCCAGGAAAGGTGTATATTGATGGATTTGTGACCTATTGTTTTGATGGAATACCAGCTGTTAAATTTGGGCAGGAGATCGGGGTGGATGATGATGAGAGTAAAGTGTGCTTTAGCATGTTCTCATGAATCACTGCAATTGTACTCTGCTGATTTAATCGGCCTGCGGATCATTTTTCCTACTGGTCTGAAGTTGATTATAATTAATGTTTATGCTAGGTCTGTGTCAGCTGGCAGCAACTCACCAGTTTTATCAAAATTAGATAATATAATTGATACACTCCAACAAGATGCCATGGTAATAGTGGCAGCATATTTCAACATTTCGTTTGATCCTTTCCCATATATATTAATTTAGTAACTGTGCTGGAGGATGAGCAGTAGGGTATCCCAACTTTGGTCGGTCCACTACAACATTACTTTTCAAATGCCACCCTACATGTTGCTACTATAGTTGTCGCCGGAGTTCTTAGAGCTTGTAATGGTCAAACTTGCTCTGATCCAGCTAGAGCTGCAACTTTTAAACGAGGATGTCAATCCAGTGCACTTGATTATGGGCCTCATTACGAGTCTGGTGGTCCAAGGACCTCGAGAATCATGGTAATGGTCAGACCACCGCAATCCAGGTGGTCTGACCGCCACATTACAACCCTGGCAGTCGGACCGCCAAAGGACCACAATCCCCACCGGGAACAAGGTTCCAAATGGGCTGACTGCGGTCGAACACGTAGTCAGCCATGGCCGCACTGAACTCAGCCCCACCATGCTGACCAAGACCCATGTTTTCCCCAGCCTTTCCATGACAGCAACCCCGCCATGGAAAGGCTGACAGTAACACAGTGCAGGTGGCCACAGGGCGGTCTCTGTTCTTCCCATGGAATGGGCAGCCTCAGAATGCGCTCTGTCTCCTTTGCAGACAGTGGGCATTCTGAGGGTGCTGTAGTGCTACGGTATTGGACTTGGCTTCCTTAAGAGAGTTGAGACTAATATCATAGCAGTGTTCCCACCGGTCTGACTAGCGGGAACATCATAATATGATGTTGCTGCCAGTCAGCCTGGTGGTAACTTCGTAATACGACCAGGGGTGAGGCAGCCAGTATGACAGTTGCCTCCTCCCTGCAAGTTTGGGGGTCTGAGTTTTCTTAGATGTTTCACTTTGGCCCCAACTTTACGATATGAAGGTTGTACAATGATACAAAAGCAACCATAATCCTTTGGCTACCATTCTATTTGGGGATGACTTCAAGAGAACATTAACTACATTATCAAATTATCTTCCTGAACCCATAGTAGCAAACAATTTTAGAAGCATTTCATGGCCTGCTTTATTAGCCAAACAGAAATTGCATGCCGAGATATAAATGGTTTGTACATTATTTCTCTCACTATGAGAGCATTTCCGAAGTTGATATTCCGACATTAGAAATACATGGGCATTTTTTTAGTTCACTACAGGATGTTTTGTATAGAGTTTGCTATCATAAAGGCAAAAGCCCTTCTAAGGACCCTAGGTGGTTCACTTCAGAATGTGAATTAGTGACGCAAGCAATAAAAAGAGCTGTCTGGGGATGCAGTCACCTAGACATGCAAGCAGAGAGATCTAGATGCAGGGCAGTATTAAATGATGTCAAGCGGAACTGGGAGGATAGCAATTGGCAAAGCGTGCTGCAAGCTCTCAAAATAAAGGCTAATTATTCCTTCTGGCATATAGTTACCTATGGGAATATGAAGAACGTAAAATCAAGACTTAATTACATCTAGCCAGAAAAATAAGAAGCAAGTTTTTTTGCATGTAGTTGATTGATGTAGTACAACCTGCCTGGATAAAGAGAGCTCTAGAGAGGGTGTACTGAATGTGGATGAAGACCAAAGTGCTAGGGTCTTTT